>NC_066580.1:199817151-200133192 GCF_024323335.1 Lathyrus oleraceus | reverse complement strand
AGTCAAATAGTCGACACTTCTATCCACCTAAGCACAAACAAATCAAATCATTTTATGATAAGAAACCATAAAAGGGGGATGACTTTGAGTTTTCAATTTTTCTCCTCAATTATTTGAATACAAGTTCTCTTACTTGGTTAGTCAAATAATTGTCGTTTCTCTATAAACTTCCAAACCCAATTAAATCAAATTATTTTCATAATAGAGAAATGAAAAGGGAGATGACTTTGAGTTTTTGACTTCTCTCCCCAATTGTTTGAATACGAGTTCTCTTACTCGGTCAGTCGAATAATTGTCATTTTTCCGCCAACTCATACTGTAAGTCAAATCATTCTCAATCAAGATTATACGAAAAGGGAGATGGTCTTGAGTTTTCAATTCCTCTTCTCGAATGCTTGGATATGAGTTGTCTTACTCAGCCATTCAAGTACCTGTCGTCTATGCTAAAATACATCAACCATATACAACTTTATTTTTAATAACTACTCAGATGAAACAGAAAGCGGTCTAGAGTCTTCTATTCCCTTTCCTGATTATTAGGATACGAGTTGTCTTACTCGGTTATCCGAGTATTCTTCATCCGTTTAAAGTACCTTAATTAGTATCAAATCCTTTCTATAATTAAGGATGAAAAAGAAAGTGGTCTAGAGTCTTCTATTCCCTTTCTCGACTGTTAGGATACGAGTTGTCTAACTCGACTATCCGAGTAATCGTCATCCAACCAAAAACATCTCGACCAATCAAAACATCCAACATATTAATCCAACTTGTCACCCCTGTGTGACTGAAACTCTTTAAAAAAAGGAACACTATTTAATCCTTTCTAATGTGCACAACAAACTAGCGCTTAAGCCTCCGCCGAGAGTAGACAAGCTAACGTTTAGCCTTTAGAATGCGATCTAAACAATTGTTCATAAAAAAAACACTAACCAACCGTAGTTTCCCGAACTACGAATGCTCTGATTTCCTTATTGCACCATAAGGATACGTAGGCAGGAGATTGCTGTATCTTCGCGAGCACACTAATAAAAAACCTCCCCTTTCTCTTTTCTGAGGTTCTCATCCATTTCTATTTTCGATATTTTATAACCCAAAGATAACAAACAAACATAAATTAACACAGAAATGCAAATTAGAACTAAAAGGTTCCCGTTGAGTACAACGGACGTAAGGGGTGCTAATACCTTCCCCTTACGTAATCCACTCCCGAACCCGAATATGGTTGAGACGACCATTATTCTATTTCCTAAAGGTTTTATCGATATTTTCCTATCCCTTTGTTGGGATAAATAAAGTTCGGTGGTGACTCTGTTCGAACATAAATTTTCCACGACCATCGCGAGGAATCATATTTTTCGAGATGCGACAGTTATTGTTGCAACTTATTTTCTGTTTGGAATTCGCAGTGCAGGCAAGTTAGGACAAGCAACAATTCAAGTTTGGGATTGTGATGACACTCTGTCATTGCATGATTTTGGTCGAAGAAACGGATCAAAACAAGTTAAAGAGGAGTGAAATTGAAGAATAAAGGCCTAAGAAAGATAAAAAATACCTACGTGTGGAGAAATGGGGACTTGATTAAAATCAGGTGAAAATGGAGCAAAAGCGTGCAGCTACTAGAATAATCACGAGCAGCATCGCGCGTGCAATAGATAAGTAAAAGTTACATCACGCGCGCGAGGCGGGTCATCACGTGCATGATGAACCCTTTTTTTGGGCTTTTTCTGACGCGTTCAGATCCATTCTGAGGGATTTTTAAGGGGAAGTTTGGTACTTTTTCAAGAGTTTACGAATTTCTACACCAAAAGTGATGATTTACAACACTGGAAGACATACTTGGAGAGAATTTGAAGCCATTGGAGGCCAATTAATCAAGGGAATTCTTATGCAAACCTCTTATTATTATCTTGATATTGTAATTTAAATTATGAGTAGCTACTTCTCTTTAGGTTAGGTTGTGTTTGATGAACCTATTTTGATATTATCAGGACATATGTTTGATTTGATGTTGTATGAGTAATTTGATCTATAATTCTATTCAGTTGCACCTTGTTCTTAATGCTTTTCATGTGAGATTCTCTTTTAATATGATTTTGGGCACATAGAGAACACTGACCATTAGTCTATGTGTTGACTTAGGAGCAATTGTTGTGCTTACGTTGATGAATTAGGGATAGAAAACTTCGAGTAGTGACTTAGAAATTAACGTTCTATTGCATTGTCTAATCTTGCTTACGTTGGTGGACTAGGGATAGAAAACTTCGAGAATAAATTAGTGAGTTATACTGCAAGAGATTGGGTATAGCGGTTTTGTTAGTTTCCCGTGGGATTATAGTGACGATATCATTCATGTAATGCATCGAATATCAACAATAGAGAGATATGGGATTCTATACACAACCTGATCGCTTTCGCCTTATTTCCAAAACACTTTCTTTTATTGTAATGGGATCAGTGTGGAGTCTTGATGTTTTATAATTATTGGAATGTGATGTTTTATGTTGGTTAATACACCACGATATCGACTATTGGGTAATGCATATATCTCAAGGTGTTGAGACCAACAAGAGATACAAATGAGAGCAACATGTGGTAATGTTAATAGCTGAGTAGAGAATCATATTATCGACCCATGATTATGCATGATAAATATGTAATACGTAATGAAGAAATCTATCCATTGAAAGCTTTCTTACTGTTAACACTGAAATCTCCATATTACTTTTTATCATTTATTTTTCGTCATTTACTTTCACGCATCTAAACAAATATAAAACCCTTCTCTTCTTAGAATCATAAAAACGGTTGAATGGTCTTTGAAACCACCAATCTATATAGATACGATAAGTATAAAACTTACTTTTGTTGCTCAAAAAATGGTAGGTGTAAAAGATTCCTCCATGAGGATCCAACATAAGTAATTGCCTTAGGGGAGGTTTCAATAGATTCTCCATTCTAATACTTAGTTCTTTCAAAAATTAAGCAGCAATATTCCTAAACTTATATTATCATGTGAGACGTCTCATTAAAAACCTATGCGCATCACCACTAATGCATGGGAAAAGAGTGTCCACCCCACAAAATAAAAATTACCTGACAATTAAACCATACACACGACAAATAATGTATCTCGCCTTAACTAATTCAAATGATAAATTTAAAATAAAAAATCATGGCATAACACCCAAAGTAGTTAATGGTTTTTGACTGGTCTTCTTCGTTTTCTACCTTCGTTTTAATCACCTTAGATAACCCTAATTTACTCATCGGTAAATGGGTATATCATGTACCTATATAATGTGGACATAGAGGATATTAGTTGGTTGAAAGCATGTCATTTTATAGTCATGTTATACAAAGACGTTACTTCTATAATAAGATATCTTATCTTGATTAGTCTTACACTTTCATCAACTCTAAACATGATGTTCAAGGTAACATACCTATTTACATCCACATGTTCACCTGAGAATCCTATCAACGGGGATTTCAAATATTTTAAGTCGGGCATATCTAGGAAAATTCTTTTGAAAGCATCCCAATAAATAATTTCTATAGAGCTTCCTTGGCCAATCAACACTCTCTTAATCTTCCAGTCATCACACCTTACAATTATGACCACGAGATCGTTGTCATGTGAATGGATTCTTGTTGTGTATCTCTATGAAAAAGTGATCTCAGACTCCAAGGTTCCTTTCTTTCCAAAGTTAAGGCTCGTGGTAAATCCCTAGATGGTTAGATTTTGGCGACTAACAACTCAAAATTATCATGTGCGACTGCTACGAGTTATTAGAGTTGCAAGTTGTACGCTCCTTAACATTTCTGGCCTTTTTTAAGTGTTTCTCTCCCAGCCCTTCATATATCATTTTTCACATGTCACTACCTATGCCAATGAAGTTTTAGGCCTCTGGGCAAGGGACTCATTAAAATGTCCAAACCTTAGCGCATTTTGGAATGCTTCCACAAACATCTCTGTGTTGGGACGAACGACCTTGACATTCGCCTCATTAAAGCTTGCGAGTTATTCTGTAAGAGATTTATAAGAGCCTTTGTGAATGTTAAATAAGATGGTGGTAGACATCTTTATGTGCCTTCTCATTGCAAACTGATAGACCAGTTTCTTCATTAGGTCCTGGTAGCTGGTGATTGAGAGTCATGGTAGGATCATGTACCACCTTAGTGTTACATCCCTGAAGGTTCCATAGAGAAGCTTGTATTTTAGGGAATTAGATGCCCCAATAATTTCCATTTGTGTGTTGCTGGATGTTACATGTTCTTGGGGGTCGTCGCGTCCATCAAACTTGGCTAATAACATCAACTTAAATTTCTCTAGCATTGGTGCTTCCGTATCTCATTAGAGAGAGGTTGAAGGTCTAGAATTTAAGTTTCCTTAGGAGGGTCATCCTCCTGCTGGTACTACTGGATGTGAAAGACGTCAACCTCAAGAATCTAGTTCTAGTGACATAAGTCGTCCATGTTGGAACGAATTTCTGCCATGGAATCCTCATCGCCGCCGGAATCACTTTTGGTCAGAGTTATCGCCTTCTTTTTAAACATGTTGAATAAAGGAGTTAGATGTGTGGGTGGCAATTAGGGGTGAAAATCGGCCAGACAAGACCAAACCTTAGAATGTCTGAGCCTGGTCTATAATAAAATTTTATGGCCTGAGCCTATCCTATGGCTTATTATATGTTGTTTTATTCAGCTTGGTCTGACCTTTTTAAGAGTATGGTCTGGTCTGTAAGCCTATTTAAAAGTCTATTTCACATTAAGAATTTTAAATAGTCCATTTGACCTTGTTGATCCTTTGGGGATAAACTGCATTATGAAAAACAACATAGAGTTTTCTCAAGCTGGTTCTGGTGCAGAAGAGGAACATGTTAAACACGATGGTCTAACATGTGTGTTGCAACATCTGGTCTCTTGGAAATAAACAAATGGAAATTGTAGTTGGTTCATATTTTGTCTATCCATGATTTTCTCCTAAATAGAAGATCTGCAAGTCAAGGAGAAGAGTTGATTTGGATGTACTGGTGCAACATGTGCAACACGATGTTATAGTATGTCCAATACAACATATGGCCTCGACAACAGGCCATGTTAGATGTTGTTTGATGCATATTTCCTTATTGGTTTTTATTCAGATTTGATGCGGTTGTTTTAGCAATGTTTGGTTAAATTGTTTGACAACTGGAGATTTTCAAATCATATTTAAATGTGATTTGAATTTGAATTTGAAATATAACAAATCACATCTTTTGGAGAGATTTAAGGAGCAACATTAAATAACCTATAGTGGTTCAGAAGAAGAAGATAAATAAGATTAGTGATTATGTCATAATTATTTCTATTAGGGTTCCTTCTCATAATTCTGGAATTTTGATTATTCAAAAACATCATTTTGTGTTTGGTGAAGCTGAAAATGATGCTCTTAGTCTGTTAAATTTTAATGATAAGTTGTATGTCAGGAAACATGTCCCAGACATTGTTGTTACTGATGAAACCCAGGAAACTAATATGGGAGATCAAAATTTTGATACAGATGTGTGGGACATCTAGTTAGACATATTGGAGACAGAGTCTCAAATTCATAAGGTGAATGATATGGGGAATAATGTGAGTGACAACATTGATGATGTTTTTAATGATCCTTTCAGTGTTGATGTGAGTTTTATCTCTAAGAATAATGAAGTTTATGACGAGGTTTCTCCTGTCAATGAAGGTGTTACTAAAGATGTTGGTCTTAGTAAAAAGACTCCTTACAAGAAGATCTCTACTCTTACCAAGGTAAAGATGAATCCCAATAAGAAGAAGAAATATGTGGTTGTTAGTAAGAAATCAGTTAGGAAGAAAAGGAATGTTACTCATTATAGAAAAATGGTTCTTGAAAAGGCACATTATGTTGTGCTATGTTGTAGCACTGAAATATTAAGAAATCATGGAGCTTCTTAATGATGCTTAATATTTGAACATAATGATAAATGATGGATCTGGTTTCCTAAGTTTATAAAGGAACTTTTGATTAAGAAAGCTAACAATCATATTTATTTAAAAAAAATTAATTTCCGGGTGAGCACATAATTAATTATGTCATCAGTAAAGTATTATTATAATAAATAATTTCTTAAAGAAAAAAAAATATGAATATATATTTCTTTTATGTAATAAAAACCGAGAATATTTCAATAACAATAAGAATAAACCGTAAAAGTAAGTAATAATGATTTAATTATAATAAAAACCATTTAATTTAATAATACAGTAGCGAGTGTTTGTTTTAGCACCGCCTTAATTCATCCGCGCGAATCATAAAGTAACCGTTGCGCCCTAATCCGCGAAACATTATAAATACAACAGACATCAACAAGAACAACAACGTTGTTTCAATCTCTCATTCTCTGTCATTCTCAATCAATCGTTGCGCCCTAATCCGCCAAACATTACAAATACAAGAAACAAACAAACGACAACAACTACGTTGTTTCAATCTCTCGATCTTGTTTCTCAGTCTCTTACATTCTAAATCTTTTTGCGTTCTCTTCTAATGGATTCACCACATTCACGAGGTTCTCAGATTTCATTTTCCTCACCCCCTTCGGCTCCAAAACCTAACAAGAAACGAAAGATACAGTTTTTAGATGAGATTCCTCAAATGATCACATTATCATCTCATCATACTCCCTCACCACTCAGAAGACGCTTACAGTTAATGGATGAAATTATTGAGCTTGGTGAGATGCGGTTACAACTGTTTCATCTCCTCGACAAGACCCAAGAAGCCATCGAGGCTGAAAGAAAGAGGAAAATCGCAATCTTGATGTCATTTAGATAGTAACAACTTATTATTCCATTCAGTTGATTATGAATTTCTGTATTCTTGATCATCGGTTGGGTATGTTCTTTTATTTTGAATCCATCTGTTACTATATATGCTTGTGTCATGATGAGTAGGATCAAACTCCGTCCTCAGGTAATGTATCTCTGTTTTCCCTTTTTATTTTATTTGGTTCTTACAATATATGCAATGTGATTGTTTTGTTACAAATATTGTGGCAGAATGCTACTTTCTAAATACAATGAGTGGTTGGTTGAGTTCTGCACTTTCTTTTTATATACTGGTGTGGGTGGTATTGTGTTTTCATTTTGAAATGTAATTGTGGCTAGTTCTACAAGAAGGTTTGATGATTTACTCACCTTACGGTGACACCGCACCGCTATACTAATCCTGCTTTGAGGTATAAGGGTGCTTGACCAAGTGCACAAGAAGGTTTGATTGATTTCTGTCAAATAATATGCTCTTGGATGGTTCCTGTTTAGGCAAATCTTGTCCTTAAGGTTAACCTTTTCATACGCTTCCATGTATTTCTAATAGATAGCTGATTGATCATGTTCTATCTTGTCCTTGATTAATTCTCCACTGTTCTAATATTCTCATATCCAACATTATTTACTTACCTCGATGATAGGACCTTTGCTTGAAACCTACTATTTATAAGGCCAAATCTCATTTTTATGTTTGCTTAACTTAGTTTATAGTTTGCTCGTATAGATTTTGATATCATTAAACATGTAATGTAACACTTGACTTGTTTTAGTATTAAGTAGTGCAAGAAGTATCTTGAGTGATCGTGACATGATTGACTTCTTTTTTGTTTCACCGTTTCTTTTGGTCTTATTAGATAGGGAGAGCCAGCAGTTGAGTTTACAAGTGAAGGCATCGACGCTGCAAGGCATTCAATTGGTATATCTTCGGAGGCTGTGTTCAAACTTAGGAAGGCTCTCAACCCCAAGAGTGTGATCAAACCAACATCAGACTTTGGAGAGCTTCTGCCCAAGCAAGTTCAACTCAAGTGAAGGCTAAGAGATAAGTATTCAAGCTAACAAGAGAATGAGCATCTCCTTACACACACTAGTTGTTGTACTAGTTTATCAGATAATTCTTTTTTTTCTCTAATTAATCTTTTATTTGGTTGTGCATTGTTGGTTATATTTTTTTATTTCTCAACAATAGTTTGAATCCATAACTAACTTGATCGTTGGAGACTTTGTAGGTACCACACCCTTGCCATGATGATGTCATGAATATATCAAAATCAGTGTTGAGATCTTTAGAGGTAATGTTCTTCTGTCTGCCTCTTTTTATTTGCTTGTGCTCCCAACATAATTAGTAGGTTCATTCGTTGATTTCATTTTTCTAATTAATATGTACAATTTTTATATAAATGTGAAGCCTTTTCTTGATTTGAACAATTTTTCACTTGTCTTAGGATTTTTTTGTTGGTTTTCTTGTAGTGAGCTTATTAACTTTTCAATGCTTACACCGTTAATGTTTTGTGGATTTTGTAGGAGAATAACTTCGTTGCACTTACTGTGATATAACAGATAAATTGTTTGTCCCACACATATCTTTCATATGGTAATCAATCATGTTTCTGTTTATGTCCTATAGAATTCAGACATGTTAATATTGATATTATGATATTGTTTCTATTTCAATTTTGTTTCCTTCATGAATGATCGTTTCGTTATGTTTGAGTTTGGCTTTAGATTATTTCTTCCATTGTTTGACTTTGCATAGGGTTTGTATTTTAATTGTTGAAAACTGTTGTATTAATCAATGAATGATGTGAATCTAAACTCTAATGTAACAATCTGATTTAATTCAATTTCCTAAGCTCTGTTGATAACTCAATATGATTTTGTTGAAGAACTTTGCAGTTACTGGATACGATCACAATTGTATAACTTCCAAAATTATTTTATTGGGACTTTGGGTAAAAGACATCCAACTTTATATTTTCTGAATTGTAGTTTTCCTTCAATGTGGTTGCAGGGATTCGTCTTTGTCTCGTACTCGTTGACTTAATATACCCCTTTTGTGGTTTTATGGATAATCTTAATTATTATTCTTGATTATGTAATTGTGAATTTGTCATGATCGGCTGGAGGATATATAAGGTAGTATGTTCTTTTATTTACCAAAATTATTTTGAATTCATAACTAACTTACACAGTCCAGTCTTCAACACAGCTACGAGTGGATGAGTGTCATTGACAAGTGGGCCTTCTGAAACACATGGTTCCCGGGTTAGGCTGCATTTGAAGTGTGGAGTCATGCCTCAAATATAAATCCCGGGTTAGTAAGCTTTTCTATAGTTTGCAAACGAAATAACCTTATGTCAACAAAAACAAGGTAGAATTTAAATTATGTACCATTTCTCCATTTTGCTCAAGTGTTTTATCATCTGCACTAGTCTCTGTCATTACTTGAGTTGGATGTTGAAATGGTTCCACTTGAGTTGGATTCCTTATGTTGCTACAGTTAGCACACTATTTTCCATAATAGAGATATTGTATTAGATATTGGAAAAGGAAAGACTTATTAGAAAACAACTCTAAATCAGGCAAAATGGTGATGTAGTATAAGTCCCACGTCGTTTTGTTTGCAAATTATATAATGGTTTATAAAGAATAAACTTGTAATGATTTTTCTGTTTCACTGCCTTTTCTCCTCCTTCTTGTACTTTTGCTGTGCGCGGGAGGGGCTTGGTGTTGAGAAGGTGAGGGATTGAGAGAGAGTTTTGAGAGGTTGAATGAGAAATCCTGAAGAACGAATGGAGTGATTCTGAGAGTGAATAGATTTTTTCGGTTGCGCGATTTTTGTTCTGTTGTAAGAATTGTGATGAAACGAAGCTGAAGAGTGATGAATAATGGATCTTCCTCAATGATACGTGATAATGATGCTGTATTTATAGCACTCAAAATTATGTTTTGAAATTTAAATGAAACTCAGCTGAAATGCATTGTGTTTAGTTACAAATGAAAAAATCAGTTAGAAAATGAAACTGTTAGTTGTGAAATGAAGTTGTTAGTAGGGTGAATTTAGTGTTGAAATGAAATGGTTGTAATGTGGTTAGAAGTTGGTTAATTTGTTAATTGGATGAACTGTTAACTGAAGAGTGAGTTAGTGTAGGAGTGAAGTTATTGTGTTCTGTTAGATTAGTTTTCAGTTGTTGTTATTAGATTGCAATTAGTCCAAGGTTAGTTAGGAATATCAATTATGAACTGCAACCAGTGCTTGTGTTAATTCTGTTAGTCTTTGAAATTGGCAGGTGATCTACTGGCTGCACTTGAATCCTTGAAGATTTATGGTTGAACCGAATTGGATTATGAGCTTGCTAGGAAGATGCTTGCTTGGATATGTTGAAATGCCATGGACTTAATGCTGCTCGGTTACGATTGTTGTAGACTGGATGTTATCATGGAGCTATTGTAGTTTGGAATATGATCATAGGTCATGTGAATTTGCATTGTAATTTTTGTAATCTGAAATTGGGTCATGTTGTACTTTTTGTAATTTGAAATTGAAATATGAATGTTGGTTTGTTGTATTTGAATTTGTGAATGAAAATGTGAAATTGAATGGAAGAATTTGAATTGAAGATGTTGTATGGTTTGAGTGGAAAATGGATGGAATGGAATTTGAAAATTGAATTAACGATCGATGGTTGAATTGTAATTGAAAATTCTATGGGTTTGAAAATGGAATATGTGTAATTGTTGTAATGGAAATTGATTGAATTGAATGCTTGAATTGACTTTAAATGAAATCAATTGAAATTTGAAGGTTAGTATGGAATTAACTAAGGTCATTGAAGAATCATGGTTAAAATGGTGCAAAAATCAAACACAAGTAGCAATTAAACACAAGTGACATGGAGAATTAGCCTTAGGAGTCAAAACTTAATTAGTTGACTTTGGTCAACTGGTTGACCACAAAGTTAATAGTTGACCAAAAGTCAATTTATGCAAAAATGCAATTTTTTTGTAATCTTTTCAATGGAATGTTTATGGACAATGTAATCAATGAATCTTGCAAATGAAATGTATCTTTTAGTCAAATGTCCTTGATGATACACATGAAACAACCTTGGATTCAAATGAAATCAATCTTGAAACAATTGCGTTGAATACATTCTAAAACATGTTTGAATGAAATGAATGGAATGGAAACCAATGGACCATGAATGACTTGACCACATGGAACAATGAAACTTGAATCTTAATGACAACTTGAATCAATGCACGAATATTGACACACTAGTGAAACCATGCAACCACGAAGTCATGAATGTAATGTGAATGAAAGCATACCTAATACGTTGTGAATTAGGGTTTTGGCTAGGTCAAGATCAAAACTATGTATCAATCAAGAACGTTAAGCCAAGTGAGAAGTCAACACAAGTGGTGCAACCAAGTCATGAGCCTCAACTAGGGTTTCCAACACCTCAAAGCAAACCATATGGTTCATGAACTTCCCTGATCAAAAATTAGGGTTTGGATGAAATGGACAACAAAATGTAACTTCCAAGACCTTAGGCATCTTGAATATAGGGTCTTGAGGAATCACAAATCCAAAGGTCAACCAACATGGAACTCAAGCACCAACTATCCCTATTTAGGATTTTAGACCAAACACAAAACTCCTAAAATATATCTCAAGTCATGGGCCCACAATTATGATTCAGAAGTTAAGTCAATTACACAGAAGGTCAAACACAAGATCCTATAGGAGCAAAGTCAAGAATTAGGGTTAGGATACCCCTATGAACATCATTGTGTAGGCTTCAAGAGTCAAGGTCCCAAAGAACCAAGAAATTAGGGTTTCTCTTCACATGAAGAGCAATAGCACAATCTTCAAGCAAACAAACCTAGTTTCCACTAACCATAAACCTTTAATCTATGATGCTTGTTAGCAAGTGTTAATCATGAATGAATGGTGCACATGAATGAGACATGAATGAGTAATGATGAATCTAAACTCATAGGTTAGATGAAAAGTGAAAAAGGGAGGGAAAATTTTGGGGTATGACAGTTGCCCCTATTTAATCTTCTCAGGCCTGAATGTATGAATAACGACGACTTTCAGACGTTCGTGGAAGGAGAGGATTAAATACCAAAATAACCAAGAAGTTTTCCCGTAGAGAATGAATGAAGTGAATGAGATGTAAGGTAAGGGAATTAATGGAATACTGTTCAATGGATGACATATAGGCTTTTGTATATGGTTATCGGTTAGGGGTTAACTGAAATATTTATGGGGATAATGGGTCAGCTGCACAAAAGGGATGTCTTGTAGAGATATACATGAAGTATGCAATATGTTATGTATGCAGTATGACTGATCTTTTTTTTTTTGTCTTTCTCATTCTTTTCTTTCTTGCCTCCATTAACTAGTTTTGGCATGTAATCAATGATCGAGCTATTGGCCAAAAGATTCTATGAATGTGAAAGAAGCATGTGTTTGCAAAAGGCAAATACCAGAGGATAAAAACTGAGATGAGATCTCTCGTAAAAGGTAAAGAGACATTTTGCAAAAGGGACGTAGCTCAACTAAGGAGTGACCTTCTCATACAACAGGTAGCAACGACTCCTTAGCAAGAGAAGGGGGAACCTCCAAATACAATTAAGAAAAGAAGGTGGACAAACTTCTCACACAAAAAGTGATAAGAACCCCTTAACAAAAGGTTAAGAAGAAAATGGGAATGAGGGACGACTTCATTGGGGAATATGATTTTCTCAAACAACAGGTAACAACGCCTCCTTAGCAAGAGAAAGGGGATCCTCCAAACAAAAAAAGTTAAGAAGAAAGATGGAAAATTTTCTCACATAAAAGGTGATGAGAACCCCTTAACAAAAGGTTAAGAAGAAAATGGGAGTGAGATTATCGTATAAAAGATAACGAGAACTCCTAAACATAAGGTCTGTTGGGGATTCTCACACAAAAGGTAGTGAGAACTTCTTAACGAAAGGTTAAAAAGAAAACTGAAAGGGATTTCTCATACGAAAGATAATGAGAAACTTCTCAACAAAAGGTTAAAAAGACGCATGAAGATGGATACAATTTCTCAAGCAAAAGGAAAATGAGAAACTTCTCAACAAAAAGGTTAAGAAGAAAGCTAAAAAGGATGATTATCTCATACAAAAGTTAGCAACGACTCCTTAACAAGAGAAAATTTATGATGCAAAAGGCAAAGGATACTTACAAAAGGTAAGCAGGTTTAGGAATAGGAATCCTCGAGCAAAAGGATGAGGAGACTTACAAAAGGTAAGCAGTCGGGGATAATAGTATTTATACAAAAGGCATAAAGGGGACTCACAAAAGTTAAGCAAGAAGGAAAAAGCCTCCCACGCAAAAGGCAGGGGGTACTTACGAAAGGCAAGTAATTGACAAAAGGCCACAAACATTTGCAAAAGGCAAAAACAAAGAGTTGGACGGGGTTTGCTAGGTAAAACCTAGACTTAAAGGGATTTTCCAGAAGAATCTGGGCTTTGGCACACTCTGACAGATGGGGAACTTTGCAATAGGCACGAAAACCTCATACCGTCCCTCAGGCACAACGGTGGGGATAAAGTTATCGAACAATGGCTACCCAAACCCCGAGACTCATCAAACCTATTTCAAGTGTTCGAAAAAAACAGGATGCAAAGATCTGACAAGGTTACCCTTCTCGTGCGAAAGGAAATAAAGGGGAGACATGATTTCGTGCACAAAGAAACGAAATAAACTCACGAAAGGTAAGTTATCTCAATAAATCTTCTCTGTGCGAAAGGCAACGAGAGCCCGCAAACAACAAACACAAAAGAGACTCACAAAAGGTAATTACTTGATGAAAGGTCACCAATACTCATAAAAGTTCTGAAGATATTTCGCCAGGTAAAACCTGGTTTTGAGAGAATTTGCTAGACAAAATCTGGGCTTTGATACATTCTATCAGGTGAGGACGTTACAGTAGGCACAAAAACTTCATATCATCCCTCAGGCACAACGGCGAGGATAAAGTTTTCGAACAATGATTACCCAAACCTCGGGACTCATCAAACATACATTCAGTGTTTAAACAAAACATGATGCAAATACCCGAAAGAAGTACCCTTCTCGTGCAAAAGGAGACGAGGGAGAGACGTGATTTCGTGCATAAAGAAACGAGATAAACTCACGAAAGGTAAATTATCTCAATAATCTTCTCCATGTGAAAGGCAAGAAGAGATGACATAAGGCCGAAAGGACTCACAAAAGGTAAGCGACTGATGAAAGGTTAAAAAGGTATTTGCAAAAGGCAACACAAAGAAGAGATATTTTGGAAAACCTGTCGGGAATACCACTCAAGAGTTTCATGATAAAGGTCTGAATTGGGGAGGAAGAATGTCTCAATAGAGGATTATTTTATGCTTTCGAGAAAGACTTTCATGCAGTTACACTTGTTTATTTTGCATGGCGTAATGCTCCATATCGATGGAATATGCTACGCGCTTCATGATGCAATGTTATGTAATGAAAGATTACTTATGCAAGATGATGATGCATGGCCAGGCTTTGGTTATATACAACTATGCATGGTTGGACTTATTCTGCAGATTGAGAACTTATGATGCCAATAACCATTGGGTTTATCAATGGAAATCAATCTTCTCTATCAAAAGGTTAGAGGGTGTGTTTAGCGTGACTCCCCGACATTCATCTTGAACTTAGATGTCTCTTACGCACAATTGATCTTTCTCTAAGCAGCCTAAAAAATATAGAAAGGATCTTCCTTCCTTAGTCATTCATGCCCGGGTCTGTTGGGAAACTGCATAGATTTCCCTAGTCACAAGTCATGAAGTATCTTTGTCATAATAACTATCTCGATCTAACCTTCCCCGGTGTCTTGGAAATGTATACCTCTGATTAACCATCTCAGAGATATTGACATCTTGAGCTCTTGAGGTAGTTTTCTCGAGTACTAGTCTCGGAATAACTTTGCCTCTGGATGGCCGATCTTTGAGGAAATGCTCATAACTAACATGTCTTGTAGAGATTTTTCAAATCTTGATGTAAATTCCCCAAATCAACTGAATCTTACTGAAATTTCTTGATGTGACTATCTCAGATGGACTAGAATTTAAAGCGTCTTGTCCTTCTGCTCAACGAAGTTCTTAGATATTATGCTCCTTGATATAATCACATAAAGTGGCATGCCCCTGCTCAATGGAGTCTCAGGTATTCCACACTTTTGGTATGATCAATCAAAATAATTTTCCCCTGCTCAAGGAAGTTCTCAGGCGTTTGGGCTTCTGATGCGATCAACTAGAGTGGTTTACTCCCTGACTATCTGATCTTTGGAGAGATTCGTCGAATCTCAACATAACTTTCTCCGACTAACTGAATCTTGCTGAAATTTCTTGACGTGACTATCTTAGATGGATTGGAATTTGAAGCGTCTTGTCCTTCTACTCAACAGAGTTCTTAGATATTATGCTCCTTGATATAATCACATAAAGTGGCATGCCCCTGCTCAACGGAGTATTAGGAATTTCTGACTTGTTGTATGATCAATCAAAATGATTCGCCCTTGCTCAACAAAGTTCTCATGCATTTGTCTATTTGATTACGATCCAATCAAGGTGACATGTCTCTACTCAATGGAATTCTCAGGCGCTCTGTTCTACGATCCAATCACTTGAAGTAATTTTCCTATGCTTAACAAAGTCTTTTATGCATCCTTCTCTTCTGGTGTAATCAAACTTTCCAATTCACGTTCATTATGAAAACTCTCTTGATGTCAAATGCTTACTCACGAGCAACACATGTTCATTTTTAGAAACGGTAATGGCAATGTTATGTTGGTGCTAGTTTTAAAATCTAAGCTTGTTCACTGGAATTACGACATATAGTGAATGTATCACTAATTGAGAATGTCATATCAATATCAAGACAAATGACGAGCAAGTCGTTAAGGAGTCAGTTTTAACATGATATTACTGACTGTATGCTTTCAAAATAAACCCTGAAGGAGAAGAGCGATCCAAAACGCAGCGAAATTTAAAAAAAAAATCTCCTTTAGTGATCCTTACAAATGGGCATGATCAGTGATAGAATCATTACCTCTTGTGGCGATTGAAACCTTTGATGCAGATTTACGGAGCGATCACGAACGTTGAATGGTGGCAACGCCTCTACTCAGTCCACACGAATGGATTCCTTCAATCTCAGTGCTAGCTGCTACGAATGAAGGTTTTGAGTGAGAGAGAGAGAGGGAGAGAAACGAAATTACAACTACTCGAATGCTTCTGCACAAGGGTTCTATTTATAGAACAACTTGTGTGGGTTGCAAGCTAAAAAAGCCATTTAAGTGTATGTGGCCCATATCTTATAATATGCCAAAATCACTTAAGCGCGTGGTACCTTACCATATTTTGTATTCTACGTAAACTCTGAACCAAAGAGTAAAGGTAAACCAACAAGTGAGGGGCCCAAGGCATCATATCACTGTAGTGGTATAGCAAAAAAAGAATGAATTAAGTGTTTGTTACATAGTACAAACAACTCTCGATTCACAAGACGGACTGTTCATTAAGTGTCCTAAAAGGATGTGAATGAAATCCAAGGAACAATGATATTTGATCTCAAAAAGATGGTATTGATTGATGAAAGAATGATGGATTAATAAATAGGGTAGCTCGCGAAGAAACTGGGTTCTCCTTCCTACGTATCCTCATTGTGAAAATGAGAAAATCAGAGCTTTCATAGTTCAGTCCACTAGGGCTGAAAAGAAATTGATTGGAGGCAAGAAGAAATGGATGCTGAGAATCACACTAACTTTCAAGCGGGGAGAGAAGAATCTTTGTAGTTGTTTCTTGCATTGGAAGATGAAGACCTTATTAATCGTTAGATTCGAATTGCACAAAAGTCTATGAGCGGAGGTGAATACGATGAGCGTTGGGTCATACGTCCCATACCCAAAGATACTCAGAATGGGGGTAGGAATACTCCATTCCCACTCCTTCTCCATTACTTAAGGCTCGTATCGTACAACTTGATTCATGATTAATAAGTTGTTGACGTGGTCCTTGCTTTTGTTGTTTTTGCTTTATGAAGATAGACTTGTTAATCACATGGTTAGAATTATGCTAAAGTCTATGAATAGAGGCGAATACGATGAGCGCTGGGTCATACGTCCCATAGCCAAAGATACTCAGAATGGGGGTAGGAATACTCCAATCTCACTCCTTCTCTACTGCTTAAGGCTCGTGTCACACTCTTCTAACTTTGATTTAACAAGTGTTAAAGACGCCACCTTTGATGTGCTTGAATAATCCGCTGCTTGGTATGACTGAGGATGCCTTGATTGAAGATCTTGAGTTAAGGCCTTGAGCTCCACAGCGTGAAAGAAAAGTCTTACTAAGTGACCAAGGTGGTCACTCAATTAGACTGTGGGATTATACAAGTTCAAAGGATTTAATTAATCAAAATTGCTTTTGATCAATTTAATCGGGGGTTTGATTTTAGTTTTGTGGGGAACTAAGTTTGGATTAATTGAAGTTAGTAATTGTTGGAAACTAACCTAAGGGATCATGCATTATTGAATATTCTAAGTTAGATTAGAAATCCTAAGGGAGAATGTCAAAATTAATCAAAATCAAGAAGAAAAATCTATGTTGAGTCCTAAAATTGATTGCATTCTAATCCTAAAGGGAACATGTCATTTCAACACAAAATATCAAAATAAGGCCCATAAGGGCAAAATGGTCATTACCAAAATGTGACAAATTATAACCATGGTTTAAAATGGAGAAACTAGCCTAATGCTGAGAAACTGAGGTAATCCTAAATTTAATCAACCCTAAGTGTCTCTAATCAAAATCTCATTAAAAGTTCTAATTCTAATAAAAAGTCCTAATTAAATTCTAACAATTCTAAAATATGAATTAACCCTAATTATTCTAAAAATGGGAATTAATTTCTAATTATTCTAATAGGAGTTAATCCTAATTATTCTATTAGGGAAGTAATCCTAATTATTCTAAAAAATTAATTTCCTAATTATTCTAAAAGAATTAATTTTCTAATTATTCTAAATATCATCCTAATTAATCAAAACAAGAAAAAGAAAAATAGTGGGGTGCAAACAATAATTGCCAGTGGGTTGTAAGATGAGCTCAGAATAGCCTTTTTTTGGTGTAAGAAACCATATTCCAAAAAGTAAATGGGACAAAAACAGGCATGGGCCACGTCTGGGCCCAATGCTGCCTCAACCAATTCCAAGGGAGGTGCATGCCCAAAATGAACGGTGAATCGAGTAAAAGGTGGTAATGGGCCTAATGAAGCCCAAACTTAAACACTTCAAAAATATAGGGGGTGCATCAGTAAACGTTAAGGTGCAAATAGTGAATGGCTATGGGCCTGGCTGGTAAAGCCCAAATATCACCTCTGTTGACTTGTCCAAGTCAACAGAGTCAAACCAAAATGAAATGCGCGCTCACGCTTATCACTCACCATCTCTCTGCCTTGGCTCAATGTACCGGCGGCCGTCGCCGGCGCCGGTATTAGTTCCTACCTAAACAACACCACCTACCAAGCCTAATAATACACTGGATACGCTCATGGTATTGGAATCAAGCAATAATCAAAGGATCCATGGAACCGCTCTTAACAAAAGAGGAACCCTAGCCTATTCAACGCTCAATTAAACGATTCTCACCGAAGATTAGCGCCTAGTGCCATGGGGTTTTCGCCCCTCCACCTAAATGCTACGTGCCGGTTGTTAGCTGGAGACTTCGACAGATAGCTGAAGTTCTTTGGAAGTGTTACGTTTTAGAGAATAGATAAAAGATGGTTGTGTCGAAGCTGTTTAATTCTTTTCGTGGGTGAACAATTCTTTGTTGTCGAAGCCTGAGACTTAGAAGATTTTTGGATTTCCACAAAGCTCTCTTCGACATAGGCGTTCACAGAGTCGAAGCTTTAAGCGGGAAGCATTTGAAATTTAAACAAAGACGTTTCGTCAGGCCAACACGTAGAAACATCTGAGACATGCAACGCTTGAGAATGGCGAACGTGGCAGTCATATGTGTAGAGGCCGTTAGGGTCGAATTTCTATAAATAGGGGTCTTAGTTTTGGATTCAGGGGTGTTCAAACAGCTATACAAAAATTCACAAAATATACTCGAAGTACCAGAGCGAGAGAAAAGAGTTTTACGCTGAAAACGTATGTATGAAGAACACCATAAGTTTCGTTCATGTTATCTATTTCATAACAATTATTTAAATTAAAGTTATTCACTGCCTTTTATTCTGTCGAATTGCCCTTATTTTCAGTAGTTTATCATCACTTTTACTGTTGTATTTACATTTCGCCAAGTTTTCATTTTCAGTACTTTCTCAAAACTTAAAGCAATTACTTCGAGTCACTTATCTTTACCCTTCCCAAGTATTTTCGTTATCTTTAAGAAACCTTTTACTACAAAGTTATCGTCATTTACGTTGTTCATAAAGTCATATGTTTCGTTTAGAATTGTTGTCAAAACACTTTTCGGTGTCCACAAATTAGAAACAAACTTAACCATGAGTCAAATCACCGTAATAATAGTTCTTGAGACACATGTCCTAGGATCAATCTAGTCGATCCTGTAAGTTACCAAAAATATATAAATTTGGAAGACTAGCGGTTGTTTATTAGAAACCACTGGTAAACAAATTGGCACGCCCAGTGGGACAGTGTCAAAAGAATTGTTAATTACAATAGTTTGTTTTACTTTTATAATACAAAATTGTTGTTATTCTTTTGGTTTAAAAATTAGCGTTGTATGATCCTTAGAAGTGGTAGGATAGCCAACAATTCACAACCTATAACCAACAGAAAAAACGCAAAAAAGATGGTTAATACAACCAGTCAAGGGGAACAATTCCCTCCCTAGGGAACAAGCACAATCGGAGCAAATTCGATTGATGTATCCACTGAGATCCCTAATGCACAGGCCATACCAACGTCTGGATCCATGGCCTTGCATAACTCGACATCAATGCCTATTATGTCAGGCGCGGCAGATACTCCTGCAATTTCAACCCCTAGGCCACCAGGATTCGAGAACTTTAGGCCTGTGAGAGATTACCCATATGGAATGCCATCTACTGCCATGGCAGGACTTCAAAACAATTCTTCCATATATACTCAACCACATAATACGGTTATTTCGCCAATTCAAAATTATGGATCTGGCATGAACCATGTAGGTCGAAACAACCAATCACAAGGAGTCCCCACCCTATTACCTACCCTTACAACGAATAATCAGGCAGCCTTTAGACAATAAATGGATGCCAGTAACCATGATATGGTGGGAGTTCTGGCCAGAGAAATGAATACCATTTTTTCTCCCTTAATACAGAATATGAATAGGACTAACACTGACAATGCCCAAACATACCAACAAATGTCAGCGCAGATGGGACGCATAGCAGATTTCCTAGGCGCCCCACAATCTGTTGTTCGACGCAGGACAAACCAGGTTATAACCCAGGGAGAAGAACCAACGATAGATCAGGTTCGACCACAAAGGCAAGCCCCTGATGAAAGAGTCATGGGGGCAATATTGGAACAACAGCCAATTCAACGGGAAGTCCCTGAAGAACAACCTAGGAGAGTGATAATGGTTAATAGAGACCAGTATGCAGACGAAGTAATTCATAGGGTCGGGCGGGAAAACATGATGGAAAATGACTTAACCAGTATGATAGAGAGAATCATGGCCCAGAATGGTCTGAATACAGGACTTTGACGGCCAAATTATTCCTCTCCTTTATCAGAATATGTCCTGCAAACAGAATTACCAAGGGGTTGTAAAATCCCTAAGTTCACCAAATTCTCAGGGGATACTAGTGAATCCACTATAGAGCACATAGCCAGATACATGACTGAGGCAGGGGATTTGGCGAACAGTGAGAACTGTAAGACCCCAATTTTGGCCCTAAGATCCCTCATGGCATCATAACATTGCATTTGCAAAGCCTCAAGGATCATAAGCATTTGGGTTCCCTTTGCCTTTGGGTGGGACCTCTTGTGAGTGGTTTGAGATCACAAGGCATGCTTGAATTGTATATCATTGCTTTTCTTATTTTATTTACTAACCAAAAGCACAAAAATATGTCACTAACATTTCTTGTTTGTAGCTTTAGCAATCACAAGGTCTAAGAGCTTCTAGGAGATCCTTTATGCAATGATAAAGTCAAGAGAAAATGAAAGTAAGCATGGTAATGGTTCCCAAAGCTCTCATCCATCAAATATGCCTCCATAGTATCTCAATTCATCATTTTTATCAAAGCAAGTCAAGGGGTTTGAGGTTTGTTTCCCAAAGAAACCCTAATTCATCTGTTCATCAACTGTGCCTTGCCCATGAAGCAACCTTAACCCATGGTCAAATACAATCAAGGTAAGTTCTTTAATCCATTATTCCATGCATATTTGAACTTATTTGAGTGCCCTCAATCATCAATTCATCAAGATATGAGTTTTTGACTTGAGAAGTTGATCAGTCAATTCATCTGACTATTTTTAAATGCACTAAGACCTAACATTTTATGTGTTGGTAAAATGGAGATGATCCCAAAAGAAAAAATGTTCTTAAGGACAATATGAACAACTTTCATGTTCATCAAAAATTTATTTGAGGCTTGGAAGATCATCATCCATTCCAAGACATTATAGGTCATTTTGACTGAAACCCTAATTTTGGGTCAACTTCCCAAGAACATAACTCATTCATTTTTTATGATTTTGAGGTGTAACCAAATTCATTGGAAAGCTTATTGTGTCTAATTAAAATTTTATGTTGAGCAAAATTTCAAAATCTCAAAATAAATACATGTGATAATGCAAAACATTATAGGTCACTTTGGGCCAAATGCATTGAAATGGAAAAAAAGTCCAACTTCAAGTGCCCTTAACTTCTTCATTAAAAACCCAAATGATGAAACATTTAAGTCCAAATTGACTGTCTTGAAAATATCTACAACTTTGATGTTGAAGGTTTTATCATTTGGAGCTTGTATTATTGAGAAAGAAGGGCTTGAACATTGGCCAAATTTGGAAACTTCACTCATGCATGTTTTGCACCCTACACTTTAAGCTCATAGGTCACTAATTTCCAAGGCCCAATTGAAATTTTGATCAACATATCATTTGTTCCTTATGCAACAAGCTTTCTAACCATTACTCATGAGGTAGCATTTGGAGTTTGGAAGCACCATTTTCGAAGGCATGAAGATTAAGTGCATTTTGTGAAATTCAATTCAAATTGCCATGCATGAGCTGATTACACTTAATGTACACGTCCACTTGCAATTCATATGAACTCAGCAGTTCATTTCAGTCTTCATTGGGCCTTCCACATGATCACACAAGCCCATGCAATGAAAAATCCATTTGCCATACACACAAGTTAACTCATGCACTCAGCCCTTTCCAGCTATAAATACATGTGCTATGCTTCATAATTCTCCAACCTGAAGGCGCCTGAAATGCTGCAAGAGTGAATCCCTAACCATACCAAAGGAACAAAGTTCATTTTTCTTTAAAAATTCAGATCTGAAATTCAATTGCATTTGGTTGAATTTTCAGATCTAAAGTTCCTAAACCTTCACCATTTGATCTATTGAAGTTCTGTTTTGCAAAAGGAACCAAGGAAAGGGACTCAAATCTTCATAATCCAAAAGTTTTGATCAACTGTTTTTTGCTTCGAATCTCCTTATACTTTGATCCATTGGCCTTGATATTGTGTTGTCTGAAGTCCTCTCTATAGAGGCATCATTATTGAGTGCTTAATTGTTGAAATCGAGCAAGTTCAGTTGAACAACACCAAACTTCCATCTTTGATTTCTCCCTTAATAGGAATCTAGAGTAGAAGTAAGTGGTATAGGAGTGATGTACATCACTTCACCTTTCGAATGGTGCCTGGATTTTCTATTTTAGTGAGCATTTGAATCTCTGCATTTTTTGACCTTCGCCGGAGCTCACCGGAGAAGACGGTGGCGCTGGCCACCGTCTCATTACCAGATTGATTATGAGCCATTGATCTCAATCTCCAGATCTAATATCGTCCCTCCTTTGTTATGACTTTTTATATTGCCTCGTGTGTCTCAGTTGACTAAGGCATATGGTGGGAGCGCGCTCAAAGGCCGTGTGATGTGCCAGCTCAATTAATGAGACTGGATCCAACGCCTCTCCTTTTTTCGTATTTTCTTATTTTCTGATTTTATTTTCTTTATTTCTTTTAATTGTATTGTATTTCTAAAATTCATATCTCTCTTATTATTGGTCCAAAAAATATGGGACCAATTGCATCATTTCTCTTTTAATTTCTTGTTTCTAAAAATGATTTTTTTTTATTTTTTTATTTTACCATTTGCTATTTTTTAATACTTTTCTCTTTTCTGGTTATTTTTAAATCATTTTAAATAGTTTTTGATCTCCAAAAAATACAAAAATATTTTTCTAACCTCTTTGAATGATGATAGATCTATGAAAAATATTCTCATCAATTTATTAATTGATTTAATTTATTTGAGATTTTAGTTTAATTAGGTTATTTTTATTCATTTTTAATTGATTAAAAATAATTTCTGACTTTTAAAAATGTTGAATTTTTTTGTCAAACTTTGTTTGACCATGTTGAACTTGGGATAATTCACTTGGACTTTTTAAAGTTGATTTGAAGTGAATTTGAAGTTTGACCTTTCTTTAATATTTTAATTCAAGTTTATTTTCAAATATTAAAAATGCCAAAATATTTTGTTTATTTCTTGACTTCCAATCTTCATCTCATTTCTGTTTTTTATGGTTTGGCCTTGATCTTCCCTATCTTTCGTCAACATTTATGGATTGGTACATTCCTTTTCATTTGATGCATTTTATTTTCTTCATTTCCATTATCCATCTTCTTCTTCTTCTTCTTCTCCTTCTTTTCTATTTGATCAATGAGTTAAAGGTTGATAAATTAGTCTTGATTAGGGAGGTTTAATCTTCCTTGATTCAAATCTAATTCATCTTGATCAAATGATCAAGTGAATGGCTTTGCATTAAGGATAGGTTGCTTCTTAAATCATGCAAAGGACTTAAACCAACACAAGATCATTTCTCTTCCTCTTTTTGGCATGACAAGTTGTTGGAACTTGTTTCACTAATCAAGACTTCTAACTTGTGTTGTTGCCTACATTATTATTGACCGGCCTCAAATAGTTCTGACTTCTACATAATCCAATTACGATTGCTTAACATAGCGCTAAATTTGCCTTACGGCACACTAACTACTAACACTAACCATTAACAATTCACATTTACTTTTTGCTCTTTACTTTTATGCAATTTACTATTCTTGTACATATTATTCATTTGCTTTTTCCTTTGCTCATTTGAGCACATGTTTATGCTAATGCAATTTTCCCTTTTGCTCACTTGAGCACATAATTGTGTATATATTATTGTGCTTGTGCTTTTGCTTTGATTTTTGTGGACCAAAATGAAAAGAAATGGACAAATGGACTTAGTTTCTAGGACTTTCCCTATGCAAAATGGAGTAAAAGGATCTTAATGTGAAGATGGATTAGAAGGACCAAACCTCTAAACTCACTCTTGTCCATTCTTGATTTGTTTCATAAAACTTTTGATGCGTGTGCTCTTGTGCTAGGGAATCCTATGAGAGCTCAAATTGAAGAATCATTGCCATGATTCATCCCAAGTGAAGGATACAAGATGCATTGAGGATCTCTTAAGAGACTTGTTTGATTGTTGCTTGAGCTTACTATTATTTTGCTTGCATATTCTAAAGGATGGGAGCTACTTGGATCATCAATATGATCTCAAGAGAGGAACTCCATTTGTGGTCTTGTTCTCTTATCCCTTATCTCTTGTATGCCTAGGACTCTAGCCATTCTTCTTCTTCCCTCCACTCTAACCCAAGCCAAAACTTTTTGTGTAAACATTTAACACTTATTTTTCAAACATTAGAAACCTAAGCCTTATGCTTTTGATTTTCAAACTTTCTTTTCATAACACTTATTTTGAATTGAATCTTTAAGTCAAGTTTGACCAAATTTTGTACATACTTTTCATTGGTAAATATAACCCATTCAAATGTATTTTTTGTGGTTTCAATGGCCACTTTCTTAATCAAAACTTTTTCATAACCTTTGGCTATTAGGCTTGAGTTATCCTTGAGGTAGATGTAATACTCACCTATATCCTTAGTGATGGACAATGAGTCTTCCATGCTTTTTATAGGGTTAACCCCTCACTAGCATGTTGAAGCTATCCCCACATGGTGGATTTGTGGTTTTAGGTTGAGTTTTCTCCCTTGGACAACAAAAGACCTTAAGGCTTTTGGACCGATCAATTCACCAACTCATTTTGAGATTTTTACCCTGAACTACGAGGTTTTGATCCTAATCTTTTTAAGATGGTACGTAGGCAATAGGTTTATCCATCCAAACACAAAAATGTAAATAAACTTGTATATTCTCTTCTCATCTCTTCAATCATGTTTGCACAAATAAAATTTTCACAAAATACCAACCTTACAACACATATGAAAAGGGCTCCCTAGGAGTACCTAGGATGTTTTGGGTGCTTAAAACCTTCCCATTGCATAACCAACCCCCTTACCCAGATCTCTGACATTTTTACTAGTTTTTGATTCGATAAAACTTTTAGGTTTTTGTTCGCTTTCTAACCATTCCTTTGGATAAATAGAAGTGCGGTGGCGACTCGACTTGTATGGTTTACCTTGGATTTAGTCAATATCTCTAATGGTAACGAATACCCCGCTACAGAAAAGTGGCGACTCTGCTGGGGATCATTTGCCTAGTGGGTTTTGCCTACTTTTCATATTTTGTTGTATTGTATTGTATATTGTTTTGTGACATATTTTTGTGCAATTTGAGATTACTGTATTGTATGTAATGATTGAATTGCTTGAATATTAATTCCTTGTATGCTTGGTGATCTTTGTGAGATGAGTTCTATACCTGAACTCGAGTGCACTTAGGATAGGAGAATGGCATAGTATTGTTGACTTGTGTGGAGTTATTCCTTAGCAAGTTGACTTGCGAGTCCATTCACTTGGTGGAGGTCATGTTGGGATCAATAATGCCACACAAGTAGTTATGGCTAGACATTACTCTTTCCAATATAGACCTTAGAAGCCAAAGACCTTAGTTTACCAAGCCCATCTTGGCCTATTCTTAGGATGTAGTGCGAAAGTCGTTCAAGTGTAAGATTTGATACGATTGTTACGCGATACTACACTCATAAGAGTCTCTCTTGAGAATATTTTTGGAATACGAGTAGTCGTTTATCCGATAATATCCAAAAGATGGGATGGTGACTATGGGAACCTCTTGTAGAACATGTTTGGCAGGTTAAACCCTAGTACACTCCCTGTGGGTGGTTCTTAACCGAGACTCCATGCTCGTGACTTGCAACAAAACCTTTGATTCGTGGTTGATCCATTCTTGTGTATCCTTAATATCAATGGAACTTGGGTGTTGATAAGGTGTAAACCATAATCCACCAAAATGGATGATTGATATTAAGGATGACATGATCCATCCCATGGCCTTTGTTTGGTGTGCTTTGCTTGATCCTTGAGTGTGATTGTTGCATTCATGCATTCATGCACCCATTTGCATCCATATCATCAATAATAAGAAAATTTTCAAGGAACTTAAGAGGTCTATTTGCAAATTTTCAGACATGGAAAGACAAAGAAGGAATACAAAGAAATACAGTTTCAAACAACCCGACTTGAAAGAGCTAAGGAATTTGACATCCTATGTACTAGATCCCTTGGGTTTCAAGGCTCGTTTTGGGAAACTTCTTTCTCTTCTGACTGCTCAAGTGGATGAAGGATTGATGAGTGTATTGGTGCAGTTTTATGATCCCTTGTACCGTTGCTTCACTTTTCCGGATTTCCAGCTTTTGCCTACGCTTGAGGAGTATGCCTACCTTGTGGGTATACCTACTCTAGACCAGTTGCCGTTCAGTGGCTTAGAGGGTATTCCTACTTCTCAAGAGATAGCTGACATGTTGCATCTAGATGAATCTCTGGTTGGTGCACATATGACTACCAAAGGTGGAATTCAAGGTCTCCCTTCTGATTTCCTCATTGCTAAAGCTACTCTGTATGGGAAGGCCATGAGTGAGGACGCCTTTGAGGCCATATTTGTACTTCTCGTCTATGGGCTAGTGTTATTCCCCAACATCGACAAGTTTGTGAATGTGAACGCTATTAGGATTTTCTCCACTCTTAATCCCGTTCCGACTCTTTTGGGCGAAACTTTCTTTTCTTTGCATATGAGGAATGCAAAGGGTGGTGGTACCATTGTGTGCTATTTGCCTTTGTTGTACAAGTGGTTTATTTCTCACTTTCCGCAGACGGTCGCCTTCAAGGAGAATAAAGGATGTCTACGGTGGTCCACGAGACTTATGTCTCTCACTAATGATGATATCTTTTGGTACAACCGGGTGTATGATGGTGTGCAGATTATCGACTCTTGTGGTGAATTCTCCAATGTGCCTCTCCTTGGTACATGTGGTGGGATTAACTACAACCCTATTTTGGCGTGTCGTCAGCTTGGGTTCCCCCTAAAGGATAAACCCAATAACATTTGTTAGAGGGTGTGTTCTTTCAGGAGGGTAAAGATTCCCAAGGCTTGAAAGGCAGGATGGCCCGCGCTTGGCGCAAGATCCATAGGAAAGGAAGGAAGGAGCTGGGACCGAAGAATTGTTTTGCTTTGGAACCTTATACTTCTTGGGTTAGACGGAGAGCTGCTGAATACCTCGTGCCTTACGAGTATCCGAGACCTACACCTTTGGTTGTGGTTGGGCCTTCAACCCTCCCTGACCAAGGAGTAGAGGAGTTGAGAGACAAAGACCGTTCACGTGCTTGGATCCGTGAACGAGAAGAATTGCTTCAGCAGATTAAGGAGAAGGATGCTTTGATAGAGTTCCTCGAGCATCAGGTTATTGATGATCCTAATGATGCATGGACTTCTCTACTTCCTCAGTCTTCCAGGTTTTGGAAGAGGAAGTACGATCGACTCGCCAAGGAGAAGGCAGATATGGAAGCAGCCTATGAGGAAAAGGTGAAGAGGCTTCGTGCATCTTATCTTCCTGTGTCCAGAGCTTTAGATGATTGTTTCTAGGGATCCATAGGATGATCATTTTCCTTCTCTCTTGCATTTGGTTACCAATGTTGTACTTCTTTGATGTAAAGACATTTCCCATATATTATTGATATTGTATTTCCATATGTGACAACTGTTTAATATTTCCAATATTTGCAAATAGAACTCTAAAAGTTCCTCTGATAAATAAAAACAAATCATATGCACAAGCATTGCATGCATCATGTGCATAAGCAGGTTTTGCTCCAGGCTTCTTGTCCTATGGTCTAACTCTGTGTTCTTCATTTATTTTGAAGACAAGCTGACTCACCAGTACTACACCAGAGCCAACTCTTCGAAAATGATGGATCATTTGGAACAAGAGAACCGCGAGCTGAAGGAAGAAGTAGCCAGATTGACTGCCCTGATGGAGTCATTCATGGCTGCCCAGAGCCAGTCTTCCCCAACATCCTCAACTCCTCCCCAGAGGACGGTCATTTCTGAGATCGTGACTTCTACTGTGCCTGCTGCAACAACCCACTTTACGCCATCTATGTCGGCCGGGTTCCCGTGGGGAATGCCCGCCAATTTCATGCCTGAGGGTTTTGCTCCTACTCTTGCTTCTTTGCCGACATCTAGCCTGATCCTTTTAGTGTCACCTCCCGTTGTGCACACATTACCAAGAGTTGAAGATACCATCTACCATTCTGAACAATCTGAAGGTCCAGATGTTTATGAGAAGATGGATGACATGAAAGACCAATTCCTTGAGCTTCGCAAGGAACTGAAGACTTTGAGGGGGAAAGACCTCTTTGGTAAAAGTGTTGCTGAGTTGTGCCGGTGCCCAACGTAAAAATCCTTATTAAATTCAAAGTACCTAACTTTGAGAAGTATAAGGGAAACACATGCCCTCTCAGCCATCTTGTGATGTATGCTCGCAAGATGTCAACGCAAACTGATAATGACCAATTGCTCATCCACTATTTCCAGGACAGTCTGTCCGGTGCCGCTCTCCGGTGGTACATGGATCTGGAAAGTTCGAACATCCGCTCTTTCAATGATATTGGCGAGGCCTTTGTCAAGCAATATAAATATAATATGGATATGGCTCCTGATAGGGACCAACTGAGGGCAATGTCCCAGAAAGAGAAAGAGACCTTCAAAGAATATGCCCAGAGGTGGCGCGAGTTGGCAGCTCAGATAGTGCCACCCCTTGAGGAGAAAGAGATGACCAAGATCTTTTTGAAGACCTTGAGTTCATTTTACTATGAGAAAATGATAGCCAGTGCTCCCTCAGACTTCACCGAGATGGTGAATATGGGAATGAGACTGGAAGAGGGGGTCCGTGAAGGACGTTTAACTCGAGATGAAGGCTCTTCAATAAAGAGATATGGAAGCTTTGAAAAGAAGAAGGAGGGAGAGACACATGCTGTGTCTTCCCATGTCAAGAGAAGACCCTCTGTGAAGAGGAAGATTGCCCGCCCAATTAACAACCAGCATCAGGTGGCTCATATAGCACCTGTTTTCAGAGAAGCCCAACATTATCAACAACAACAATCTCAGCAATATCAGCAACAACAACAACGTCCACAACAACAGGCCTACCAGCCTCGCAACACCAATAATGCCAGCACCAACTACGAGAGGAAGAGGGTCACCTTTGATCCAATTCCGATGACGTACGCTGAACTCTATCCATCTTTGATTGATAGAAAGTTAATCACTCCACGAGACCCTCCCGCCGTACCTGCCAACCCCCAGTGGTGGTACAAGCCCAAGCTTCACTGGGTATATCATTCCGGTACTCCCGGACATGACGTGGAGAATTGTTATCCCTTGAAGACCAAGGTGCAAGACCTTGTGAGAAGCAGGATTTTATTCGAGGACGTAGGTCCGAATGTGAAGAAGAACCCATTGCCCGAGCATGGGAAATCTGTCAATATGGTCCAGGGCTGTCCTGGCAAGTATAAAGTCAAATACGTCAGTCATATCCGACAATCTCTGGTTGAGATGCATCGTTTGCTGTGTGATTATAGCCATTATGAGCATGACCACGATAAATGTCGAGTCTGTTTTGTCAATCAGAGAGGTTGTTGCCAGGTGCGCAAGGATGTTCAGGAAATGCTTGATGAGGGAGTCATTGAGATCCTTCAAAACAGAAATGTTGATGAAGATGTTGTTGAAGTCAACGTAATTTCTCCGGTATTCCGGATACCTGAGCCTGTTATCATCAAGTATGATGGTAGCAAGAAGAAGGTTTCTCCTGCTCTGACTATTAAGCCAGCCGGCCCTGTACCGTATTCTTCTGAGAAGGCAGTCCCCTATCGCTACAGTGCTGTAGCATTGGAGAATGGGAAAGAGGTGCCCCTGCCCTCTTCATCTGTTGTTAATATTATCGACGTCAGCGGCCTGACCCGCAGCGGTCGTGTTTTCTCGGCTCCGCCGAAGCCGCAAGCTGATGCTCGAAGGAAAGAAAATCCTGATTATGCTGAAAGCCCGATTGGGAATACGGTGAACGCTCCAAATCCGACACTTGTTGTTAAGCCTGCCTCTATGTTGAGAACTCCCGTTTCTGCTGGCCCGAGTGGCAATGCAAAAGAATACTGTGATGAGATGCTAAGGCTCATCAAGAGAAGTGAGTACAACGTAGTTGATCAGCTTCTACAAACGCCATCCAAGATCTCTATTTTATCATTGCTAATGAATTCAGAACCACACCGAGAAGCTTTGCAGAAGGTGTTGGATGTGGCGTACGTGAACCACGACGTCACAATTGAACAATTTGATAGTATTGTTGCAAACATCACCGCTTGTAACAATCTAAGTTTTTATGATGCTGATCTCCCCGAGGAGGGAAGAGACCACAACTTGGCATTACACATATCTATGAGTTGCAAAGATGACGCCATGTCCAATGTGCTGGTGGACACTGGGTCATCATTGAATGTATTTCCAAAGACCACTCTTACGAAGTTATCATATCAGGGGCCTCTCATGAGGCAAAGTGGAGTAGTTGTGAAGGATTTCGATGGGTCTCACAAAACTGTGATTGGTGAGGTTGATCTCCCAGTCAAAATTGGACCAAGTGATTTCCAGATTACCTTCCAGGTTATGGACTATCACCCATCGTATAGCTGTCTCCTAGGCAGACCGTGGATTCACGAGGCAGGCGCCGTGACATCCACCCTACACCAGAAATTGAAGTTTGTGAAAAACAAGAAGCTGGTGGTGGTAGGGGGAGAAAAGGCTCTCCTAGTTAGCCATTTGTCTTCCTTCTCTTATATAGATGCCGAGGATGAAGTTAGAACTCCATTCCAAGCTTTATCTATTGTTGAACCTATTAAGAAGGGAACTCCTTCATTTGCCTCCTATAAAGATGCGAAGTTGGCCATTGAGCATGGTGCAACTGCTGGTTTGGGGAAAATGATTGAGTTGTGTCGCATCCTGCGAAAAATCAACCGGCGAGCTAAAAATAAAAACACACAGAGCCGCCACTGCGCGTTATTTATCCCTGGATAGGGAAAGGAAACGCTCAGAGAAACCTGGAAAGAACATGGTCTCGCGACCAAAGAGAAAGGGTAAGGGAGTCGGTTACGCAAGGGGAAGGTATTAGCACCCCTCACGTCCGTCGTACTCGACGGGATCCACGTCCTAGAATAAAGAATAGGTTGCTAAAACATCACACACACACACGGGGAACGCAGGTGGGTTTAGGAGAAGGGACCAAGTGATTTCCAGATTACCTTCCAGGTTATGGACTATCACCCATCGTATAGCTGTCTCCTAGGCAGACCGTGGATTCACGAGGCAGGCGCCGTGACATCCACCCTACACCAGAAATTGAAGTTTGTGAAAAACAAGAAGCTGGTGGTGGTAGGGGGAGAAAAGGCTCTCCTAGTTAGCCATTTGTCTTCCTTCTCTTATATAGATGCCGAGGATGAAGTTAGAACTCCATTCCAAGCTTTATCTATTGTTGAACCTATTAAGAAGGGAACTCCTTCATTTGCCTCCTATAAAGATGCGAAGTTGGCCATTGAGCATGGTGCAACTGCTGGTTTGGGGAAAATGATTGAGTTGTGTCGCATCCTGCGAAAAATCAACCGGCGAGCTAAAAATAAAAACACACAGAGCCGCCACTGCGCGTTATTTATCCCTGGATAGGGAAAGGAAACGCTCAGAGAAACCTGGAAAGAACATGGTCTCGCGACCAAAGAGAAAGGGTAAGGGAGTCGGTTACGCAAGGGGAAGGTATTAGCACCCCTCACGTCCTTCGTACTCGACGGGATCCACGTCCTAGAATAAAGAATAGGTTGCTAAAACATCACACACACACACGGGGAACGCAGGTGGGTTTAGGAGAAGGGAGCTCGATAAGGTATCGCACCTTATGCCTACATATCTTGTCTGGAACAAGAATCAGAGCCACTGTAGTTCGGCTTACGCACGCCAAACAACACAAAACATACAAACAAGCAAGGGTGGCAAACATGGAGCCCGACAACCACTGGATGGAATTACGTCGGCATCCGAACCAAAACACACTCACAAGGGCAACCGTGGAGCCCGACAGCCAATCACTGGGCTTACGTCGGCATCCGAACCCAACATACACAGTCAGATAACAAACAAACAAACACAAAAGAAAAAAAAAAAGGTTGCCCGGAGTGGTCTCGCACGACCACCTGCCTACATACCTCGTCTGGAACGAGGATCAGGGCGATGTAGTTCCCCTGAAAGGGACTGAATTGCTAACCAGAAACCGGGGAAAGACACACTACTAGGGAGCTGGACTCGAGCCTAGTGTTGTCATGCATCGTTACCCTAAGTTCAGTTTTCTATCCTACTTGCATAAGCAAACTATTCCTATCCAGGAAAGAAGCAAGCACACAAGCATACAAAATAATTCAAGCATACATCAAATGAGAACAAGCATCTCAAACAAGCATGTCAATCAGATATCCACATAGCACGCACTATAACCAAACAAGTGGCTCACACAATAGGTTTGACTGCCGAAGCGAGTCGTCTGTACGGGCTGGATTTGCTCTTAACCTTGCCATTACGAGGCTAAGGTGAAGCAGATGAGAGGTGAAGTGAGGATCAGACCTCACTGCTCTTATCCCTAACCAGGGAGAGCTTCTGACAAATGAGCATGGGTCCAGAATGGGGGAACCCTTCTATACTCAGAGACTCTAACACAATGTGCACTGCACAAGATCTTGGGCTTGTGATCTCAATGCTACAACCATGTAATGGGAGCAAGGAGAAGACTCACAGAATAGTGGGGGGTAGACTGCATACCCCTACCTTCCACCAATTGCCTTATTTAAAGGACTTTCACCTGCTTGGCACGAAAAATAAACACCCACAATCATTGCCTCTTAAGGAGGACTTCAGACATTTTGCCCGGTCAAATAATAGACCGGGTCTCCAGACTACATGAAGTTAGGAAGTTATACCTCAATGCAAGTTGCTTAAGCAAAGCAAAGCAAAAGTTCACAAGGAACTGAGCAACTAAAAGTACCTGGAAACAGTCAAACACAGTTAGTACTCAGACAAACAAAAATAAACAGCAAGTATTAATCAGTCAGACTATACAAACTAATGCACAACAAAGGCAAGCTATGAGCTCAAGCCCAAACTTCACAACCTACAAAACAAAGTTGTGTTAGTGTACAAACATCAAACAACATCAATTAAATTGACTTGGATCATTCTCCATATACATTGCACCTTTTTATCCTGAAAAATCAATCAAATGTTAGCAACAAGACCACTAGGCCAAGCCTAGGGTCCAAAGGCAAGAAAAATTCCTAAACAGCAAGGTATCTCTAACCAAACTCAAATTAATGTCAAACAAAAGCCAACACAATTAGTCCCATGTCTCTATCATTCATCATGTTCATGTTATGCACAAAACAAGGCAAACTAGCTCAAATGAAGCATCAAACATGCAAACAGAACTATTGCACTCAAATCCACATCAAAACACTTCCAAAAATTCTCAAATAATTTACACCTAAACAGGGACTATTCAAGGTCTAGCATACCAAATTTGAGCTTAATTGGACCAAGGGAACCATGTCAATGAAAATCAACAAAAACAGACACAATTTCATGCTCCAATTCACACTATCAACACATGCATTTACTTCAAAAATTCACAAGTCAATGAAAACAGTAAAGAAATGAGTGAGACCAAAAGCATCATGTCCTATCATGTGTCTATTACAAGCATATCAAATTTCATGATCATTCAATACCATATGAGCATTTCACATCAAATATTCAAACATGTGTCACATGAACTTGCATAATTGGCTAACAGAGATGAAAAATAGCAATCAATTTGAAAATGCTACATAAAATTCCACAAAAATTTACATAACCTCTTAACATGTTAATCAACCATCATGCAAAATTTCACATTATTTCAACAAGTATAGGTCACTCAAATAAATCCAGCAAGTTGACATAATGAGGTGTGACACACATTGTCACACCTAAGTTCAAAAATTTGTATCTCAATGACCAGGTATCAAAAATTCATGAAATTTACATGGAAATAAACATCAGCCAGTCAACAATCATCACAAAAATTTTCAAGAATTCATTTGCAACTATGATAATTTCATGAACAAAATGGCAAAGTGTATCAAATTTACATACATGTGAAACAAACCTAAGTCAAACATAATTTCTACCATGCACAACTTTGACCAATAGGTCAAGCAACATCTACAGTCAACAAGGAAGTCAAAGAAAAAATTCCTATATTTTTCTGAATTTTCTATGATTTTTTGGTGAATTTTCTAAGGTGTTATGAATTTTTTATGATTTAAATTAATTAATTAATTAGTTAGTAATGGCATTTCTGTAATTAGTTAAGGCGGGGGCGGTAAACAGCATATTCAAAATTTCAAACCAAATTAAAGATCAAACAAGCTTCCATCATCGTTTTCATCTCAAAAATTACCAGAACCTCAAGAACATCAAGATCCATGAACTAACACGAAAATGAGCAAGCATACAACCGTTGGACTCGTCTAAGAACATAGAACACGAATATCAACTTAATTTTGCCTAAAAGTTCCTCTATCTCCTGAATCGGTGAGGTTAGGGTTTGGCATCGCAAATTAAAATCCAGATTTCATGCGCTATAGTCATCTATTTGCTAAACTACTCACATCACTGAACTCCACATGAGATGAACTTTCAAACGCATATAAACATTAAGCATATCATGAGATTCGAAAAACTTCAAAACCTGGAATGGCAGTGATGTTACGAGCGTTCTTGAGCTTCAATGTCCACAAACAGATGCAGTTGAAGGTCCAGGTGATTGAATGATGTAATTAGGTTATGATGCAACAACTTCTAATGCACGAAATTTGGAATTGCCATTGATGTAGCTCGTTGGTGCAGTCACGATTCCAAGCCTTCTTCAATCCATACTCCACAAACAGATTGAGATGATGATGAGATGAATTCAAATCAAAAAGAAATTCCAAGATTGATCAAGATTTAATGAAGTTTGATGAAGTTGAAGGTTTTGTGTTCTTGAGAGAAGTTGAGAGAATGTGATGAGTTTCAGATCTGATTTTGGGAAGTGTGATATTCTGTTATGATTAGATTGTGATTAGGTTTATATACTTCACCTTAATCCAAGCTTAATTACAATCATTAGCCAAATGGAAGGTGTTAGTGAAAATGGTTAATTTCAAGTAAGGGCAAAATTGGAATTTCCCATGCCAGCTCATTGCCACCTCATGGACAGCTCACACACTCTCTAAATGACATGTGTGAGCTGTTGCAACTTGTTTCACTCTCATTGGATGTGTATTTTGGAAAATCACATGTGAATGGTTATGTGTCCAATTTTGCAATTTCATTTTACAAGTCAAATTCCAAACCAAAAGGCCTAGGCATGTAATGATGATTCCAACAAGTTTCAAATGCCAATTGTGAAGTGTTGCAAAAATCCCCATCCAAAAATTCCAATTATTTCACAAGTTGGACAATTTTGCCCCTGGTTCATTTAACTGTCCAGTTGAAATTTGACTTTTTGCATTGACCACTTTTGGAAAAATCCAATTATGCACCATGAAAGTACATGTCAAATGGAGTTTGTGCATATAAAGAACTTGCAATTTGGACAAACCATGTGGAAGTTATGCTCTCCTGATTATGGGTCATTTTTGAATTTCACTGAGCCATAATTTTCCAACCATACATGGGATTTTCAAGTTCTTGGACTTTTTGGAAAGGTGAGAACAAGATCTACAACTTTCATGTTGAACAATTTTTCATTTGAAGCTTCCTTAGACACGTGGCTTTGAGGTCCAAAACTTTCCATTTTTGGAAACTTCAATTACAAGTCACTTTCTATTTTTGGCAGTTCTTGTCCTGACTTGATTTTCTTCATTTTTAAGCTTTGAGATGTCATATAACACTTGTTCCAACATGAATGAAGTGTATCCAACTCATTTCCACCTCCAAATCCATCAAATCATGTACAGTTGACCACAGTTGACTTTTTCATCTGATAGATGAATTTGGCATTGCATAGATCAATCTGAGCTCCAATCTTCAACTGAAATGGCTCAAGGGTGAAACCCTAGCCTCAATAAGCTCAAAATAATCATAGAATGAACCCCATAACCATCACAAACCCCATCTCCTGATCATGCCCTGGCTGGCCCACTGCAACTGATTAGGGTTGACTAGTGGTCAAAACCCTAATCTCAAGGGATCTGCTTCAACACTTGATTCTTCTGATGATAACCAACCATGATGATGATGATGTATCATTGCAATCAAGATGAAGACCACCATCCATTGAGAATCATGAAACCCTAATTTGTAGCCCAATCCTCAGATGGCCAATGATCAGTCAATAAACCCTAGGCTTGCCTTTGACTTCCTCATCTTCTGATCAAGACTTGAGAGGATAGCTTGCACAATGTAACCACATGATATGCAATATGCAATGCCTAATGACCTAAAAATGCATGCACAATGTTAAGCTTAGTCCCAAGAGAGGAGGGCAAATTTTGAGGTGTTACAAGTTGGAAGAAAACAAGTCCCGGGCTGGCATAGGGTATTCTTCTGGGGTCTTCAACAAGCAAGGTTTGTTCAAGAGTGGAGGTTTCATCCACACTGGTCAAGATGAAGAGGCTGTTGCCATTCTGGAAGAAGATGAAGAGGATTCTGGCAATTTCATCATCCCTGGAGGGATCTGCAATAATTGGGTCGCTGTTGATATTCCGACAGCTATCCATAAGTCAAAGTAATGTTCATGGTGTTTAAAAACCCTTCTCCCATGCCAAAAGGAGAAGTGATGACATTGTTGGCGCATAAATACGATGATATTTTCATTCAATAAACTCATGTTAAATGTCTGTTTTTCCAATTATTTTCCCTTTTGCATGAAATTGGTGATCACATAAAACCCTAAAAATAAGAGTAAAATCAATCTTTTCATCTGCATAATGATTTGCTTTGTTTGAATTCTAAAGTTTCTTTTATATCCAAAATCATTATGCAGGTTAATCAAACCCATCGAACATAATGATCCAACACCATCTCCCAACTTTGAATTCCCTGTATTTGAGGCGGAAGAAGATGATGTTGAAGAGATTCCTGACGAGATTACCCGTCTACTTGAGCATGAGGAGAAGATCATTCAGCCGCATCTTGAGAATCTGGAAACAGTCAACTTGGGGTCTGAAGATTGTGTGTGAGAAGTGAAGATTGGGGCACTCCTGGAAGAATCTGTTAAGAGGAGGTTGATTGAGTTGCTACGAGAGTATGTCGACGTCTTTGCCTGGTCATATGAAGACATGCCTGGTCTAGATACAGATATTGTGCAACATTTCCTACCTTTGAAGCCTGAGTGCATGCCTGTGAAGCAGAAGCTCAGAAGAACTCATCCCGATATGGTAGTAAAGATCAAGGAGGAAGTCCATAAGCAAATTGATGCGGGGTTTCTGGTGACTTCTACGTATCCTCAGTGGGTGGCCAATATTGTGCCCGTGCCTAAGAAAGATGGAAAAGTCCGAATGTGTGTGGACTATAGAGACTTGAATAAAGCTAGTCCGAAAGACGATTTCCCTCTACCACATATTGATATGTTGGTAGATAATACAGCTAAATTCAATGTCTTCTCATTTATGAACGAATTTTTCGGATATAGTCAAATCAAGATGGCACCCGAGGATATGGAGAAGACGACATTCATCACACCTTGGGGAACATTCTGTTATCGAGTGATGCCTTTCGGTTTGAAGAACGCCGGAGCCACGTATCAATGAGCTATGACTACCTTGTTTCATGATATGATGCATAAGGAGACCGAGGTATATGTTGATGATATGATTGTGAAGTCAAGAACGGAAGTTGAGCATGTAGAGCACTTGTTGAAGCTTTTTCAGCGGTTGAGGAAGTATAAGCTTCGTTTGAATCCCAACAAGTGTACATTTGGAGCCCATTCCGGCAAGCTATTGGGCTTTATCGTTAGTGGAAAAAGGTATTGAGGTTGATCCTGCAAAGGTCAAAGCAATACAAGAGATGCCTACACCAAAAACTGAGAAGCAAGTCCGAGGGTTTCTTGGCCGCTTGAATTATATTTCCAGGTTCATATCCCACATGACTGCCACATGTGCACCAATATTCAAGCTCCTCCGGAAAGATCAGTCTCATGATTGGACCGAGGATTGCCAAAAGGATTTTGACAGCATTAAAGAGTATTTGTCTGAACCTCCGATTTTGTTTTCGCCTGTGGAAGGGAGACCATTGATTATGTATCTGACAGTTCTTGAAGACTCAATGGGTTGTGTCCTTGGTCAGCAAGATGCATCAGGGAAGAAAGAATATGCTATCTACTACCTGAGTAAGAAGTTCACTGATTGTGAGTCTCGATACTCAATGCTTGAGAAAACATGTTGTGCTTTGGCTTGGGGTGCTAAGTGCTTACGCTAGTATATGTTGAATCATACGACTTGGTTGATATCCAAAATGGATCCAATCAAGTATATCTTTGAGAAGCCTGCTTTAACTGGGAGGATTGCCCGTTGGCAGATGTTGTTATCTGAGTATGATATCAAGTATCGAGCTCAGAAGGCCATTAAAGGAAGTATTTTGGCAGATCACTTGGCACATCAACCGATCGAGGATTACCAGTCAGTTCAGTATGACTTCCCAGATGAGGAGATTCTGTATTTGAAAATGAAAGATTGCGATGAACCTACGCTCGATGAAGGGCCAGAGCCTGGTTCCAGATGGAGTATGGTGTTTGATGGCGCTGTAAATCAATATGGAAATGGTATTGGGGCAGTGATTATTACTCCTCAGGGCACACACTTTCCTTTTATAGCAAGGCTAACTTTTAAATGCACGAATAATATGGCAGAGTATGAGGCCTGTATTATGGGATTGGAAGAATGTATTGATCTTAGGATCAAACATCTTGATGTTTATGGTGATTCGGCCCTCGTTGTTCATCAGATTAAGGGTGAGTGGGAAATGAATCAGCCTGGCCTCATTCCATATAGGGATTATGCGAGGAGGATTTCAACGTTCTTTACTGAGGTTGACTTCCATCATATTCCTCGAGATGAGAATCGGATGGCAGACGCTCTCGCTACACTTGCTTCGATGATTGTGGTCAGACTTTGGAATAAGGTTCCCAATATCACTGTGATGAGCTTGGACAAACCATCTCATGTATTTGCAGTAAAGGAGGTGCAAGATGATAAGCCGTAGTATTATGATATCAAGTGTTTCCTTCAGAGCCATATTTACCCGCCTGGGGCATCTGTGAAAGATAGGAAGACTTTAAGGAGATTGTCAGGCAGTTTCTACCTCAATTGCGATGTGCTTTATAAGAGAAATTTTGATATGGTGCTGCTCTGATGCATGGATAGACACGAAGCAGACCTGTTAATGACTGAGGTCCATGAGGGTTCATTTGGTACTCATTCCAATGGACATGCCATGACTAGAAAGATGCTGAGAGCAGGCTACTATTGGCTGACAATGGAGTTTGACTGCTGCAAATACGTGAAGAAATGCCATAAGTGTCAGATCTACGCAGATAAGATTCATATTCCCCCGACACTTCTGAATGTGATTTCATCACCATGGCCTTTCTCTATGTGGGGAATTGACATGATTGGCATGATAGAGCCGAAAGCGTCCAACAATCACAGATTCATTCTCGTAGTAATTGATTACTTCACCAAATGGGTTGAAGCGGCATCGTATGCAAATGTGACCAGGCAGGTGGTCGTGAAATTTATCAAGAATCAACTCATATGCCGGTATGGTGTGTCGTATAAGATCATTACTGATAATGGATCTAACTTGAACAACAAGATGATGAAAGAGCTGTATAGCGAGTTCAAGATTGCGCATCATAATTCTTCTCCTTACAAACCCAAGATGAATGAGGTTGTTGAAGCTGCTAATAAGAATATCAAGAAAATTATCCAGAATATGGTTGTTACGTACAAAGATTGGCATGAGATGCTGCCATTTGCTTTGCATGGATATCGTACATCTGTCCGCACTTCAACAGGGGCAACCCTTTCTCTCTTGTTTACGGTATGGAGGTTGTGCTCCCAGTAGAGGTGGAGATCCCATCAATGAGAGTCTTGATAGAAGCCAAGTTGACTGATGATGAATGGGTTTAGAGTCGTTATGACCAACTGAATTTGATTGAAGAGAAGAGATTGATCGCCATGTGCCATGGCCAGTTATATCAGCAAAGGATGAAGAAAGCCTTTGATAAGAAGGTCAAGCCTCGTATGTTCCGAGAGGGTGACCTTGTGCTCAAGAAAGTCTTGTCTTTCGCGCCCGATTCCTGGGGCAAGTGGACTCCAAACTATGAAGGTCCGTATGTTATCAAGAGAGCCTTTTCAGGCGGTGCATTGATACTTACAACTATGGATGGGGAGGATTTCACTCGTCCTGTGAATTCAGATGCAGTCAAGAAGTACTTCGCCTAAAGATAAAAACAAAATAGTTCGCTAAGTTGAAAACCCGAAAGGGCAGCTTAGGCAAAAATGAGCGTCTCGGTGGATTGAAAACCCGAAAGGGTAGCTTAGGAAAAAATGAGCGTCTCAGTGGATTGAAAACCCGAAAGGGCGATCCAGGCAAAAGTTAGAGACATAAAAAAAATGAATGTGTATCCCGCTAGATTGCGTACTTCACCCTGGGGCAATCTAGGCAAAAAATAGGGATTTGGCAAGTAACTACATCCTGACAAGACTATGTTCTACAAATTGCCATCCGTCAGAGATTCCCGCTCAATCATCATTACCCGAAGCTTCAAATACATCAGATTCAGGGTTGGTGGAGAAATGGTCATTATGTTCAATGTAGCCCTTTTTCCAATATATATCACCAATTTCAAAATTGTAAAGATCCATGGAGTCTTGCCATTTGCAGACTACCATTCCATCAAATAAATTTTGAGCCTTTATCCAATTATTTACACTCTTATTTGTTCCTACTCAAAAAATGTTTTGCATGTTTTAATTGAGAAATATCATTGTTTTTAAATAATTAAATTATTCATAACTAGTTTTTAAACAAAGTGAACATTCACAATGATGAAAGAATACTAGGATGTCTTCAGTGCTCTCCCAAGGATGTTAGGATTCTTGACGGGGTAAGACATTTGTTCATATTCCTGGCATGTTTGTATCCTCTCCCTCCGGAACCTTTTGTGGTTTCCTTTCCCGAGCAGAGTGGGTGGTAAAGGTATTCAGCCTCCTTCCTCCTCGGCGGGTGTGAGCTCTTGGTTTGGTGACCTTGGAAGCTCCTGATTGGTGGTTGTTCCCCACGAAGATCCATCATCCCCTTTGATAATTTCCCCGGTGGAGCGGCTTCCCCAGCAAAACTTATCTATGTCGTGATCCTGTTCCCAGTTGGATTGGTTGTTGATCATTCCCCTGCAGAGGTCCATGTACCCCTGATCCTCAACAGATGGGATGTTCTCCACTGAGTCTGGCCTCCTCTCTTGAGATTTAATACCGGATGTTTATTCAATCGATCAGTGGACTTGTTTGTGTTAGATATGTCTGTTCTGTCAGCATTCATCATACATAAACCACGCATATATGCATATTTTTAACATTCAGATATTCATGTTGCATCCTTTGCCATATATCTTTGTTTGTTATCTTCTGCTAGTCGGTAATATATCCCCAAGAAGATTATTTGTGTCTGATCTCTCCATGAAGAGTCAGCCCCATAAGCAGAAAATGTTTATCCTTTCTTCCATATTCCCCACCGAGTTATGTCCTCGTGGATGATGGTTGTTTCTGTTTCCTTCCAACACATATATTGGGATGGAACCCTCCATTGAGTTATATCCTCATAGGGATGAGTCTTATTTTATTGTGCATCTCTAGTTTGTTCCTAGATTTGGCTTCTGGAGATTATCCTTGCAGTTCCCCGTAGATCAGATGAATGATTGCTCAATAACCAGTAATTATCCATCTTTTTCACGGTGGAGTCTGTGGTTTTCTACCCTCATACCGGTAGTAGTAAACCCTATTTTTATCCCCTTGGCAGAGTTAACCTTTTATTCATCCTAACCGATGATGGTTACTTTTCCGTAGTTTTCTACCCAGTATCTGGTAGATGTAATCCCCTCCTTGACGGTTCTCATTATCCAATATTCGGTATTGATAGTCCTTCACCCTTTTTGAGTATATCTCCCGGATCATTGCCTTTGTCAATGTATCCCCGGCGAGTCGTCTTTCATTGGCCGTTTGTCGGTAATGATCGTTTCTCCCCTTGATTGGTCATCATTTTATACCTAGTTTTTGGTATTCCCGATGTCCTTTCTTTTCGGTCGATTTATCCTTTATTAACCCAGTACCCGGTTGTGGATAATCCTCCATGCGAGTATGTTATCTACGTTCTGACGGTAATAGATAATATATCTCATGCACTCTTCGGTCGAAGTCTTTGTTCTTCCCCAGTCGAGTAAGATTCGTATCCCCTTTGCGGAGTCGAATACCCATCCTGTTATCGAGTTTGCTTTCTAGCCCTCTTTTGGATGATGAGTGTCTTGGGAATATTCCCCAATTCACGCCCTGGTCGGTCACCTATTATATGCCCAGTAAACGATATCCCTGGTGTTCCTTCCTCTCTGCTCCCTATTATGACTTTTGTCCCCCGTGGAGTCAGATTTTCCTGAGTTGAAATATACCTTTTAGGTTTTCTTCAGATGATTTTGGATGTTTGATATCTCTCACCCTTATACCGGTCTTAGATATTCATTCTCCTCGAGCATGTTGTTCTTTCACCCTTATACCGGTGTTCGGATCACATGTCTCTTTGAGCTTATTACCCAGTAACCGGTAATACCTCGCCCTGGTATTTCCTCGGAGAAGTCTTATTTGGATATTCCCCAGCAAGGTCTTTTAGTGGATTCTCCCCATCTGAGTCCGGATTTTCATCCGAGGTATCCTTTGTGGGTAATTCCGCTGTATTGGCATATTCCCCAATACATGCGCCTTTGAGTAAGCACAGGTCTTTCCATTGATTTACTCTTTTGGAATTCTGCTCCCCAAGTTTGAGTCGTGCCCTGCTCACGCAATTTATCCCTTTTTCTATCCCCTTTAAAGTACCAGAGTCTTTGTCCCATTGAGTGTGTTACTCATATGGATTGTCAGTTTCTCCTGACTTCTTTTCTCTTTGTGGACACATATCCCCATGAAGTTTTGCCTTTTTTTGCATACATACATCTGCATCATGAGGTCTCTTAGGGACCAAAATTCGTCTCTTTGTTATTATTTAAGCCCATTCTACCTCGTCGAGACGAAGATTTTAACCTTCACTTCTCCGGCTAGAATGATCTTAAATAGGCGCATCTGTAAGACCCCAATTTTGGCCCTAAGATCCCTTATGGCATCATAACATTGCATTTGCAAAGCCTCAAGGATCATGAGCATCTGGGTTCCCTTTGCCTTTGGGTGGGACCTCTTGTGAGTGGTTTGAGATCACCAGGCATGCTTGAATTGTATATCATTGCTTTTCTTATTTTATTTACTAACCAAAAGCACAAAAATATGTCACTAACGTTTCTTGTTTGTAGCTTGAGCAATCACAAGGTCTAAGAGCTTCTAGGAGATCCTTTGTGCAATGATAAAGTCAAGAGAAGATGAAAGCAAGCATGGTAATGGTTCCCAAATCTCTCATTCATCAAATATGCCTCCCTAGTATCTCAATTCATCATTTTGATCAAAGCAAGTCAAGGGGTTTGAGGTTTGTTTCCCAAGGAAACCCTAATTCATCTGTTCATCAACTGTGCCTTGCTCATGAAGAAACCTCAACCCATGGTCAAATACAATTAAGGGAAGTTCTCTAATCCATTATTCCATGCATATTTGAACTTATTTGAGTTCCCTCAATCATCAATTCATCAAGATATGAGTTTTTGACTTGAGAAGTTGATCAGTCAATTCATCTGACTACTTTGAAATGCACTAAGACCTAACATTGTATGTGTTAGTCAAATGGAGATGATCCCAAGAGAAAAAATGTGCTTAATGACAATATGAACAACTTTCATGTTCATCAAAAATTGGTTTGAGGCTTGGAAGATCATCATCCATTCCAAGACATTATAGGTCATTTTGACTGAAACCCTAATTTTGGGTCAACTTCCCAAGAACATAACTCATTCATTTTTTATTATTTTGAGGTGGAACCAAATGCATTGGAAATATTATTGTGTCTACTTAAAATGTTATGTTGAGAAAAATTTCAAAATCTTAAAATAAATACATGTGATACTGCAAAACATTATAGGTCACTTTGGGCCAAATGCATTGAAATGGAAAAAAAAGTCCAACTTCAAGTGCCCTTAACTTCTTCATTAAAAACCCATATGATGCAAAATTTAAGTCCAAATTGACTGTCTTGAAAATATCTACAACTTTGATGTTGAAGGTTTTATCATTTGGAGCTTGCATCATTGAGAAAGAAGGGCTTGAACATTGGCCAAATTTAGAAACTTCACTCATGCATGTTTTGCACCCTACACTTTAAGGTCATAATTCACTAATTTCCAAGGCCCAATTGAAATTTTGATCAACATATCATTTATTCCTTATGCAACAAGCTTTCTAACTATTACTCATGAGGTAGCATTTGGAGTTTGGAAGCACCATTTTCGAAGGCATGAAGATTAAGTGCATTTTGTGAAATTCAATTCAAATTGCCATGCATAAGCTGATTACACTTAATGTACACGTCCACTTGCAATTCACATGAACTCAGCAGTTCATTTCAGTCTTCATTGCGCCTTCCACATGATCACACAAGCCCATACAATGAAAAATCCATTTGCCATGCACACAAGTTAACTCATGCACTCAGCCCTTTCCAGCTATAAATACATGTGTTATGCTTCATAATTCTCCAACCTGAAGGCGCCTGAAATGCTGCAAGAGTGAATCCCTAACCATACCAAAGGAACAAAGTTCATTTTTCTTCAAAAATTCAGATCTGAAATTCAATTGCATTTGGTTAAATTTTCAGATCTAAAGTTCCTAAACCTTCACCATTTGATCTATTAAAGTTCTGTTTTGCAAAAGGAACCAAGGAAAGGGACTCAAATCTTCATAATCCAAAGGTTTTGATCAACTGTTTTTTGCTTCGAATCTCCTTATACTTTGATCCATTGGCCTTGATATTGTGTTGTCTGAAGTCCTCTCTATAGAGGCATCATTATTGAGTGCTTAATTGTTGAAATCGAGCAAGTTCAGTTGAACATCACCAAACTTCCATCTCTGATTTCTCTCTTAATAGGAATCTAGAGTGGAAGTAAAGGGTATAGGAGTGATGTACATCACTTCACCTTTCGAATGGTGCCTGGATCATCCATTTTAGTGAGCATTTGAATCTCTGCATGTTTTGACATTCGTCGGAGCTCACCAGAGAAGACGGTGGCGCTGGCCACCGTCTCATTGCCAGATTGATTATGAGCCATTGATCTCAATCTCCAGACCTAATCTCGTCCCTCCTTTGTTATGACTTTTTATATTGCCTCGTGTGTCTCAGTTGACTAAGGCATATCGTGGGAGCGCGCTCAGAGGCCGTGTGATGTGCCAGCTGAATTAATGAAACTGGATCCAACGCCTCTCCTTTTTTCGTATTTTCTTATTTTATGATTTTATTTTCTTTATTTCTTTTAATTCTATTTTATTTCTAAAATTCATATCTCTCTTATTATTGGTCCAGAAAATATGGGACCAATTGCATCATTTCTCTTTTAATTTCTATTTTCTAAAAATGATTTTTTATTTTTTTTTATTTTACCATTTGCTAATTTTTAATAATTTTCTCTTTTCTGGTTATTTTTAATTCATTTTAAATAGTTTTTGATCTCCAAAAAATACAAAAATATTTTTCTAACCTCTTTGAATGATGATAGATCTATGAAAAATATTCTCATCAATTTATTAATTGATTTGAGATTTATTTGAGATTTTAGTTCAATTAAGTTATTTTTATTCATTTTTAATTGATTAAAAATAGTTTCTGACTTTTAAAAATATTGAATTGTTTTGTCAAACTTTGTTTGACCATGTTGAACTTGGGATAATTCACTTGGACTTTTTAAAGTTGATTTGAAGTGAATTTGAAGTTTGACCTTTCTTTAATATTTTAATTCAAGTTTATTTTCAAATATTAAAAATGCCAAAATATTTTGTTTATTTCTTGACTTCCAATCTTCATCTCATTTCTGTTTTTTATGGTTTGACCTTGATCTTCCCTATCTTTGGTCTACATTTATGGATTGGTACATTCCTTTTCATTTGATGCATTTTATTTTCTTCATTTCCATTATCCATCTTCTTCTTCTTCTTCTTCTTCTCCTTCTTTTCTATTTGATCAATGAGTTAAAGGTTGATAAATTAGCCTTGATTAGGGAGGTTTAATCTTCCTTGATTCAAATCTAATTCATCTTGATCAAATGATCAAGTGAATGGCTTTGCATTAAGGATAAGTTGCTTCTTAAATCATGCAAAGGACTTAAACCAACACAAGATCATTTCTCTTCCTCTTTTTGGCATGGCAAGTTGTTGGAACTTGGTTCACTAATCAAGACTTCTAACTTGTGTTGTTGCCTACATTATTATTGACCGGCCTCAGATAGTTGTGACTTCTACATAAGTCCAATTACGATTGCTTAACAAAACGCTAAATTTGCCTTATGGCACACTAACTACTAACACTAACCATTAACAATTAACATTTACTTTTTGCTCTTTACTTTTATGCAATTTACTATTCTTGTACATATTACTCATTTGCTTTTTCCTTTGCTCATTTGAGCACATGTTTATGCTAATGCAATTTTCCCTTTTGCTCACTTGAGCACATAATTGTGTATATATTATTGTGCTTGTGCTTTTGCTTTGATTATTGTGGACCAAAATGCAAAGAAATGGACAAATGGACTTAGTTTCTAGGACTTTCCCTATGCAAAGTGGAGTAAAAGGATCTTAATGTGAAGATGGATTAGAAGGACCAAACCTCTAAACTCACTCTTGTCCATTCTTGATTTGTTTCATAAAACTTTTGATGTGTGTGCTCTTGTGTTAGGGAATCCTATGAGAGCTCAAATTGAAGAACCATTGCCATGATTCATCCCAAGTGAAGGATACAAGATGCATTGAGGATCTCTTAAGAGACTTGTTTGATTGTTTCTTGAGCTTAATATTATTTTTCTTGCATATTCCAAAGGATGAGAGCTACTTGGATCATCAATATGATCTCAAGAGAGGAACTCCATTTGTGGTCTTGTTCTCTTATCCCTTATCTCTTGTATGCCTAGGACTCTAGCCATTCTTCTTCTTCCCTCCACTCTAACCCAAGCCAAAACTTTTTGTGCAAACATTTAACACTTCTTTTTCAAACATTAGAAACCTAAGCCTTATGCTTTTGATTTTCAAACTTTCTTTTCATAACACTTATTTTGAATTGAATTTTTAAGTCAACTTAAACCAAATTTTGTACATACTTTTCATTGGTAAATATAACCCATTCAAATGTCTTTTTTGTGGTTTCAATGGCCACTTTCTTAATCAAAACTTTTTCATAACCTTTAGCTATTAGGTTTGAGTTATCCTTGAGGTAGATGTAATACTCACCTATATCCTTAGTGATGGACAATGAGTCTTCCATGCTTATTATAGCATGTTGAAGCCATCCTCACATGGTGGATTTGTGGTTTTAGGTTGAGTTTTCTCCCTTGGACGACAAAAGACCTTAAGGCTTTTGGACCAATCAATTCACCAACTCATTTTGAGATTTTTACCCCGAACTACGAGGTTTTGATCCTAATCTTTTTAAGATGGTACATAGGCAATGGGTTTATCCATCCAAACACAAAAATGTAAATAAACTTGTATATTCTCTTCTCATCTCTTCAATCATGTTTGCACAAATAATTTTTTCACAAAATACCAACCTTACAACACATATGAAAAGGGCTCCCTAGGAGTACCTAGGATGTTTTGGGTGCTTAAAACCTTCCCATTGCATAACCAACCCCCTTACCCAGATCTCTGACATTTTTACTAGTTTTTGATTCGATAAAACTTTTAGGTTTTTGTTCGCTTTCTAACCATTCCTTTGGATAAATAGAAGTGTGGTGGTGACTCGACTTGTATGGTTTACCTTGGATTTAGTCAATATCTCTAATGGTAACGAATACCCCGCTACAAGAACCTAAGCATGAAATATTTCCCTAGTTCTTTAACAAAAAACGTCTTCACGTGGTTTACAACTTTGCCACCAAATTCCATAGATGCTTGGCCCCAGTTAGAAAGAGTGTTTCATGAACAATTCTACATGGGCCAAACTAAGATAAGTCTTAAGGAATTAGCCAACATCAAAAGAAAATTCACCGAACCTATAGATGATTATTTGAATAGGTTCCGTTTGTTGAAATCTAGATGCTTTACAATAGTGCCTGAACACGAGTTGGTCGAAATGGCCGCTGGAGGTTTAGACTATTCCATCAGGAAAAAGTTAGATACCCAGCATCTAAGAGACATGGCCCAATTAGCAGATAAGGTTCGATAGGTCGAACGCTTAAAATCTGAAAAGGCCAGAGCGAATAAGAATTATAAGAAGGAGAGGGTTGCTTATGTCGAATTCGATGATGGAGAGTCTGAAATCGCTGAAGATCCTTATGGTCTTGAGGAATTCGAAGTGGATTTGGCTGAATTAAAAGAAGCACCACCCTATGCCTGCAAATTACTTACACCTTCGAATGGCAGAAACCCTGTCCCAAAAAGACTTACACATTTGATGTTACCAAATGTGACGAGATCTTCGATTTATTAGTAAAAGATGGCCAAATGATAGTGCCTCCTAATACCAAAATTCCTCCGTTAGAACAACGAAAGAAAAGAGGCTTATGTAAATATCACAATTTTTTAGGCCATAAAACTTCACAATGCTTTCTTTTCAGGGATCTTATTCAGAATGCAATCAGGGATGGCCGCCTCAAGTTCGCTGACAAAGGGAAAAACCAGATGAAGGTTGATATTGATCCCCTCAACATTGCTGAGACAAACTATGTTGAACCGGTCGAAATCAACATGATTGACGTAGGGGAAGTGGAGGTTGTAAAAGCAACAAGAACTGGAGGCTATACGCTGGATGGAAAGTAGGCTACTGATGGCCTAAGTAACGATGTTTCCTTTGGAATCTCTGTCAAAGGTGAACATGTTGCTAACGTCGAACCAAGGGCCACTGAAGGTCTCAAGGGGAAAGCAACTGAGGCTACTGAGGGCCTAAGAAAGAAATTCGAGGAAATTTCAATCACTGATGGCGCCAGTCTAGGTGTCAACATGGTAGATCTGAAGCAACCCCCCCTAGAAATGGAGGAAGTGGATGAATGTTTGAAGATGGAGCAAGAAGGGATGAAGTTTGGCTATCCCAAAGCCAACAAAAGCCTACGTGAATATCTCTAGAGATGTCACAAAAAGAATGCTGACATGTTGCTGTGCCCAAGATGCAACATCAGGATATCTCGAAGGGTGGCTGAGGATTACGAGAGATGGCAACGAACAAAGACCGAGAGAAACTGGAGGAAGGAAAGCCAATTACAGAAGGTGTATCCCACGCCAGGAGAAATCCTTCTTGGTTTCATTGTGCGTTGCTACAAATATGAAACAGAATGCTTGATGTGTCCCAGGTGTGAAGCATTGTACAACAGAGAATTAGCCGAAGCATTCGAAAGAATCCCATATGACCAAGGTTAGGACGGACATGGAGGTAACCATAACATGTATAGCTTCGACAAGAGGGGAGCTCCTAGGAGGACAGATAGCCCTCACCCAAGGGCGAAAAGAGTTATGTTTAAACTGCCAGCAGAAGTCCCTGAGGACAAATGGACTCAGGCGGGACCAAAGAAAGGAAAATGGAGAAGTTTCGAGGATGGAGGAAGAACCTCTTGGGCGTACAGAAAACAATTTCAGGTGTCCAAGAGAGAGGCTATCAGGCTAGAAAATTACAAAGGAAAAAATCCTATATCAAGATCCCAGTGGAGAAGACATCAGAGGATGAGGAAGGCAGAAAGAGAGATGAATCTAAAAGAGACTGGATAATCCAGCAGCGTCAAGGTTCCCCCAAATGTCATGGATTCGACCAAACCACCCGTAGGAAGGAAGTTGTTTCCAGATGAAAACATAAGTCAGAAGGTTCAGAAGGAACAAGTAAGAGAGGAGAAAATGCTCACTGACGACTTCGAGTCCGACGAAGTGTCTTCTGTTAATATGAATTGCAACATAGTCTCAGTCCTGCCGTACGAATATAACCAGGAAACAGAGGTTGAAGATAATGAGGAAGCGGATGATGCGGAGATGGCGAAGCATCAACCAATGTGTTACTATGTTCTGAACAGTGGCGCTGTCGAAGAGCATAACGCTATTTTCGAAAGGCCTCACCAGGGGATGCAGAGTCACCTCAAGCCCCTATACATTAGGGCAAAAGTTGGATAGGTGGGAGTGAATAAAGTCTTGGTGGACGGAGGAGAAGCAGTCAATTTGATCCCCCAATTCATGTTGAAAAAGATAGGTATGTTCGACATTGATGTCAAACCTCACAACATGGTATTGTCGAATTATGAGGGTAAGATAGGACAGACGCTGGGCGTCATACAAGTGGACCTGACTGTTGGGTCAATCACAAGACCAACGATGTTTATGGTAATACTTGCAAAAGCAAATTACAACTTACTACTAGGGAGAGAATGGATACATGGAATAGGGGCGGCCCCTTCGACCATGCATCAGAGAATATCCATCTGGAGAGAAGATGGTGTGGTAGAGAATGTCGAAGCTGACCAAAGTTACTTCATGGCAGAAGTAAACCATGTGGATAAGAGAAACTTTGACAGGAACTTGGCTCACATAGGACCATGCTACCCAGCGGAAGAAGGCTACGCCCCAAATAAAAATGCCTTATACTTCTTGACTCTCCACCCAAATGGCTTTCAGTGGGATAGGGAGATTATGGGAGACCCAGAAGAAGGGGAATCATCTGAAATACGGCCAATAGGTTGGGATGAAGACCTGTACTATGACTGAGTCTTCTTTTCTCGAAAAGATTTCGGCCTACATGGCTGAGAACAAAAGACAAGCGGCTCTCGAAGCTGAGATAACAAACATGGCTAACAAAGCCACATATGGTGAAATCTATAATACAGGACCTGGGGAGTACTCTAAACCAAAACCCCCTGACGAACAAGTACCTGTGGAACCAACAAAACAGAGGTTAGATGCCATCTATGACGAAGAGCCTCTGGGATTTGAAAAAGATCCAGTAATGTCAAGTGTGTCGCTCCCCGGATTTCCCGAATCCAAGTACAAACGCGGAAAGGAGGTGGCGAAGAAAAAAGGAGTAGAGTCGCCAGCTATGTACTTTTATCCCAAAGGGAGGGAAAGGTAGTACTGCATAACTGTAGCACCTCAAATTTGCACCTCCCATTTTGTACATACATTTTCATTCTTAAGTCATTAGCATTGCATTGTCCACTGCATAGCATTGCATTGTCCATTGCCTAGTGCAAGTCATCAGTCAAGACTGGTCAGGAGATCCAGTTGTGCAAGCAAGCAAGTGAATTTCCTATGGAAGCAAAGCCCTAGGGTTGGTTCATTGAGTTCATGTGACCTAGGGATCATTTTGAAGTGGTTTGGCCAAAGGTTGGATGTTCAAAGCTCATCAGTCAAGATGCAATTCATCTGAAACCCTAGAAAGTCAACCAAAGTCAACTGTGCAATCAACCATGGATTTGAAGGTGGGAGATGGTTAGAGAGGCCTCATTCATGTCCATACAAGTCTCATTTGACATTTCAAACATCAACAATGAAGAATTTGAGGTCAGATGAAAAGTTTCCAAAAATAGTAAGTGACCTGTAATTTGAAATTGCCAAAAATGGAAAGGTTTTCTCCTCAAGATTACATCATCAAGCAAGCTTCAAATGAAATTTTGTCCAACATGAAAGTTGAAGATCTTGCTCTTACCTTTCCAAAAAGTCCAAGAACATGAATTTCTCATGTATGGTTGAGAAGATATGGATCAATCATGGTCAAATAAATTTGAACTTCAAAAGGGCATAACTTTCAAACCATAAGGCCAAATGGAGTGGTTCTTTTTGTAACATTTCTCTCTTGATCCCTACTATCCAATTCATGCATCATAAGCCATGCATTTTGATCACAAAAATATTGACATTTTCATTTGAATTTTGGAGGGAAATTCCAAATTCAAAAATTATGCATTGTCCATACTTCTAACACATGCATTTGGCTCCAAATTGGGTTTTTAAGTGCATTTCCAAGCAAATTCGAGCACTGTAGCATTGGTCTTCATGCATATAGGGTGAATTTACAAAATTGGCATTACACCTTCATTTCCACTAATTCTAATTGCATTGCTAAGCATGATCAGTAAACACCATTAGCAGCTCATATATAAGCATAAGCATAACAGAATTAATGCTTAACACTTCATAATTTCCAGATCTGAAACTTTTCTCCACTTTGCTCTCAAACTTTTTCTTCAATTTTCTTCATACACATTGCTATTTCCTTGATTGAATCATCATCCACAAGCATAATTGAGCTGGATTGAAGCAAGATCTAAAGGTTTTCATGCAGAATTGAGGACTATTGAAGCATATACTCATCAATGGCAGTTGGAGTTTCTGGCCAAATCAAGCTCGATTAACTTCCAATTCTTCATCCATTCATTCATCCAGGAGTGGAGGAAGATCTGTTTCTGCTTTTCCAGGCCTAAATCCACTGATTCCAGTTCTGTAGCTTCTTGAAGGTTAGGATTCGATTCTCATAATTCGTGAAATTGATGTATGCATGCTGTAGATCTTTCATTGGTGATTAATCTGAGCTTTGTTCCATGAAATTCCATGAAGAAATGACTTAGTTCTGTTGATTTTAAGTTTAGCATGTGAATGTTCTTGGCCTCGATTCTTTTGATATAGTTTGAATTAGCATTAACCAAGCCTTGATCCGTGATGTATGTTGAAAGATGAATGCAATGGTGTATTTGTTTTGCATTTCTGTGCATTTGTGTTCTTGAGTGTATGAACACGTATGAACATTGTATGAAGGTCAGGGTTTTGGTTCCAGATTGTGTTTGATCGTGCCTGGCCTTGTTCTGCATGCATTTTTATGTTTCTAGCCATGTATTGGTACGGGTGGCATTGATGTGGTGAAATGATTGGATGAGAGCGCTCAGCTTTGCCACGCAGACTTAATGAAACGGTGCGTTTCATTAGGAAACGCGCCACATTCAAAAATCCACTCGGTTCGATCCTTGGTGGAGACAAATCCAAAATGCCATTCCATTTTATTTCACATTCTCTCCATGCCATTCATGTACATGCCTTCATGTGTTTTTTAATTTTTCATTCACTTTGGAAATTCATAACTCCATGATTAATGATCCAAATGACCTGGGAATTTTTGCATCTTGTTCCTCATCATGTCTAGTATTTTATGACTATTTTTCTAGAAATTGTGCACGGTTGGAATTTAATTTGGCTTAGGGATTGTGTATGTGTGTGCTTTTTTGAACCTTGCTTGCCATATGTTTTGTGAAATGATGAATTTTAATCCAATGCTTTTGAAACTTTGCATGCTTAAACTAGACACCTTTAGGGACATTTTGGTGTTGAGTTTGCATTTTTAGCATTTTTGGTTGGTGAGATATGATCTGGTTAATATAGGTGAGACAATGTGTGTCACACCTTTGCTTGCTCATCTTGTTGAATTTCTTTTCCATGCCAAGTAAATGCCAATTGATGTGATTTTTTGCATGATGCTTCTTCTGGATGTTAGGATTGATCATGAATTTTTGTGGAATTTTTGGATTCATTTCTGATTTGTTTGGTATTTTGCTTGCTGGATGATCATTTCTGGACTTTTGGATAGTCATGAACTTCATTGATTTGTGAAATGATGGTTGTTTATCTTATGAATGTGAAATTTTGCACATTGTTTCTAGACACTTTGAGGTTTATTGTGGCTTTGGTTTGAGGCATTTATCATTTGTCAATTCTGTTTTAGGCTTGTGTTAAGTTGATGTAGCATTTTGTGCCCTATTTGAGTTTGTTTGTGCTTGCCTTGCCTTATGGAATTTATTTGCCATGCTTAGACTTGTCCAAATGCCTTGATTGTTGGTGTGTTGATCATGTGATGAGTTCTGTTTGGCCATGATTTTTCTTGGGATTTATTGAATCATTTTTGGAATTAATGTGGATTTGTTCATTCTGTTGCTTCTATGAGCTTTCAACTTGCATGCTTTGCCTTATCTGACTTGTGAAATGAATTTGGTGCATGATATGGATGTGGAACCTTTTGGATTATGTTATTATTGGATTGAATTTGATTCATGTCAATTTTCATGTTCTGTTTTGAATTATTTCTCCCTCTTTGACCCTAGGCCTTGTCCTAGTGGTTGGTGCTTATGTTTGAGCTTTGTTTTCAGGATAAGGAGCATATGGTCATAAGGGAATTGATTCACATTGCTTGAATTGGGTTGATTGGTTGATGTTGACTAATCTTGACTTGTTTTGTAGGTTGCTTTAGCTCATTTGAGTTGAGCTTGTGCTTTGCACATTGTTGCCTTGCTTGTTTGACTGTGTACAGTTAACTGCTGAATAATAACTGTCTGTTTGACTTTGTGAGTTGTGTACTGATTGAGTTAGATTGTTTTCAGGTACATTAGTTGCTTAAGTTCTTTGAACTTGCTTTTGCTGTTGCTTGGTTGCTTAACCATTTGAGGTATAACTTCTCTGACTTCATGTAGTCTGGAAGACCTGTCCTGTTACTTGGGCAGGCACCTGTCTGAAGCCCTCCTTAAGAGGCAATGCTTGTGTTTGTTTATCTTTATGCCAAGCAGGAAAAGACCTTTGATAAGGCAATTGGCAGATAAAAGAGATGTGCAATCCATCTCCTGCTATTCAGTGTGTCATCCACTTTGCTCACACACCTTGTGTTGATGCATTGTGGATATTAACCCAAGATCTTTGTTGTGTCAGTCATAGGTGGAGAAGAGTTCCAACTTTCTGAACTCCCACTTTCATTTGTCTGAATCTCTCCCAGGCCAGGGATAAGAGCTGTGAGGTCTTACCCTCACTTCCCATTTCATCTGCTTCACCCTAACTCTCAATGTTAGGATTAAGAGCTAACTACACCCGATTCCAGTTGGCTTGTGTTTCACAGCCTAACCTTGTGTGAGCCCACTTTGTTTGTATATAGTGTGTGCTATTTGTGTGAATGTTTGCTTTGCCTGTGCTGATTAGGATAGCTTGCTCCCTGTGCAAGTTAGATAGAAACTTCAACCTAGGACCATGGTGAATTTACATGATAACTATTAGGCTCGAGTTAGTCTCCCTTCTAGTTTGTCATTTCCCAGTTTCTGGTTAGGTTAGAAGTTCTTTCCCTGCGTAGGGGAACTACGTCGCCCTGATCCTCATGCCAGATGAGGTACGTAGGCAGGAGATGAGCTGATCTCTCCGGGCGCCCTTTTATTTTGTTTGTGTGAGTTGTTTCTCCTTTTCTGGTTGGAGTCCGATGTAAGTCCAGCGATTGGCATTCGGTTTCCAGTTTCTTTGTTGGAGTGTGACGTAAGTCCAGCGATTGGCAGTTGGTTTCCTGTGTGTGTTTGTTGGTTCGGAGTCTGATGTAAGTCCAGCGATTGGCATTCGGCTTCCATGTTTGCCGGTTTGTGTGGAGTCTGATGTAAGCCCAGCGATTGGCAGTCGGTTTCCTGTGTGGTTTTGTTTGGCGTGCGTTAGCCGAGCTACGAGTGCTCTGATTCTTCTTTAGTCCGAGAAGATACGTATGCATAGGATGCGACATCCTAGCGAGCACGTTTCCCCCTGTCCCGAACTACGTCGACTCTGATGTCTGTGCCTGACAGACTACGTAGGCCCAGGATGCGATATCCTGCCGAGTTAGTCTCTCTTGTTTTCTGTGTCTCTTTTCAGCCAGTATGTGTTTGATGTTTGAGAGTTTTTTAGCAACCTTTATCCTTCCTTTTGTGCGTGGATCCCGTCGAGTACGACGGATGCGTAGGGGTGCTAATACCTTCCCTTCGCATAACCGATTCCCGATCCCATCTCTCTTTGGTCGCGAGACCATGTCTTTTCCAGGTTTACTTCGAGCGTTTCCTTTCCCTCTTTTTGGATAAATAACGCACGGTGGCGACTCTGTTGTTTCGTTTTCCCGCCGGTTTTTTGCGTAATGCGACAGCTGGCGATTCTGCTGGGGACTAAGAGAAGTTGACCTCTTGCTGGTCCATCTTCCCTAAGCGAGTCTCTCCTAGCGCTCTCTAGGTTAGGGTTTGGTTACTTGTGCTGTTATTTATTGCATTCATTTACTTATTGTTTGCATTTATGTTTGCATTCATTCACATTCATCTGTTCATCTGGCTGTGCTGTGTTCTCTCTGTTGGGGTGGGAGTTACTCGAGGTAAAAGGCCCAATACCCAGGCTACGAGTGAAATCTAGGAAACCTAGGAATAGAGTGATTCATGGGAAGCGGGTGGTATGCGCCACTTAGCGGAACATTGATATCACAAGCAGTTCAGACCCTAATGGGATATTATCGTTACATACTTCGGGTGTGTATATGATGATATTCTGTGAAAGGTTATTTATGCTACGTTTCTCTCGACCTTACCCTGGCCTAGATGACACCCGTGAGTGGGGAGGGAATGATCATTATTACAGGTACAGTTGGTGACTTGTCGGTGACTTGTTGGTGACTTGTGATCCTGTTGGTGACTCTTGGTTCTTCAGATGACAGTTTATCAAATGACTTTGGGGTTCACATGAATTGTGGTTCCGAGTTCATGCCGAAGCTCTGTTCCTCTGCCTTGAGATGCACAGCCCGACCAGTCATGTTCGCATCATTTGCATCATAGCATGTTTATTTTCAAAAAAAAAATAATGCATGAAAAAAAAGAAAAAGTTAACTCGCATACACGTATCCTTTTTAGGGTCATTCATGATAAAATAGCATCCGCAACATGCGCATATCATGCACATATCATCCTTGCATTACCGACATGTTTGGGAGAGACTTCTCACTTTGGTTCCTGACTGAGACAGGATAGCTGATCAGAGACCGCATCGCTACTCAACCAGACTCAATCATCAGAGAAACATGGACCAGGTTCAGGCAGAACTAGCTGAGATGAGGGTGAACATGGCCCAGTTTATGACTATGATGCAAGGTGTTGTGCAAGGGCAAGAGGAGCTGCGTGCCTTATCCCAAAGACAGGAAGCCGTGCTTCACCAGTGGGTGTGCCCGTTCATGAGAATGTTGATGCTGCTGCTCCCGCCAATGACTATGCCGTGGGTGATGAATTGAGGGGTATCAGGATCAACAGACAACCTCTTGCTGCAGAGACTGTTAACGCCAGAGCTACCCGGGCTCCTGTTCGTCATCCTGCTACGATTGTTGATAGACAAGAGGACATGTTCACTTTGCTTAGTGAAGATGATGAGGTTGCTGGAAGAGTCGAAGACAGGGATCGTAAGGTGGATGCCCTGGCTGAGAAAATAAGAGCCATGGAATGTCAGAATTCCCTTGGGTTTGATGTGACCAACATGGGTCTGGTAGAAGGGTTGAGGATCCCTTACAAATTCAAGGCGCCGTCCTTTGACAAATATAATGGCACTTCTTGTCCTCGCACTCATGTGCAGGCTTACTACAGGAAAATCTCAGCATACACTGATGATGAGAAGATGTGGATGTACTTTTTCCAAGACAGTTTGTCTGGAGCGTCTTTGGACTGGTGCATGGATCTGAAGAAAGAATCAGTCAGAAGCTGGAGAGATCTGGGTGAAGCCTTTCTGAGGCAGTACAAGCACAATATGGATATGGCTCCGAGCCGAACCCAACTGCAGAGCTTGTGTAAGAAATCTGGTGAGAGCTTCAAAGAGTATGCCCAGAGATGGCGTGAGCTAGCCGCAAGAGTGCAACCTCCGATGTTGGAGAGAGAGCTGACTGACATGTTCATCGGGACCTTGCAGGGTGTGTTCATGGATCGCATGGGGAGTTGCCCGTTCAGTAGCTTTTCTGATGTTGTTGTCTGTGGGGAGAGGACTGAGAGTCTCATTAAAGCAGGAAAGATACAAGATCCTGGCTCTTCAAGTTCTTCGAGTTCTAAAAAGCCATTCTCTGGGGCACCCAAAAGGGGAGAGAGTGAAACAAATGTTATGCACCGTCGAAGGAATGTGAACAGAGGACAGTATCGTCAGGTCGCTGCTGTGACTATTCCAGCAACTCAACCCCAACAGCAGAGAAGACCAACTCAGCAATATCAGCATCAACAACATCGTCCTCAGCAGCAGGCTTACCAGCCTCACGATGGTAATCAAGCCAGTACAAGTAATGAGAGGAAGAAGATCATTTTTGATCTGATCCCTATGTCGTATGCAGAACTGTATCCCTCTTTGATAGAGCGGAACTTGATTACTCCCAAAGACCCGCCGGCTATACCCGTCAACCCTCGGTGGTGGTATAGGCCTGATCAGCATTGTGTGTATCATTCGGGTGCTCCTGGTCACGATGTGGAAAGCTGCTTTCAGCTGAAGAATAAGGTGCAGGACCTTGTCAGATCAGGGATTCTGAGCTTCGAGGACTTAGGTCCCAGGGTTAATCAGGTTTGAAGATAACAAGCCCCGGGCTGGCGGTGGCTTTTCTTTTGAGGTCTTCAACGAAGAGGTTTGTTCAAAAGCAGAAGCTGCTGGTGCAAAGGATTCTGACATTTGTCATCCCTGGTGGGATCTATCACAATTGGGTCACTGTGGGCGTTCCTACAGTTGTTCATAAGTCAGAGTAATAATCACTTTGTTTAAAAACCCTTCTCCCATGCCAAAAGGAGAAGTGATGACATTGTTGGCAACATTTTGTGCAATGATATTTTCATTCAAATAAAAGCATGTTAAAACATTTGTTTTTCCATTTGTTTTCCCTTTTTGCTTTCTTACATGAAATTGGTGATCACAAAAAACCCCAAAAACAAGAATAAAAGCAATCTTTTCATCTGCATAACGATTGTATTTTTTGATTTCCAAAAAGCTTTTCATATCAAAATCATTATGCAGGTTGTTTCTTAAACCCATTGAACATAATGATCCGATGTCATCTCCCAATTTTGAATTCCCTGTATTCGAAGCGGAAGAAGATGATGTTGAAGGAATTCCTGACGGTATTTCCCGACTTCTTGAGCAAGAAAAGAAGATCACTCAGCTGCATCTCGAGAATCAGCAGAACAACCAACTGGGGCATTACAAAAAAGAAAAAAAAGAAAAAAAAGAAAAAAAAGAAAGAAAGAGGAGGGTGCAAAATCAAAAGAAATCAAAAGAAGTCAAAAGAGATCAAAAATCAAAAGAAAAAAAAGAAAGAAAGAAACAAAAGAAAAATAGCACCCCCAAAGTCCCAAGTTGACTGATGCTGAATGGATTCAGAGTCGTTGCGACCAAGTGAATCTGATCGAAAAGAAGAGATTAACTGCCACGTGTCATGGTCAGTTATATCAGCAGAGAGTGAAGAAAGCATTTGATAAGAAGGTCAAGCCTCGTGTGTTCCGAGAAGGTGACCTGGTTCTCTAGAAAGTCTTGTCTTTCGCGCTCGATTCCAGGGGCAAGTGAAACCCAAGCTATGAATGTCCATATGTTGTCAAGAGAGCCTTTTCAGGCAGTGCTTTGACACTTACAACAATGGATGGAGAAGTTCACTCGTCCTGTGAATTCCGATGCAGTCAAGAAATACTTCGCCTAAAACAAAAAAGAACAAAATAGCTCGCTAAATCGAACACCCCAAAGGGCGACTTAGGCAAAAAGGAGCGTCTCGGTGGATTGAAAACCCGAAAGGGCGATCCAGGAAAAAGTTAGAGACATTGAAAAAAGAATCTGCATCCCGCTAGATTGATCACCACACACTGGGGCAATCTAGGCAAAAATTAGGGATTTGGCAAGTAACTGCATCCTGACAAGACTGTGCTCTACATCTGTCATCCGCCAGGAACTCTTGATTCGTTGTCGACTGGAGCTTTGGATACATCGAAATTCGGAATGGTAGAGGAAAGGTCATTATGTTCAATGTAGCCCTCTCCAATATATATCACCGATTTCAAACTTGTACAGATCTATGGAGTCCTGCCATTTGCAGACTACCATTCCATCACATCAATTTGAGCTTTTATCCAATTATTTGCACTCTTATTTGTTTCGACTCAACAAATGTTTTGCATGTTTTAATTGATAAAGTATCATTGTTTTCAAAATAAACAAATTTTTCACAAATTGTTCTTAAACAAAGTGAACATTCACAATGATGGAAGGATACTTAGGAGATCCGCAGTGCTCTCCCAAGGGTGGTATGATTACCAACAGGTAAGACATTTGTTCGTATCTCGAGCATAATTGTATCTTTTTCCTGTAGCTCCTATGGTTTTTCCTCAGCGAGGTTGCTCAGTGAAGTGTTGGTTGAAGTTGTTCATCTTCATGTCCCCGACAGTGCAACATTCTTCCTCCAATTCCCTGTTAGCCCTATTGTGGTGTATCCCCAGTAGAGTGATGTTTAAGCCCTACCGTGGGGCATTCCCAGCAAGGTTGCTGTTCGAGCCCTTTTGTGGGCCAGTTCCCAAGCAGAGTGTTTACTGAAGACTTCAACTTTCGTCTCTCCAGCAGAGCAGTCTTCTCCTCTCCCCGGCATGGGTGGTTTTCTTTGGAAGATTCGGTATTTGGTGGATTGACATCCCAGTAATCCGGCTTTCCCTCGGATAGATTCCTCAGCGGAATTGTTGGCATGATGAGCTTTATCAATGCCTATCTATCTTCATCAGAGATCTGGTTGCTTCTTGGTATTTCTGATCTCCAGCATGAGTGGTTGTTGTGGCGTGTCTGCCTGTATATTGAACTCTTTCATCCGGTTGTGATTGATGATCCCTCCGGAAGCCTATTGTGGCCTTCCTCCCCTGCAGGATGATGTCATTCCCTGATGTCCCAATCTCCAGCAGACTTTCTTTGCTTTTTGGTGATTTTGGACTTCCCTCTGGACGAGTAGCACCGGATGGTTGATTCCTGGACCTATGTGTGTTGAGCATGTCTGTTTGTCAGCATTCATCATACATTCCTCATGCATAATGCATACATGCATAATCATAACATTCAGGTACTCATGGGGCATCTGTTGCCGTGTATCTATTGATGGTTGTCTCCTGCTAATTGGTGATACAGATCTCCCCAGTGGATTCTCCCCTAGCAGATGTGGGTGTGTCTGATCTCTCCATATAGAGTCGACCCCTTAAGCAGAAAGTGTCTGTCATTTCCTTCTGCGCTCCCCACTGAGTTATATCCTCGTGGATGACGGTTGTTTCCGTTCCCTCCCTACATACATAATGGGATGGGTTTTCCCTATTGAGTTCTTTCCTCATTAGGATGAGTCTTGATTCAGTATGCCTTTTTGGATCGATCCTAAACTGGCTTCCTTGTGGCTGTCTCTTGTGCTTCCCTGTGGTATAAATGAATAGTTGCTCACTAACCGGCGCTCATTCATCTTATCCTCAGCGAAATTTTTGGCTTCTACCTACTAACCGGTAGTTGTAAGTCCTATCTTTGCGGTCTTCTACCTACTACCCGGTAGTTGTAAATCCTTTTTTCTCATTCAGTTCTCTCAGCAGACTGTTTGTTGGCTTCTACCTACGAACCGGTAGTTGTAAGTCCTATCTTTGTGGTCTTCTACCTACTAACCGGTAGATGTAATCCCCTCTTTGTGGTCATCATTATCCGGTTTCGGTACTGATATTCCTTTCACCTTTCGGATATTTGCTCCGAGTAAGCAACTTTATCCCCAGCGGGTCCTCTTTCATTCACCGTTTGCTGGTAATGTTTGTGGTTTCCCTTTTTGATTGGTCATCTTTGCGTACCTAGTCCTGGTATCCCGATGCCTTTTCTTGTCGGTCGATTTATCCATTTATCAACCTATAACCCGGTTATGGATAATCTTCCTGGCGAGTATGTTATCTACGTTTCAACGGCTATAGATAATATATCTCATGCGCTCCTTGGTCGAAGTGTTGTTCTTCCCAATTGAGTAAGATTCGTATTCCTTGTGGAATCGAATGTCCATCCTTTAACAAGTTTGCTTTCGCTCTCTTCAGGATGATGCCGGTCGATTTATCCATTTATCAACCTACAACCCGGTTATGGATAATCTTCCTGGCGAGTATGTTATCTACGTTTTGACGGCTATAGATAATATATCTCATGCGCTCCTTGGTCGAAGTTTTGTTCTTCCCAATTGAGTAAGATTCGTATTCCTTGTGGAATCGAATGTCCATCCTTTAACAAGTTTGCTTTCGCTCTCTTCAGGATGATGTCGGTCGATTTATCCATTTATCAACCTACAACCCGGTTATGGATAATCTTCCTGGCGAGTATGTTATCTACGTTTTGACGGCTATAGATAATATATCTCATGCGCTCCTTGGTCGAAGTGTTGTTCTCCCCAGTCGAGTAAGATTCGTATTCCCTCTGGAATCAAATGTCCATCCTTTAACAAGTTTGCTTTCGCTCTCTTCAGAATGATGTCGGTTGATTTATCCATTTGACAACCTACAACCGGTTATGGATAATCTTCCATGCGAGTGTATTATCTATGTTTTGACGGCTATAGATAATATATCTCATGCACTCTTTGGCTGAACCCTTTGTTTGTTCTTCCCAATTGAGTAAGATTCGTATTCCTTGTGGAATCGAATGTCCATCCTTTAACAAATTTGCTTTCGCTCTCTTCAGGATGATGTCGGTCGATTTATCCATTTATCAACCTACAACCCGGTTATGGATAATCTTCCTGGCGAGTATGTTATCTACGTTTTGACGGCTATAGATAATATATCTCATGCGCTCCTTGGTCGAAGTGTTGTTCTTCCCAATTGAGTAAGATTCGTATTCCTTATGGAATCGAATGTCCATCCTTTAACAAGTTTGCTTTCGCTCTCTTCAGGATGATGTCGGTCGATTTATCCATTTATCAACCTACAACCCGGTTATGGATAATCTTCCTGGCGAGTATGTTATCTACGTTTTAACGGCTATAGATAATATATCTCATGCGCTCCTTGGTCGAAGTGTTGTTCTCCCCAGTCGAGTAAGATTCGTATTCCCTGTGGAATCGAATGTCCATCCTTTAACAAGTTTGCTTTCGCTCTCTTCAGGATGATGTCGGTTGATTTATCCATTTGACAACCTACAACCGGTTATGGATAATCTTCCATGCTAGTGTATTATCTACGTTTTGACGGCTATAGATAATATATCTGATGCACTCTTTGGCTGAACCCTTTGTTTGTTTCCCAACTGAGTAAGATTCGTATTCCTTGTGGAATCGAATGTCCATCCTTTAACAAGATTGCTTTTCTAGGCCTCTTCAGGATGATGAGTGTGTTGGAATACAAACCAATTCACGCTTTGGTCGGTCACCTGTTTCATGCCTACAACCCGGTATCCTTGGTGTTCCTTCCTGTTTGCTCCCTGTCGTGACCTTGATCCCCAGTGAGCTACCTCTCCGTTGGTTTCGATAAACGTTGAGTTCTTCCTATTCGTCCGTTGACGTCTAGTCGTATCTTCCCCAGTAGACTTCTCCTTCTCCGTTGGTGTCGATGAACGACGAGCTTCTCCTTCTCCGTTGGTGTCGATAAACGTCGAGCTTCTCCCTTTCGTCCTTTGGCGTCTGGTCGAGTCTTTCCAGTCATTCATTAATGTCTGGTTACCTCTCCGTTGGTTTCGATAAACGTCGAGTTTTTCCTAGTTGTCCGTTGACATCTAGATGTATTCCGTCTTTCCAGTCATTCATTAATGTCTGGTTACCTCTCCGTTGGTTTCAATAAACATCGAGTTTTTCCTAGTTGTCCGTTGACATCTAGATGTATTCCGTCTTTCCAGTCATTCATTAATGTCTGGTTACCTCTCCGTTGGTTTCGATAAACGTTGAGTTTTCCCTATGCGTCCGTTGACGTTTAGTGGCATTTTCCCCAGTCATCCGTTGATGTCTGTTACCTCTCTGTTGGTTTTGGTAAACGTCGAGTTTTTCCTGGTCGTCCATTGACGTCTAGTTGTGATTTCTATTCCCATTCATCGTCTTTCGATGTCTGGATGTGGCTGTACCTTTGAGAAAAAGAATCAAAATCCCCAGTAATAAGTATCAGATTCAGTTGAGGTTGCTGTTGGATCCCCACAGTGTGCAAATTTCTACGGTTCTTTGGTATTCAATCCCTGTTTACCCTGAAAGTCTGACAGCCGTTGCTCTCATCCATTCGGGTTCCCAGTTGATTGAATAGGGGCAGCTGTAGCACCTCAAATTTGCACCTCCCATTTTGTACATACATTTTCATTCTTAAGTCATTAGCATTGCATTGTCCACTGCATAGCATTGCATTGTCCATCGCCTAGTGCAAGTCATCAGTCAAGACTGGTCAGGAGATCCAGTTGTGCAAGCAAGCAAGTGCATTTCCTATGGAAGCAAAGCCCTAGGGTTGGTTCATTGAGTTCATGTGACCTAGGGATCATTTTGAAGTGGTTTGGCCAAAGGTTGGATGTTCAAAGCTCATCAGTCAAGATGCAATTCATCTGAAACCCTAGAAAGTCAACCAAAGTCAAATGTGCAATCAACCATGGATTTGAAGGTGGGAGATGGTTAGAGAGGCCTCATTCATGTCCATACAAGTCTCATTTGACATTTCAAACATCAACAATGAAGAATTTGAGGTCAGATGAAAAGTTTCCAAAAATAGTAAGTGACCTGTAATTTGAAATTGCCAAAAATGGAAAGATTTTCTCCTCAAGATTACATCATCAAGCAAGCTTCAAATGAAATCTTGTCCAACATGAAAGTTGAAGATCTTGCTCTTACCTTTCCAAAAAGTCCAAGAACATGAATTTCTCATGTATGGTTGAGAAGATATGGATCAATCATGGTCAAATAAATTTGAACTTCAAAAGGGCATAACTTTCAAACCATAAGGCCAAATGGAGTGGTTCTTTTTGTAACATTTCTCTCTTGATCCCTACTATCCAATTCATGCATCATAAGCCATGCATTTTGATCACAAAAATATTGACATTTTCATTTGAATTTTGGAGGGAAATTCCAAATTCAAAAATTATGCATTGTCCATACTTCTAACACATGCATTTGGCTCCAAATTGGGGTTTTAAGTGCATTTCCAAGCAAATTCGAGCACTGTAGCATTGGTCTTCATGCATATAGGGTGAATTTACAAAATTGGCATTACACCTTCATTTCCACTAATTCTAATTGCATTGCTAAGCATGATTAGTAAACACCATTAGCAGCTCATATATAAGCATAAGCATAACAGAATTCATGCTTAACACTTCATAATTTCCAGATCTGAAACTTTTCTCCACTTTGCTCTCAAACTTTTTCTTCAATTTTCTTCATACACATTGCTATTTCCTTGATTGAATCATCATCCACAAGCATAATTGAGCTGGATTGAAGCAAGATCTAAAGGTTTTCATGCAGAATTGAGGACTATTGAAGCATATACTCATCAATGGCAGTTGGAGTTTCTGGCCAAATCAAGCTCGATTAACTTCCAATTCTTCATCCATTCATTCATCCAGGAGTGGAGGAAGATCTGTTTCTGCTTTTCCAGGCCTAAATCCACTGATTCCAGTTCTGTAGCTTCTTGAAGGTTAGGATTCGATTCTCATAATTCGTGAAATTGATGTATGCATGCTGTAGATCTTTCATTGGTGATTAATCTGAGCTTTGTTCCATGAAATTCCATGAAGAAATGACTTAGTTCTGTTGATTTTAAGTTTAGCATGTGAATGTTCTTGGCCTCGATTCTTTTGATATAGTTTGAATTAGCATTAACCAAGCCTTGATCCGTGATGTATGTTGAAAGATGAATGCAATGGTGTATTTGTTTTGCATTTCTGTGCATTTGTGTTCTTGAGTGTATGAACACGTATGAACATTGTATGAAGGTTAGGGTTTTGGTTCCAGATTGTGTTTGATCGTGCCTGGCCTTGTTCTGCATGCATTTTTATGTTTCTAGCCATGTATTGGTACGCGTGGCATTGATGTGGTGAAATGATTGGATGAGAGCGCTCAGCTTTGCCACGCAGACTTAATGAAACGGTGCGTTTCATTAGGAAACGCGCCACATTCAAAAATCCACTCGGTTCGATCCTTGGTGGAGACAAATCCAAAATGCCATTCCATTTTATTTCACATTCTCTCCATGCCATTCATGTACATGCCTTCATGTGTTTTTTAATTTTTCATTCACTTTGGAAATTCATAACTCCATGATTAATGATCCAAATGACCTGGGAATTTTTGCATCTTGTTCCTCATCATGTCTAGTATTTTATGACTATTTTTCCAGAAATTGTGCACGGTTGGAATTTAATTTGGCTTAGGGATTGTGTATGTGTGTGCTTTTTTGAACCTTGCTTGCCATATGTTTTGTGAAATGATGAATTTTAATCCAATGCTTTTGAAACTTTGCATGCTTAAACTAGACACCTTTAGGGACATTTTGGTGTTGAGTTTGCATTTTTAGCATTTTTGGTTGGTGAGATATGATCTAGTTAATATAGGTGAGACAATGTGTGTCACACCTTTGCTTGCTCATCTTGTTGAATTTCTTTTCCATGCCAAGTAAATGCCAATTGATGTGATTTATTGCATGATGCTTCTTCTGGATGTTAGGATTGATCATGAATTTTTGTGGAATTTTTGGATTCATTTCTGATTTGTTTGGTATTTTGCTTGCTGGATGATCATTTCTGGACTTTTGGATAGTCATGAACTTCATTGATTTGTGAAATGATGGTTGTTTATCCTATGAATGTGAAATTTTGCACATTGTTTCTAGACACTTTTGAAGGTGAGAAAAACAAGAAAGGGGGGGTTTGAATTGTTTGAAAAAAATAAGCGCTTTTGCAAAATGAAATCACACAATGATTTTATACTGGTTCGCTTATAACACAAAGCTACTCCAGTCCACCCGGCCAAGGTGATTTCGCCTTCAACAAGGACTTAATCCACTAATCTTGAAAGATTACAAACAACCCCTAAGAGAGAAGAAAATCTCTTAGTCCTCTCAAGTCTACAGACTACAAAGAGTCACTTGAGGAAATCAAACAAATAAAAATTAGATACAAGATGTGTAATCTAGAGTGCTTCTAAGAAAGCAAATATTACAAACTTAAGAACAAATTTTTCACTTGATAAGCAAAAGCTTAGTGAAAATCTTTGAAGAACAAGGATGTTTTTCTTGAGCGTGATATGATTTCAGTATAGTTTTGGCTAGTGATTTCTTGCATTACTGAATGAGATTTCTTCTCTATTTATAGGAGTTGAAGTAGAGTTGAAGTAGCGTTGAATCTGTTGGATATTGAGATGTAGTTACGCCATTCCATTAATAGCTTCTGCAGTAGACTTTTTCACTTAGAAGTGACTACTTACCACAATTAGTATCTTCTCTCTTGGAAGTGGAGATTAACGTCTCTTTCTAATTGAGGAAATCCATTTGCAGAACTTTAACTTGGCTTAAACGTTACTTCATCATGATTAACAATTCTGATTAGAGTCTTCGTGTTTCTGGAGAATCTTGCTTCTGATGTTATTTCTTGAAAGTTCAGATGGCGCTGATAACTTCCAGAGTTTACAGAAGGCATTAGTTCAGAGTCAGAGCTTCTAGACTTTACTTCATGTTCAGATGCTTCTGATACTTTTGTAGTTTTGTCCAGAGTCAGAGCTTCTTGAATGAGATTCCTCTTTAGATGCTTCTGATACTTGAGATTTTGCATCTGATCTTGTTTTGCATCTGATGACATCATCAGATTTGTTTCTTCTTTCTTTAGAACCCTGCACACTTAGAAACTTTTCGTTAGGGTGCCATTTTTGGTTTCTTCCTTTGTTATCATCAAAATCATGGAATCTGTTGTAGAACAATTTTTGTTCTTACAATCTCCCCCTTTTTGATGATGACAAAACAAATAAAATTATCAGATGAAACATGAAAAATATTAGATCAGATAGACAAAAGCTCCCCCTGAGTTAGTACTAGGGAGTTCAGAAGTTCTTACCAGAGCTTTCCAAGTAAAGAGATTTCTGAAAACTTTCTGCAATTTCTTAAATTTAATGTTAGAACTATTTAATCAGAGCTATTATTTAAGCAGAGCTAATTTAACCTTAACTATTTCTACAATTGTTGCAGAATGCTTAAGGTTTTAGACATAATTTTCATCAGAGCTATTTAATAATTTCTCCCCCTTTTTGGCATAATCAAAAAGGCATAAAAAATAAAAAGAATAATAAAGAGAAAAACATTTCATTAATCAGAAGCACAAAGGCACAAAAGCATGCAAAACATCAGATCCAAGAGAATATCAGAGCTAAAGAAGACAGAAGCAAAAACACTAGGCAAGCAGACAAAATAAATCCTAAGTGCCTAAGGGTTTGGAGGTTGAGGAAGTCTCTGAAGCAACATGGCAAACATGTTCTGGATGTTTTCATTCAAAGCATCTTGTTTGTCCATTCTGGCACGAAGCTCATTCTGATCTTGCTTGATCTCTTTCTGATCTTGCTTGATCTCTTTCAGAGTGTTAAGAATCAACGGGATCGCAGAAGAGGACTCCCCCTGAGTCAGAGCCTGCTGAGCTTCAGCTTCAGCAGCAGCTTGGGCTTCTGCATCTGCCTGAGCCTTGGCTTCAGCTTCCTTAATCCTTAGAAGTTCTGCTTCCTTTGCCAGTCGTTCTTCTTCTAACCTTCTTGCTTCTTCCTCAGCTTCCTTAGCCAATCTTTCCTCCTCTAATCTTCTGGCCTCAGCTTCTCTGGCCAATCTCTCTTGGAGCCGTTTCTCAGCATCTCTGATGTAGCCATTTCTGACTTGTTCAGAGATACTCTTCAGCCTATAAGACTCAGAGGTCATCCAACTAATGACTCTGTTCCAGTGTGTCCTAACAGATTTAGGATCATCACTAACTTCAGAGTTTTTAGCCAGAGACTTGACCTTCTGGACTGAAGCTTCTGCAACCTGTATAATGGCCTCCTCAAGGGTAGGTATGGTAAGTTCAGGTTCAGGTTCAGGTGAATGAGGTGGAGAGTTTTGAGGGCTGAGATTTAGAGAGGGAGGTTCAGTTTGTTGAGGTTCAGATTCTGCTTGAAGTTCAGAATCTGGGGATGAAGCATAGAGTGGGTTTACATCTAAGGGTTCGGATTCTGGTTCTGGGACAGCGGGAAGAATTGGTGGAATGATATTAGAGGTGAAAGGAGCAGATGGTTGAATTACAGAGGGTATGGTGGTTGTTTGTTGTAGTGGTGAAGTTATTTCAGGTTCTGTGGTTTGTGTTCGTTGTGAAGCAAGTCTATGGGCATAGAGTGTTGCTATGGTTGGGGAGTTTGGGTCAGAGTGTTCTTGATCAGAGGACTCATGATCAGATAACTCTTGGTCAGAAGAAGGGGAAAGGTAAGGGGGTGATTCATATTCAGAGGATGAGGAAGAAGAAGTAGTTTGGTGAGTTTGTGCAGGTATAGAGGGAGGAATGAAGGTTCTAGCAATGTTTAGAACAGGTGTAGGTTGGGAGGTTCTGATGATTGATGGTGGTATTTCAGAGGTGGTATATATTGGTTGTGAAGAGAGAGGGTTAGAGGAAGCCATTATAGATGCAGAGGAGACAGGAGGAATAGACTTACCAGAAGAGACATTCAGAGGTGCTGAAGTTTTGCTGCCAGAAGTTTCTCCAAGTCTGGCTTTCTTTGCTCTCCTTGCCTCAGCAGCTATCTGTTTCTCAGAGACACCTCTCTTGTATCTGACAAGATCTTCTACAGAGTCCAGACAGTCTTCAAGGCGGAAATCAGAAACATCAACACCTTCTTCCAACATTCGATGAAGATAGAGGGCAACAGCGTCTCTGGGCTCATCCTTGAAGAATCTGACCAGGCCATGAGGCATCTTCCTCTGATCTTTTAGACATTCCCAGGACACATCCATAGTGGGCTTGACTCTAATGTCTTTGATGATTCCCATGCTCTTGAGGTTTCTGGCATTCAGAGGCTTTCCCACGTCAATTGCCAGATCATCCATACATCTGGTCTTCTCCAAATCATCTACCAAGCCATGCTCAATGAAGACATCAGAGAGCAATCTTCCCAGAGGAATGTAGGATCTGGGCTTCATATTATTCCTCGTTTCTCTGACTGAATCTCTCAGATATCTGAAGAGGAGAGTAGGGAGATTGATCTTGATACCCTTCTGAATGCAGTACAGAATGCATTTCTGGTCTGCATTTATGTAGTCAGAGGAGTTGGAGGCTGGACGATGATGGATTGTTCCCAGAATAATCTTCAGCCAAACTCGGAGGTTCTGATGAAGCTCCTTGTTTTTAGAGGGGTTTCCTTCAACATTAGGTTTGAAGATTGTAGGGTTGATGACTTCAGTGATGCGCTTTGACCTTGGAGGAATGTTGTAAATCCTTTTACCTCCACTACTTTCCATATTCAACAGAGAGGCAATGGATCCTTCTGTGATCACTATCTTCACTCCCAGAACAAAAGAAACAATGAACTGGTCATCAGCATCTGCACATCTCCAGAACTCCTTCACCAGAAGAGGGTAGATTGGACCATAAAGCCTGTCGAAGTAGTTTTCCCAACCTTGCTTGCGAAGATCTTCAGTAAGATCAACACCGTTTCTTCTCAAGTTCTCAAAATCTACCAGCGATTCACACAGTACATCCAAACCTTCAAAGGGAGTTGAAAGATGAATGTGTTGTTCACGGTCAAGAATGTGAGGTTCTTTGTAAACTGGGGTTGTGGTGACGCTTATAACCGTGGGTGTTTGAGTGTTTGAGGTTTGGGGATTGGAACTAGATTCCACTTGTTGAGAATGGTTGAAGAGTTCTTGTTGTTGAGCGTCCATGTTGATGAAGATGATGAAGATTGAAGAAGAAGATGAAGAACTTGCAGAGAACTTTCAGAGAAGGGTTTAGGGTTTTAGAGTGAGTGAGAGTGATAAGTGTGAAAAGTGAGAGAAAGTGTTTATATACTAAGGGTAAAAACACATGCAAAACGACACACATACCAGCGTTAGCACAAAAACCAAAATAGCACGTTTGGGGGAAAAATGATTACAGCTCATTAATGAATGTCTAATCCCACAGCTTGCACACTGCTCGAGGAAAACTCAAACGTCTGCCTTTTGAATTTCTTGACAGCTGTCTAGAAGTTCTAAGGTTAGACGCATGTTCCCCACGTGTTGATGTATCTGATCTTCAGGAATACCAAAGGATTTTTGAAGATTTCTAACTCAGATATATTCTTAACTTGGTAGAAGTATCAGAGTCAGAGGCAGAAGTGTATTTGTTTTTATCAGAGTCTCATTTTACATGTTCAGAGCCAAATATTACTCAGGACAATTTTTAATGTTCAGATTTTCTAAGATGAAAAGAAATCTATCTTCAGCTAGAGGCTTAGTAAAGATATCTGCCCATTGATGTTCTGTATCAATGAACTTCAGCGTTACTATCCCTTTCTGAACATAGTCTCTAATAAAATGATGTTTTATTTCTATGTGTTTGGCTCTGGAATGTAGAATGGGATTCTTACTTAAACAAATAGCAGCAGTATTATCACAAAAGATAGGAATGTTACTCTCAATTATCTGGAGATCTTCTAGCTGATGCTTCATCCAGAGCATCTGAGTTGTGCACAGTGATGCTGAGATGTATTCTGCTTCTGCAGTTGATAGAGCAATTGTTGACTGTCTTTTGCTAGCCCAGGAGACTAAGTTGTTTCCCAGAAGCTGGCAATTTCCAGATGTGCTTTTTCGTTCTATTCTATCTCCTGCATAATCTGCATCACAATAACCAGAAAGCCTATACTCTGATGTTTTCTCATACATCAGGCCCAGGTTAGGAGTTCCTTTCAGATACTTAAGAATTCTCTTAACAGCTGTTAAATGAGATTCTCTAGGATCTGATTGGAATCTGGCACAAAGACAGACGCTAAAGAGAATATCAGGACGAGTAGCAGTCAGATAGAGAAGAGAGCCTATCATACCTCGATAGAGCTTCTGACAAACCTTGTTGCTTACCTCTTCCTTCTCCAGAATGCAAGTTGGATGCATAGGAGTTTTTGCAGATTTGCATTCAGTCATATCAAACTTCTTCAGAACGTCTTTAATGTACTTGCTTTGATGAATGTACGTGACTTCTGGAGTTTGATTGATTTGAATTCCCAGAAAGAACTTTAGTTCTTGCATTAGACTCATTTCAAATTCTGCCTGCATTAACTTAGAAAATTCTTGGCAAACAGAGATATTAGCAGAACCAAAAATAATATCATCAACATAAATTTGGCATATCATGAGATCATTATTAAGGTTTTTACAGAAGAGTGTAGAATCAACTTTCCCTCTGATAAAATTTTGTTCCAGAAGAAAATTGCTCAGACGTTCATACCAAGCTCTGGGAGCTTGTTTAAGTCCATATAAAGATTTCTTAAGTTTGAAAACATGTTCTGGAAAGTTTGAATTTTCAAAGCCTGGAGGTTGGTTGACATACACTTCTTCTGAAATATAACCATTAAGAAATGCACTCTTGACATCCATTTGGTATAATTTGATAGAATGATTAATAGCAAAAGATACAAGAAGACGAATAGATTCTAACCTCGCGACTGGAGCAAAAGTTTCATTATAATCAATACCTTCTTGTTGACTATAACCTTGAGCTACCAGTCGAGCTTTGTTTCTGACAACTTCTCCTTTCTCGTTCAGCTTGTTTCTGAAAACCCATCTGGTTCCAATGACATGAGTGCCTCTGGGTTTTGGAACGAGATCCCAGACATCATTCTTGGAGAATTGATCTAACTCTTCTTGCATAGCTGCCACCCAATCGTTATCTTGAAGAGCTTCATCACAGGACATAGGCTCAATCAGAGACACTAGTCCCAGAGGAATATCTTCAGAAGTTCTGAAGGTAGATCTGGTTCTGACGGGTTCGTTCTTGTTTCCCAGAATCAAATCTTCAGATACGTTAATACGACTTTTAACTTTCCTTGGAATTTCTGGAGATTTAATTTCTTCAGAGTCTGGAGTGACAGTTGCTTCTGGAGTTTTCTCAGATTCTACCAGAGTGATCTCTAAATCTGCAAACTTTTCAACTAGCTTTGACTTTTCAGGGTCAAGCTTATCATCAAATCTAACATGAATTGATTCCTCCACAATTTTGGTTTCTGTGTTGTATACTCTATAGCCTTTAGAGCGTTCTGAGTATCCTAACATAATACCTTTCTGTGCTTTGGAATCAAACTTGTTCAGATGTTCTTTAGTATTTAATATAAAACAAATGCATCCAAAGGGATGAAAATATGAAATGTTGGGTTTTCTTCCCTTGCACAGTTCATAGGGAGTCTTTTCCAGAATAGGTCTAATAGAGATTCTATTCTGAATGTAACACGCTGTATTTACAGCTTCTGCCCAAAAGTGCTTTGCTACATTTGTTTCATTGATCATGGTTCTGGCCATCTCTTGGAGTGTCCTATTCTTCCTCTCTACAACTCCATTTTGTTGTGGAGTTCTAGGGCAGGAGAAATCATGGGATATTCCATTAGAATCAAATAGTTCTTCAAAATCTTTATTTTCAAATTCTCCACCATGATCACTTCTGACTCTAACAATTTTAGAGTCAAATTCTTTTTGCACTTTAGAACAGAAACTGGTGAATACAGAGTGAGACTCACTCTTGTGCTTTAGGAATTTTACCCATGTCCAGCGGCTGTAATCATCAACGATTACTAGTCCATACTTCTTTCCATTGACTGATGCTGTTTTCACAGGACCAAATAAGTCAATGTGAAGAAGCTCCAGAGGCTTAGAGGTAGAAACAACATTTTTCTTTTTAAAAGATGTTTTTGAAAACTTTCCTTTTTGACAAGCTTCACACAGAGCATCTGAAGAAAACTTCAGTTTAGGTAAGCCTCTGACTAACTCAAGTTTAGTTAGCTGAGAAAGTTTTCTCATGCTAATGTGGCCTAAGCGTCTATGCCATACCCATTGCTCTTCGTGAACTGACATTAAACATTTAACATTTTGATCTTTTAAATCAGAAAGATTTATTTTATAAATGTTGTTTTTCCTCTTGCCTGTGAAAAGGACAGAGCCATCGTTCTGACTAATGGCTTTACACGTTTTTTGATTAAAGATTACATCATAACCGTTATCACTTAATTGACTTATGGATAACAAGTTATGCATTAATCCTTCTACATAAAGAACATCAGATATAGAGGGAAGAGTACCATTACCAATAGTTCCGGAGCCTCTGATCCTTCCTTTCTGATCTCCTCCGAAGCCTACAAATCCAGCGTCTTTAAGTTCCAGGCTTTGGAACATAGACTTTCTTCCCGTCATATGTCGCGAGCATCCAGAGTCCAGGTACCATGACTGGTGTTTGAACTTTGCTGCATAGGATATCTGCAACATAGATAATCTTATCTTTCGGTACCCATAATCTCTTGGGTCCTTTTAGATTAGTTTTCCCAGAGTTTCTCACAACTTTGGGTCTTCTAGCATTTTTAAATTGGTGTTCTTGTGTATGTGTGTAGTGGTATGAAAAAGGAGATTTAATTTGATCACTTGTAGAGGGTTTATCTTTCTCAGGATCATATCCAATTCCCCTTTTGTTATTCTGACTTACTCCATAAATCATGGATGCCATAATACTCCTATCTATCCCATTCTTCAGAAATTTTTGAAAGGCTTCTTCATATTTATAAATAATTTCATTTGAAGTTTGTGGTGCTTGAGACAACGTTTCTTCCAATTCTAAGCTTTTTGTTTTAGCTCCATCTCTTTCTATCATTAGAGATCTGATAGTATCATCTCTTGCTAGAATTGTTGTCTCAAGTCTACTACATACTTCAGATTTTGCTTTAAGAAGGCCTTTAATGTCTTTAATTTTTTGTTTTAATTTCTGAAGAGAGGTAAGAGTTTCTGATAAACATGATTCTAAGTCAGATCTAGAAAGTTCAGAAAATACCTCTTCAGATTCTTCATCTGAGCTGCTGGATGTGGTAGCCATAAATGCTACGTTGGCTTGTTCATCAGAGTCAGATTCTGATGATCCTGATTCACTATCGTCCCAGGTGGCCATTAATCCTTTCTTTGTTCTGAAGGTATTCTTCTTGAAGCTTTCTTTTCTAGGGTTATCTTTCTTCAGCTTGGGGCATTCATTTCTGTAATGACCTGTTTCTTTACATTCAAAACAGGTAATATCTTTATTAGGTTTACCTTTTGAAGTTGACTCTGATCGATCCCCTCTGGGTCTTGATCTTCTGAAGTTGTTGTTGTTCCTTCTTTTCCAGAGTTGCTTAACTCTTCTGGTTAGTAAGGACAGTTCTTCTTCATCATCAGAGTCTTCAGATTCAGAGTCATCTGTGTCTGCAGTTTCTGCTTGAAGGGCTTTGGTTCTGTCTGACTTCCGTCTTTCAGGTCTGGACTTCAGCGCCACTGACTTGTTCCTTTTCTGAGGCTCATCCTCCTCTAGTTCTATCTCATGGCTTCTGAGAGAACTAACAAGTTCTTCAAGGCTGATATTGTTCAGATCCTTTGATAACTTCAGAGCAGTAACCATTGGTCTCCATTTCTTTGGCAGACTTCTGACAATCTTCTTAACATGATCTGCAGTCGTGTATCCTTTGTCTAGCACTTTAAGACCTGCAATAAGAGTTTGGAATCTGGAAAACATAGCTTCTATAGCTTCGTCATCTTCCATCTTGAAGGCTTCATATTTCTGGATCAGCGCCAGAGCCTTCGTCTCCTTGACTTGGGAGTTTCCTTCATGGGTCATCTTCAGAGAGTCAAGTATATCTTTAGCAGTCTCTCTGTTGGTGATCTTTTCATACTCGTTATAAGATATAGCATTTAGGAGTATGGTTCTGGCCTTGTGATGATTCTTGAAAGCTCGTTTCTGATCATCGGACATCTTACTTCTGGGAACTTCAGCTCCATTTAAGACTGGAGGTGTGTATCCATCTGTGACAATGTCCCAGAGGTCAGCATCATAACCCAGAAAGAAACTTTCGATTCTATCTTTCCAGTAATCAAACTTTTCTCCATCAAAAACAGGAGGCTTGGCATTGTAAGAATCTTTCTCATTTGAGTGGGCCATTGTTTTTCTCGTACTGGATCTCTCTACACGGTTAAGTGTTTGATTAGAAAATCAATAACAGAGCCGGAGCTCTGATACCAATTGAAGGTGAGAAAAACAAGAAAGGGGGGGTTTGAATTGTTTGAAAAAAATAAGCGCTTTTGCAAAATGAAATCACACAATGATTTTATACTGGTTCGCTTATAACACAAAGCTACTCCAGTCCACCCGGCCAAGGTGATTTCGCCTTCAACAAGGACTTAATCCACTAATCTTGAAAGATTACAAACAACCCCTAAGAGAGAAGAAAATCTCTTAGTCCTCTCAAGTCTACAGACTACAAAGAGTCACTTGAGGAAATCAAACAAATAAAAATTAGATACAAGATGTGTAATCTAGAGTGCTTCTAAGAAAGCAAATATTACAAACTTAAGAACAAATTTTTCACTTGATAAGCAAAAGCTTAGTGAAAATCTTTGAAGAACAAGGATGTTTTTCTTGAGCGTGATATGATTTCAGTATAGTTTTGGCTAGTGATTTCTTGCATTACTGAATGAGATTTCTTCTCTATTTATAGGAGTTGAAGTAGAGTTGAAGTAGCGTTGAATCTGTTGGATATTGAGATGTAGTTACGCCATTCCATTAATAGCTTCTGCAGTAGACTTTTTCACTTAGAAGTGACTACTTACCACAATTAGTATCTTCTCTCTTGGAAGTGGAGATTAACGTCTCTTTCTAATTGAGGAAATCCATTTGCAGAACTTTAACTTGGCTTAAACGTTACTTCATCATGATTAACAATTCTGATTAGAGTCTTCGTGTTTCTGGAGAATCTTGCTTCTGATGTTATTTCTTGAAAGTTCAGATGGCGCTGATAACTTCCAGAGTTTACAGAAGGCATTAGTTCAGAGTCAGAGCTTCTAGACTTTACTTCATGTTCAGATGCTTCTGATACTTTTGTAGTTTTGTCCAGAGTCAGAGCTTCTTGAATGAGATTCCTCTTTAGATGCTTCTGATACTTGAGATTTTGCATCTGATCTTGTTTTGCATCTGATGACATCATCAGATTTGTTTCTTCTTTCTTTAGAACCCTGCACACTTAGAAACTTTTCGTTAGGGTGCCATTTTTGGTTTCTTCCTTTGTTATCATCAAAATCATGGAATCTGTTGTAGAACAATTTTTGTTCTTACAACTTTGAGGTTTATTATGGCTTTGGTTTGAGGCATTTATCATTTGTCAATTCTGTTTTAGGCTTGTGTTAAGTTGATGTAGCATTTTGTGCCCTATTTGAGTTTGTTTGTGCTTGCCTTGCCTTATGGAATTTATTTGCCATGCTTAGACTTGTCCAAATGCCTTGATTGTTGGTGTGTTGATCATGTGATGAGTTCTGTTTGGCCATGATTTTTCTTGGGATTTATTGAATCATTTTTGGAATTAATGTGGATTTGTTCATTCTGTTGCTTCTATGAGCTTTCAACTTGCATGCTTTGCCTTATCTGACTTGTGAAATGAATTTGGTGCATGATATGGATGTGGAACCTTTTGGATTATGTTCTTATTGGATTGAATTTGATTCATGTCAATTTTCATGTTCTGTTTTGAATTATTTCTCCCTCTTTGACCCTAGGCCTTGTCCTAGTGGTTGGTGCTTATGTTTGAGCTTTGTTTTCAGGATAAGGAGCATATGGTCATAAGGGAATTGATTCACATTGCTTGAATTGGGTTGATTGGTTGATGTTGACTAATCTTGACTTGTTTTGTAGGTTGCTTTAGCTCATTTGAGTTGAGCTTGTGCTTTGCACATTGTTGCCTTGCTTGTTTGACTGTGTACAGTTAACTGCTGAATAATAACTGTCTGTTTGACTTTGTGAGTTGTGTACTGATTGAGTTAGATTGTTTTCAGGTACATTAGTTGCTTAAGTTCTTTGAACTTGCTTTTGCTGTTGCTTGGTTGCTTAACCATTTGAGGTATAACTTCTCTGACTTCATGTAGTCTGGAAGACCTGTCCTGTTACTTGGGCAGGCACCTGTCTGAAGCCCTCCTTAAGAGGCAATGCTTGTGTTTGTTTATCTTTGTGCCAAGCAGGAAAAGACCTTTGATAAGGCAATTGGCAGATAAAAGAGATGTGCAATCCATCTCCTGCTATTCAGTGTGTCATCCACTTTGCTCACACACCTTGTGTTGATGCATTGTGGATATTAACCCAAGATCTTTGTTGTGTCAGTCATAGGTGGAGAAGAGTTCCAACTTTCTGAACTCCCACTTTCATTTGTCTGAAGCTCTCCCAGGCCAGGGATAAGAGCTGTGAGGTCTTATCCTCACTTCCCATTTCATCTGCTTCACCCTAACTCTCAATGTTAGGGTTAAGAGCTAACTACACCCGATTCCAGTTGGCTTGTGTTTCACAACCTAACCTTGTGTGAGCCCACTTTGTTTGTATATAGTGTGTGCTATTTGTGTGAATGTTTGCTTTGCCTGTGCTGATTAGGATAGCTTGCTCCCTGTGCAAGTTAGATAGAAACTTCAACCTAGGACCATGGTGAATTTACATGATAACTATTAGGCTCGAGTTAGTCTCCCTTCTAATTTGTCATTTCCCAGTTTCTGGTTAGGTTAGAAGTTCTTTCCCTGCGTAGGGGAACTACGTCGCCCTGATCCTCATGCCAGATGAGGTACGTAGGCAGGAGATGAGCTGATCTCTCCGGGCGCCCTTTTGTTTTGTTTGTGTGAGTTGTTTCTCCTTTTCTGGTTGGAGTCCGATGTAAGTCCAGCGATTGGCATTCGGTTTCCAGTTTCTTTGTTGGAGTCTGACGTAAGTCCAGCGATTGGCAGTTGGTTTCCTGTGTGTGTTTGTTGGTTCGGAGTATGATGTAAGTCCAGCGATTGGCATTCGGCTTCCATGTTTTCCGGTTTGTGTGGAGTCTGACGTAATCCCAACGATTGGCAGTCGGTTTCCTGTGTGGTTTTGTTTGGCGTGCGTTAGCCGAGCTACGAGTGCTCTGATTCTTCTTTAGTCCGAGAAGATACGTATGCATAGGATGCGACATCCTAGCGAGCACGTTTCCCCCTGTCCCGAACTACGTCGACTCTGATGTCTGTGCCTGACAGACTACGTAGGCCCAGGATGCGATATCCTGCCGAGTTAGTCTCTCTTGTTTTCTGTGTCTCTTTTCAGCCAGTATGTGTTTAATGTTTGAGCAGTTTTTTAGCAACCTTTATCCTTCCTTTTGTGCGTGGATCCCGTCGAGTACGACGGATGCGTAGGGGTGCTAATACCTTCCCTTCGCATAACCGACTCCCGATCCCATCTCTCTTTGGTCGCGAGACCATGTCTTTTCCAGGTTTACTTCGAGCGTTTCCTTTCCCTCTTTTGGGATAAATAACGCACGGTGGCGGCTCTGTTGTTTCGTTTTCCCGCCGGTTTTTCGCGTAATGCGACAATTACCAAGAGGGAACGAATAAAATAAAGTCTCGAACCAAAGAAAACCGAGTAAGGGGGCCAGTTACGTGAAGGGAAGGTTATCGCACCCCTTCACGTCTATGGTACTCCACAGGATCCAGGTTTGCTATTTATGTCTAAAATGTGTGTATAAAAAGTCATATATGTGATGCGAAAGAGAGAAAATCAAAGTAGGAAAAAGAAAGAATTATTTCTCTCACAGGCCCTACCCTGTTGCATACGTATCTCAAGAAGGATTGAGAATCAGAGCACCGTAGCTCGACTAACCTATTTTTGTTTGTTTTGTGTTTTTTAGATGAACGACGTTACTACGCAATCTACCGGATGCTCGACCTTTGGAGACTTACTCGCCTGTAGTAGAAGGAGTTAACGTGTTCTTAGGAGAAGAAAAATCAATGAGTTTGTTTGTGTTTTAGGAATGCTCATGCAAAAAGGAAGTCCTAGACGAAGGAACCGTGCTACCTTAATTGACATGCAAACGAGAGACTATACGAAGCCTAGCAATCCTATGGGGGAGACGATCACACCACACAAAAACATATAGCATAAAGTAAACACACCAACAAGGGGGCTCAAACATACATGGGTAAGGCTTTAGTCAAGAGGGGTCATATCAACCTCGACAAACAAGCCATGGAAAGGTAATCAAATGGGATCTTAACCACTGACATTGAACGTCAGGGTGAGCAGATCAAAAGGGTAATGAGGATAAGACCTCATAGCTCTTAACCCTGGACATGGTGAACTCATGACAAAGCGTGGGGATTCTGAAAGATGGAACCTTCTCCACTAACTGACCGGACGAAAGATCTTAGGCTTTTGTTCTGAAGCATCGACACGTAGTGCGAGCATAAAGAACAACACACTGAATAACGGGGGATTGACTACTAATCCCTTTTATCCGTCAATTTCCTCTTCATGGAGGTCTTTAACACTGATGCCTCTTCTTGGAGGTCTTTGGGCACAAAAGTAAACACACGAAAACATTGCCTCCTATCGAGGTCTTCCAGCTAAGAAAGCGGTAAAATGCGGGAAAGATGTAAAAGGGATCAAGAGATCTACCACACAGATAAAGATCCGAAGTAACAGCAACTAAAGAAATCAGAAACCCAGAGATCTCTCTGGCTAGCACCATCAAAGAAAACAAGTTAGCAAAGCAATCAGAATAAATCTCCAAATGGTATCCCACAAATAAAGTGGAATACCAAGCAAGCTATCTCTTCAAGAGTCATGTGAGCCCTCACAAAAACTCAACAAACACGTTAGAATGACAAGATGGGGTGTAATCAAGAGTTGCACCAAACAGAAGAATCATAGCAACAATAGTGTTAGGTAAACAGTGCACGGATGCAATAGAAAACATGTCATAACAAACACGAAACAGATTAGAGAGCGAACAGAAAAATCAACTACTGTCATGATCGCTACTGCTTCGCTTAGCGAAGGCTTAGCGAAGCTTCACTGCAAGCTCGCCTAGCGAGGCACTAGCGATTGCTTGCGGGTTCTGGGTTCTTCTTTGATAACAGTACGATTTCCGAAACCCCTAAATCCTATGGTACCCATTTCTGAAACTAAGTGATCAAACATTCAAGGTATTGTTCTACACATTCATGCACATCTAAACCCACATGCAAAACCTAACGACACCCACTCTTCCAAATTCACCCATAATACCTCATACATTCAGAAATTTCAAATTGAAAGCATAAAGTAGTGGAAATAGGGCAAACCTGATTGGTGAGATCGATTGAAATTGAATTGCACGGTTGGGTTTGCAAAGCAATGTTAGGGTTTGTGTGAGATGGAAGTGAAAAGTGTGTGAGTCAGAGTGAAAGGTGTGAGAGTGAAAGTGTTTTTCAGTGTGTATGAATTAGTTCTAGGGGTTTTCTCAAATGAATTTTAGAATTTATATCTTGATTTTCGTGGCTTGGTGGGCTCAGAATGAAGGCAATTCAAGCCCATGATTTTTCTATTATATTTTTTATTTTCAAAACGCGTGGGCTTCGCCTAGCGAAGAATTTGCTCTCCTAGCGCGCAAGACAGCTCAGGAAGTTCTTCTGGGTTTAGGTGACTTTTGGTGGCCTTTCTTGGGACTCGCTAGGCGAACCATTCTGCTCGCCTAGCGAGCATGACAGCTCATGAACAAACTTTTGCTCCTTCAAGATTAACGTTTTGAATGATGGATAGACCCCATTTAAACATGTGGAAGTAACTCAAGTCATTCCCTGGCCATTTGACCTTCAATTGACCAACAATTGACTTTTGATTTCACAGTTGAATTTTGAACTGTACTGAGCCTGTTAAGCTTGATCTTTTGAAGAAAACCTCTGAAAATGAAACCAAGTGACTTGGATGATATCCAAGCTTCTTGGAAGACAAACTCTTGGAGCTAATTCTGATTGGCATGATGAAATGCAATATGAATGAGGCCATTTACCGATGGCGGCTTCAAAATAAAATTTACCGATGGCGATATCAAAGAAAGCGAGGCCATTTACCGATGGCGGCTTCAAAACAGATTTGATATTTACCGATATCAAAGAAAGCGAGGCCATTTACCGATGGCGGCTTCAAAACAAATTTGATATTTATCGATATCAAAGAAAGCAAGGCCATTTACCGATGGCGGCTTCACTGGGGAGGAAAAAGATGTTTACAAGTGAAACAAGACCGGACATTTACCGATGACTGGGAAGGAACTCGATGTTTACCGACATCGAACAATGATGTTTAAAAGTGAAACAAGATCAGACATTTACCGATGACTGGGAAGGAACTCGATGTTTACCGACATCGAACAATGATGTTTACCGACATCAAACAATGATGTTTAAAAGTGAAACAAGACCGGACATTTACCGATGACTGGGAAGGAACTCGATGTTTACCGACATCGAACAATGATGTTTAAAAGTGAAACAAGATCGGACATTTACCGATGACTGGGAAGGAACTCGATGTTTACCGACATCGAACAATGATGTTTAAAAGTGAAACAAGACCAGACATTTACCGATGACTGGGAAGGAACTCGATGTTTACCGACATCGAACAATGATGTTTAAAAGTGAAACAAGACTAGACATTTACCGATGACTGGGAAGGAACTCGATGTTTACCGACATCGACCAATGATGTTTACCAAAGAAATAAATACACTTATGAAACGAAACCATTTACCGATGGCGAAAATGAAACACTCGATATTTACGGATAGCGAATCTACTGGGGAATCTTAAACGACAAAACCATTTACCGATGGTTAACAAGCGGCTGATGTTTACCGACATCGAACAATGATGTTTACCGACACCAAAGAAAGGAAAGGACACACACGGGTGTTGACATAACGATTTTTGTAGACACCATGAGAGACATGCCATTTACTGATGGCCAACGATTGGAATTCGACGTTTACCGACATCGAAAGATGATGTTTGCCGACATCAAAGAAAAGCACAGACATTTACGGGGATCAACACGACACTTACCGCTATCGCAAGGATGATATTTACATATGTCAAAATAAGGCAGGCACTTACTGGTGACTAACTCGGAAGAGAATCAAGCTTTCCTTTCACGGACTGGTGAGAAAATAAATCTCACTGAGATTACCGATTCTGAATGTTGCCAAGAGTAACTGCTGTAAATGTGCTACACTGATGTTGAAAAATGATCCGTCTCTTCCGGAGATATGATCCAATCTGGTTTAATACATGTATGCATATGTTTGAGTTTTCCATGGCTTAATGCTCCATACTGAATGGAAATGCTACGCGATTTGAAAATGCGAATGCAAATGATGATTACTACATGCAAGATGCAAAGGGAGGAAAACTCCTACTGGGAAAGCAAATGATCACTTTACTGAGCACACCATTTCTGATTCGATCTTCCAACTCTGTGGGGACATACAACAATTCTGCTGAGGATGCTTATTGATCTGACGTTCTCGGAACGGTAGGGAAAACAACTCAACTGGGGAGTCACTTGTTGGGAAAACACCAACCTCTCGACCATGCTGGGGAAACAAATTCTGAACTTGACTTAGACGACCCAACTTCTTACACGACTGGACTGTGTTGAAACAACAGGGTCTTCCTTCGTACAAACTTTGGCTCATCTGCTTCAGCCATCAATCAAAGATACTAACCTGCAAAACGGCAAGACATACATGCCCCATGGGATCGTATGGACAAAATATACTCAAGTGTACTCAACATTCAAAATGATTTTCAGATGTTTTATCGTTCCGCACGTCATTGTCTAGCCTTCATGTTTTTAGATGCAATGTTTATAAAAAATTCGGACGTTTTTTGCAAACAAAACAGTAGAATAAAAAAACAAGAGAGCAATTCGACTGAATAACGACTTTTATTGATTGAAAATGGCCTATAAAGGCAAATACATCAGGAAGCAATTCCTAGGAAGAGGTAATTGCGTCAACAGAGAAAATAAACTATCCTATTGGCAATGTGAACACGGCATTCCACTATTTTCCAATTCTATTATGACTCATAGATCTTCACTTTCCCCGAATTCTTTGCCTTCTGAGAAGAGTGATTGGACCGATCATATCCTTCAAGATGGTAGACACTGAAACGTGATGAAGTACAGATGACTCAGACTGTAGTCTTCGCTTTAATCCCTCTTTTGCCTGGACCGCCTTTTCAGGTTTTCAATCCACCGGTATACCCATTTTTGCCTAAGCCGCCTTTGCAGGTTTTCGACTTACCGGGTGTACATATTATTTTTTATTCTTTATCCCTAACTTTTGCCCGAACCTTTTTCTTTTCTTTTTCTCTTGGTTCGTCGGGATGCCCTTTTTTGCCCGGACTTTCTTTCTTTGTCCAGCGGGTCAGTTTATGCGAAGTATTTTTTGACTACATCTGAATTCACAGGAGACGGGAAATCTTCACCATCCATAGTTGTAAGCATCAAGGCTCCACCAGAAAAGACCTTTTTAACAACATATGAACCTTCATAATTCGGAGTCCACTTGCCCCTGTTATCTGTACCGGGAGGAAGGATCCTCTTCAAAACCAAGTCACTTATCTGATAGCTTTGAGGATGCACTTTCTGATCAAAGGACTTCTTCATCCTTCTCTGATATAGTTGTCCATGGCACACAGCTGCTAATCGCTTTTCCTCAATTAAATTTCACTCATCAAACCTGGCTTGAACCCACTCAGCCTCGTCAAGTTTTACATCCATCATCACCCTCAAAGAAGGGATTTCAACTTCTACTGGCAAGACTGCCTCCATGCCATACACAAGTGAAAATGGAGTTGCCCCGGTTGACGTACACGCTGAGGTACGATACCCATGCAAAGAGAAAGGCAACATCTTATGCCAATCCTTGTACGTCACAACCATCTTTTGCACAATCTTCTTAATGTTCTTGTTTGCCGCCTCTACAACACCATTCATCTTTGGTCTGTAAGGAGAAGAATTGTGGTGTTCGATCTTAAAGTCTTTGCAAAGCTCTTTCATCATCTTGTTATTGAGATTCGAACCATTGTTAGTGATGATTCTCTCAGGAACCCCATAACGACAGATAATTTCTTTCTTAATGAATCAAGCAACCACTTGTCTGGTAACATTGGCATAGAAGCTGCTTCCACCCACTTGGTAAAGTAATCAATCGCGACTAGGATGAAGCGATGTCCATTAGAAGCAGTAGGTCCAATCTTTCAAATCATATCGACGCCCCACATCGCGAATGGCCAAGGAGAATTCATAATATTCAGAGGGTTTGGTGGTACATGCACTTTATCTGCATAGATCTGACATTTGTGGCACTTCCGAGCGTATTTGAAACAATCAAATTCCATGGTTATCTAGTAATAACCGGCTCTTAACAACTTCTTGGTCATTGCATGACCACCAGCATGGGTACCGAAAGATCCCTCGTGTACTTCCTGCATTAACATGTCTGCTTCATGTCTAACCACGCATCTGAGCAGAACCATGTCAAAGTTCCTCTTGTACAACACATCATCCTTGTTCAAGTAAAAGCTTCCAGCTAGCCTTCTTAGTGTCTTCTTGTCATTCTTTGACGCTCCTTCAAGATACTCTTGGCTTTTGAGGAAATTCTTAATATCATAAAACCACGGCTTCTCATCAATAACAGACTCGGCTACAAACACATACGCAGCCCTCTCGAGTCGATTCACAGCAACGTGTGGCACATGATTCTGCCAATGAACTTTAATCATGGAAGACAATGTGGCTAAGGTATCAGCCATTTGATTTTCATCTCGGGGTAGATGATACAACTTTACTGTCTTGAAGAAAGTCAGGATCCTTCTGGTGTAATCTCTATAAGGAATCAAATGCGGCTGATGAGTATTCCAGTCTACATTGACTTGGTTAATCACTAGAGAAGAATCTCCACAAATGTCTATAGTTTTGATCCTTAGATCGATGGCTTCCTCAATCCCCATGATACAGGCCTCGTACTCAGCTTCTTTGTTGGTTACTTCAAAAGTTAATCTGGCGGAAAAAGGTATGTGTGCACCTTTAGGATTAATGAGTACTGCCCCAACACCATTTCCATTCACATTTACCGCCCCATCAAACATCAGTGTCCACTTGTCATCGGGATCCGGTCCTTCCTCGACAAGAGGCTCTTCACAATCTTTCATCTTTAAATACATGATATCTTCATCGGGGAATTCAAACATCATCGGCTGATAGTCATCAATTGGTTGCTCGGCAAGGTAATCAGACAGAATACTACCCTTGATGGCCTTTTGCGACGTGTACTGGATATCATACTCTGTCAAAATCATCTGCCAACGAGCCACTTGCCCGGTAAGAGCTGGATTTTCAAAGATATACTTTACTGGGTCCATCTTAGAAATTAACAAGGTAGTACGGTTCAACATATACTGTCTTAGTCGGCAAGCAACCCATGCCAAAGCGCAGCAAGTTTTCTCGAGCAGCAAATATCTTGTTTCACAGTCGGTAAATTTTTGCTAAGGTAGTATATTGCATGCTCTTTTCGACCAGACTCGTCATGCTGTCCCAATACACACCCCATCGAATTCTCTGTTACTGAAAGGTACATTATCAGAGGCCTCCCAGGAACTGGAGGTATAAGAATTGGAGGTTTCTGCAAATATTCTTTTATCTTATCAAAAGCTTTTTGACAATCATTATTCCACCTGATTGCTTGATCTTTTCTTAGCAATTTAAATATCGGTTCGCACGTAGCTGTTAGGTGAGATATGAACCGTGCAATGTAGTTCAGCCTCCCTAAAAACCCACGAACCTGCTTTTCTGTTCTTGGTTCAGGCATTTCTTGAATAGCTTTTACTTTTGCTGGATCAACCTCAATCCCTTTCTCACTGACAATGAAACGTAACAGCTTTCTAGATCTCACTCCAAATGTACACTTGTTTGGATTCAACCTCAGTTTGAACTTTCTCAATCTTTCAAACAACTTTTGCAAGTTTACCAAGTGTTCCTCTTCTGTCTGAGACTTCGCAATCATATCATCCACGTACACTTCAATTTCTTTGTGCATCATGTCATGAAAGAGAGTCGTCATAGCTCTTTGGTAGGTAGCACCGGCGTTCTTCAACCCAAATGGCATTACCTTATAACAGAACTTGCCCCAAGGTGTAATGAATGTCGTCTTCTCCATGTCTTCTGGCGCCATCTTGATCTGATTATAGCCAGAAAATCCATCCATGAAAGAGAAAACCGAGGACTGAGCAGTGTTATCGACCAATACATCAATGTGAGGTAATGGGAAGTCATCTTTCAGACTGGCTCTGTTTAAATCTCGGTAATCGACACACATCCTGACTTTACCATCCTTCTTCGGCACGGGTACGATGTTAGCCACCCAAGGGGGATAATTGGTAACTGCTAGAAAACCTACATCCAACTGTTTCCGAACCTCCTCTTTGATCTTGACAGCCATATCAGGACTAGTTCTGCAAAGCTTCTGCTTTACCGAAGGACAATCTTCTCTGAGAGGTAGTCTGTGCACCACAATGTCTGTATCCAAACCAGGCATATCTTGATACGACCATGCGAATACATCCACATATTCTTGCAGCATTTCAATCAGCCCTCTCTTGACCTTTTCCTCTAAAGCAGCCCCTATCTTGATCTCTTTCTTTGCGTCCTCAGTACCAAGGTTAATGACTTCTAACTCTTCCTGATGAGGTTGAATGACCCTTTCCTCCTGTTTCAATAGTCTGGCCAATTCTCTGGGGAGTTCACAATCTTCTTCACTCTCCTCTTCGGCTTGGTAAATGGGATTATCAAAGTCATACTGAGCCATAACAAAACTGTTTTTAATGGAATCCGCAAGATCAATTCTGCACGAATGATGTTTCATGCTTTATTTTAGAAAAGAGTTCAAGGAAGTCACAAAAAAACATTGCCATTTTTATTGTTTTGAAAATGAAAGTAATAAAAACAGAAAGACAGTGAACACAAATTTGATTGCAAAACGGCCTTTATTGATGATAATCATTGAAAATTCAAAACATGATGTGGCCCTACAATGAACCACTACGCCCTGGGCAGAGCGTAGGGCTTTCATGCAAAATGAAAAACAAAAGAAAATTACTCTGTCTGAAGAGTAACTTAGACTATTTCCTCAGCAGTCCAGTTGTTGATCTTCTCCCCTGGAGCACACGGGTGCACCCAATTATCCATATCACAATCACTGTCACCATCTTCCTTGTCTGTTGCAAAGACATCACCGTGATTCATCAATCCAACACTAGTGAAAGTACACGGCCCTTTCTGATTCTGGAGACCCTGCTTTGATGATTGAAAAGACTGATAACCAATGCCAAACATGTCTTCTTTTACGGGCACATCAATCACCTTGCCCCAGCTTTCCGCGTTACCTGAATGAATGACCTCTAGAGCTTGTTTATAGGACGCAATTGAGGTACCTGGTTTCTTCTGTTCAACAAAAGCCACCTTCTCAATACTGATAGTCTCAAAAGCTTGACATAGAGTTTCATGAATTTCGCCATCCATCTCCACATATTTGAAGGAGGATAAATGACTCACAAAGATGTCCTCTTCGCCACACACGGTCACAACTTGACCATCCCACACATATTTTAGCTTTTGGTGGAGAGTCGAAGAAACTGCTCCGGCTCCATGTATCCAGGGACGCCCCAACAGACAACTATATGCTGGTTGAATATCCATCACATAGAAGTCAATATTAAACACTTCCGGGCCGATCTTCACAGGCAACGTGACTTCACCAAAGACCGATTGCTTGGATCCATCAAAAGCACGGACAACAAGATCACTAGGTGTGAGAACAACCCCTTCGGCATCAAGCTTACTCATATCCTTTTTGGGCAGCACATTCAAAGAAGAACCGGTATCAACCAAAACATGCGACAAAACGGCGCCTTTGCATTCCATCGTGATATGCAGAGCTCTATTGTGATTGCGACCTTCAGGTGTCAAGTCTAGATCCGTGAATCCCAAACCATGTCTCGTGTTAACATTTGCGATAACACCTTCAAGCTGGTTAACAGAAATCTCTTGAGGCACGTAAGCCATATTCAACACTTTCAACAGGGCATTACGATGTGCCTCGGAACACATTAACAGAGAGAGAATAGAGATCTTTGACGGTGTATGGTTCAACTGATCCACGATCTTGTAATCACTCTTCTTGATAATTCTCATAAATTCATCCACGTCCTTCTCAAAATAATTCTCGGGCACTTCCTTTCGTACTGGTTCGTCTTCAACTACAACTTATTTTCCTTTTGTTCTAGCGAGAGCCTCAGCATTGTTATCCTTTGGAACTTGTGGTGCAAACAAACGACCACTTCTCGTTAATCCTCTGGGTCCTCCCACATTACCTACAGCCGAACCAACTGTTACTGGAGTCTTATTTTACGAACCAATCGTCACTGGAGTATGATTTACTGATCTGGTCTGATTCTCTGGTCTTCTATTTCTGCAAGAAGCATTGTCATATTGCCACGGAATTGCTCTACTATTCTCAACAAGTCTTCCACTAGAAGCAGCAATGGTGGTGGGGGTACTGATAGTTATTGGAGTATTAACAATCACGGGAACACCAACAGTCACCGGAGCAGATATGGTCACGGGCGCAGCTACGGTCACAGGAGTACCAATAGTCACAGGCGCACTAATAGTTCTTGGAGCACGTGCAGGACTTTCTGATGGTGTAAAGTAAATGGTAACAGTCGATACCTCTTCACGGTCTTTCACTACCCGATCAAACTGTAAACAACCTTCATTCATCAATTCCTGGATACCTTCTTTCAATTTCACACAGCCGTTTTCATGATTACCACAATCTGAACAATTCTTGTCACATCCCGGGAACACTCCCCCTCTAAGCAGACATTCCTTCACTACAAACAACGAAGTCTGAACATCATTAACATTGACTACCAAGTTCAAATTTTCCCCATCTTCCACACTGTTTACTCTGGGCCCTCCATGCTGAGGCATATGATTATTCACCATATTCGGAGTAGGAGAAAAGTTAATCGTCTTGGCATCAATCAAATCTTGAACTTTATGGTGAAAAGCCCGACAATTCTCGATGTGGTGCCCTGGCGCACCAGAATGAAAATCACAACGGACATTAGCATCATAACCAGCAGGAATCCTTGTTAAGGGAGCCATAGTGCGAAGTTCAACAAACTTTAACCTGGGCAGTTCAGGGAGTAATTCAGCATAAGTCATTGGCAACAGATCAAAATGACGATCTGGCATTCTTTGTCTTGGTTGGAATTGGCGTTGCTGTTGTTGTTGTGGTTGTCCTCTTTGTTGTTGTTGAGGTTGGGTTGCTGGAATAGTCACAACAACAACTTGACGGTATTGTTGTCCTCTGTTTCCATTTCTCTGATTATGTATAGCATTTGTCTCACCCTCTCTCCTTCTGGGTGCCCTTGAAAATGGTTTCTTAGCACTTGAAGAACTTGAAGAACCAGGGTCTTGGATTTTTCCCGCTTTGATAAGACTTTCAGTTCTTTCTCCGCAAATCACAACATCCGAAAAACTACCAAATGGGAAACTTCCCATACGATCCATGAATACACCTTGCAGGGTTCCAATGAACATATCAGTCAATTCTCTCTCCAACATCGGAGGTTGTACTCTCGCAGCTAGTTCACGCCACCTCTGGGCGTACTCCTTAAAACTCTCACCAGTCTTTTGAAACAAACTCTGCAACTGGGTTCTGCTCGGAGCCATGTCCATGTCATGCTTGTACTTCCTCAGAAAGGCTTCACCTAACTCTCTCCAGCTTCTGACAGATTCTTTTCTCAAGTCCATGTACCAATCCAAAGAGGCTCCAGACAAGCTGTCTTGGAAAAAGTACATCCACATTTTTTCATCATCAGTATAAGCGGATATCTTCCGGTAGTAAGCTTGCACATGAGTTCGGGGACAAGAAGTGCCATTGTACTTGTCGAAAGATGGCGCTTTGAACTTGTACGGGATCCTCAAACTATCAACTAAACCCATATTAGTAACATCAAAACCCAAAGAATTTTGGCACTCCATGGCGCGAATCTTTTCAGCAAGGGCGTCAACCTTTCTATCTCTCTCTTCCTCCTTTCCAAATTCATCATCATCACCGGGAATGGTGAACATATCTTCTTGCTTGTCAACCAAATGAGAAGGATGGTGAATTGGAGCACGTGCCGCTCGAGCATTAGTAGCCTCTGTAATGATGGGTTGTCCATTGATTGTAATACCATGCAATTCGTCACCATTAGCATGGTTGTTGACAGGGTTGGTAACAGCAGCGTAATCGACAAGGGTCCCTTCTGGCGGGTTCTGACTGACAGGGGAAATCACAGTTTCTTGTCTCTGGACCAAGGCTCGGAGTTCCTCTTGCCTTTGCACTACCCCTTGCATCATACTCATGAACTGGGCCATGTTGGTCCTCATCTTTGCTAGATCTGCTTGAAATTGATCCATGGTCTTCTGTTGATTCTGCCTTGTTGCGTAACGGTGCGGACGATACTCAGCAATTCTGCCTGAAACGGGAACCAGAATGAGAAATCCTCTTCAAGAACACCTGTAATGATGCAAGAATGATATGTGTATGATGTGTATGCTATGTTTTATCATTTCTCAAGTATTCAAGAGTCTCGTCCACCCTTTGAAAAATGGCAACCTGCACCCATAGGCAGAACATAAACAACAAAGAAGCAACATACACTGGACGGCAAGCAAAAAGTGAAACATCAATAATCTCATCCATGGACATAAGAAATAAGGTTCATACAAACATAGTTCAAGCAAAGATTCGGCTCATCAGTGTAGAACAAGGAATCCTATCCAACAATCCTGGAGGTGATTCTCAAAATAAACAACAAGACAAACTAGGGAAGTCGTCCTTCAGGAATGAGAGTCTTCAAATACTGGCACTGATCCATCAATCGGTCACACTCTAAACACTCAGGTAGAGGGGTGAGCTTCTCTTTCAGTTGCACCCCGAGTTCAACAACTTCCTCTCGGAAATGAGATGCATAGATGTCACTTCCTCTGAGCCAGCTCTCTGTTGCATGCCTCAGATCTACCTCTTTCTTCAACTTAGTATCTTTGTCCTTAAGTTGTCTTTCCAAGTCTCGTATCTTCCTTTTGTAATTGGCTTCCGCTTTTTGTAATCTCAAGCGTTCATGGTGCTCTTCATCCAACATTGTTTCTATCTCATCATAGGGCCTCTTTTTGTTCCCAGAACTTTCACCTTGCACTCCTTTGAGTTTATGAGCCAAATTCCGCCTATCAACTTTTGCTTTGTAAAGCTCCATTTGGATCTCTTGTTCATTCTCTTTCAACTGGAGATTCTCCATTAAGGCTTGTTTGTAACACTCAGCATGCACATTCTCAGAAAGGATCAAAGGCGGTTGCTCTTGTAATGGTTCCATCCGGTCATATGGTAGCAACAAAGTCCCAACTCTTTCCTTGACCCACTTAGTGTAAGCGGGCATAGCATTTGCAAATTTCCTCCCTAAAACAGATCCATCTTTTATACCAATATTCTCCCAAGCTTTTCCCACTTGCTCCAATCTTGCTGGATCGCCCCGTTTCTCAAAGTACACATTTTCAGCTACCTCGACATCTTGCGGCCTTTCATTCATGACAAAACCCAACTGACGGAGAGAAAGAACCGGGTTGTAGTTGATGCAACCCCTAGTTCCTATGAGTGGAACATTGTGAAACTCTCCACAACTCATAATGACGTTGCGCACATTAATCCTATAAGCTTGCCACTTGATATCATAAGATGTGAGCGACATGATCCTCTGAGTCCATTTGTGAGTATTCTGAGTATCCACAAACGGCTCATTGGTTGGTAGAAAAGACAAGAACCACTTGAGTAGCAACGGAAGGCAACACCTGATAGCGCCATACTTACCATGCCTGCTGTGTATCGTATAATAGGTGTCAGCTAACAAGGTAGGCACTGGGTTTCCTCCAATGAAAATAGTGATTGCTGCCAGGTCCACAAAACTAGGCATACTAGGGAACATAATAACTCCATAAATCATGACAGCCAACTGAGCGTTGAAAGCTACCCAATTTCCTTTCTTTGCTTCTTCCTTAGCCATCATTACTAAGAACTTCAAGGATAAGCCCATAATATCACCGCTTGGTTTCCAATTATTGCTCACCTCCTTGATGCTCAAGTAAAGAGCCTTAGCGACAACTTTGAAATCCACCTTCTTTGGCACATCTAGGAAAGGTACTCGATTTTTGATTCAGACATTCACAAGGATGGAATACTCTTCAAGAGTGGGAGCTAGCTGGTAGTCCTGAAAAGTAAAGCAACGAAGCTCCGGATCATAGAACTGTAAGAGAGTCTGCAGAGGTACCGGATCAACCACCATCTTCAACAATGCCAAGATATCCCCATACTGATCATCAAAAACTTTCTGATTACGGTCGGTCACGAGATTACCCAATTCTTCCAAAGATGTCAACGGCTCACGATAAAAACTGTAGGTGCAAGTCTTCCTCTTCAACTCTGGAATGGCAACCATCTCTCGATGTGAACAGACTCCTGAATAAACCTGAAAAATGATATGCATATGCGGGTTGAATTTTTTCTTTTTTATGCATTATTTTTTTTGAAAATAAACATGCTATGATGCAAAATGATGAAACAATGGCTGGTTGGCTGTGTATCACAAGGCACGGGATTAGAACTTCAGCATGAATTCGGAACCGGGAACCATAGAACACAGTCATGAACTTAGAACCCATACTTCAGAACCAACGGTCACCAACAAGAACCAAACAAAAGTCATCAAAAGGACACGGTCACCATAAGAACAAGTCACCATCAGTACCTGTAAATGATTCATTCCCGCCCCACTCACGGGTGTAATCTAGGCCAGGGTAAGGTCAAGAGAAACGCATGATAAACAATCCTTTCAAGAATATCATCATATGCACACCAGGTGTATGCAACGATAATACCCCATCAGAATCTGAACTGCTCGTGATACAATGTTCCGCTAAGTGGCGCCATACCACCCGCTTCCCATGAATCACTCTATTCCTAGGTGTCCTAAAGTCCACTCATAGCCTGTGTATTGGGCCTTTTACCTCTTGTGACTCCCATCCAACAGCGAAACAGATGCACAACCATCACAATATGCATGAAACAGTAAAGCACACATAGGATGCAATGCAAGCAGATAAGTATGCAAAGCAATAAATAAATAACACACAATAGACAATAAACAAACAAACGCTAGGAAAGGCCCACTAGGGAAAATAAGTCCCCAGCAGAGTCGCCAGCTGTCGCTCCCCGGATTTCCCGAATCCAAGTACAAACGCGAAAAGGAGGTGGCGAAGAAAAAAGGAGTAGAGTCGCCAGCTATGTACTTTTATCCCAAAAGGAGGGAAAGGTAGTACTGCATAACCAAGAGGGAACAGATAAAACAAAGTCTCGAACCAAAGAAAACCGAGTAAGGGGGCCAGTTACGTGAAGAGAAGGTTATCGCACCCCTTCACGTCTGTGGTACTCCACAGGATCCACGTTTGCTATTTATGTCTAAAGTGTGTGTATAAAAAGTCCTATATGCGATGCGAAAGAGAGAAAATCAAAGTAGGGAAAAGAAAGAATTATTGCTCGCACATGCCCTACCCTGCTGCATACGTATCTCAAGAAGGATTGAGAATCAGAGCACCGTAGCTCGGCTAACCTATTTTTGTTTGTTTTATGTTTTTTAGATGAACGACGTTACTACGCAATCTACCGGATGCTCGACCTTTGGAGACTTACTCGCCTGTAGTAGAAGGAGTTAACGTGTTCTTAGGAGAAGAAAAATCAATGAGTTTGTTTGTGTTTTAGGAATGCTCATGCAAAAAGGAAGTCCTAGACGAAGGAACCGTGCTACCTTAATTGACATGCAAACGAGAGACTATACGAAGCCTAGCAATCCTATGGGGGAGACGATCACACCACACAAAAACCTATAGCATAAAGTAAACACACCAACAAGGGGGCTCAAACATACATGGGTAAGGCTTTAGTCAAGAGGGGTCATATCAACCTCGACAAACAAGCCATGGAAAGGTAATCAAATGGGCTCTTAACCACTGACATTGAACGTCAGGGTGAGCAGATCAAAAGGGTAATGAGGATAAGACCTCATAGCTCTTAACCCTGGACAGGGTGAACTCATGACAAAGCGTGGGGATTCTGAAAGATGGAACCCTCTCCACTAACTGACCGGAAGAAAGATCTTAGGCTTTTGTTCTGAAGCATCGACACGTAGTGCGAGCATAAAGAACAACACACTGAATAACGGGGGATTGACTACTAATCCCTTTTATCCGTCAATTGCCTCTTCATGGAGGTCTTTAGCACTGGTGCCTCTTCTTGGAGGTCTTTGGGCACAAAAGTAAACACACGAAAACATTGCCTCATATCGAGGTCTTCCAGCTAAGAAAGCAGTAAAATACGGGAAAGATGTAAAAGGGATCAAGAGATCTACCACACAGATAAAGATCCGAAGTAAAAGCAACTAAAGAAATAAGAAACCCGAAGATCTCTTAGGCTAGCACCATCAAAGAAAACAAGTTAGTAAAGCAATCAGAATAAATCTCCAAATGGTATCCCACAAATAAAGTGGAATACCAAGCAAACTATCTCTTCAAGAGTCATGTGAGCCCTCACAAAAACTCAACAAACACGTTAGAATGACAAGATGGGGTGTAATCAAGAGTTGCACCAAACAAAAGAATCATAGCAACAACAGTGTCAGGTAAACAGTGCACGGATGCAATAGAAAACATGTCATAACAAACATGAAACATATTAGAGAGCGAACAGAAAAATTAACTACTGTCATGATCGCTACTGCTTCGCTTAGCGAAGGCTCGCTGCAGGCTCGCCTAGCGAGGTGCTAGCGAATGCTTGCGGGTTCTGGGTTCTTCTTTGATAACAGTATGATTTCCGAAACCCCTAAATCCTATGGTACCCATTTCGGAAACTAAGTGATCAAACATTCAAGGTATTGTTCTACACATTCATGCACATCTAAACCCACATGCAAAACCTAACGATACCCATTCTTCCAAATTCACCCATAATACCTCATACATTCAGAAATTTCAAATTGAAAGCATAAAGTAATGGAAATAGGGCAAACTTGATTGGTGAGATCGATTGAAATTGAATTGCACGGTTGGGTTTGCAAAGCAATGTTAGGGTTTGCGTGAGATGGAAGTGAAAAGTGTGTGAGTCAGAGTGAAAGGTGTGAGAGTGAAAGTGTTTTTCAGTGTGTATGAATTAGTTCTAGGGTTTTTCTCAAATGAATTTTAGAATTTATATCTTGATTTTCGTGGCTTGGTAGGCTCAGAATGAAGGCAATTCAAGCCCATGATTTTTCTGTTATATTTTTTATTTTCAAAACGCGTGGGTTTCGCCTAGCGAAGAATTTGCTCGCCTAGCGAGCAAGACAACTCATGAAGTTCTTCTGGGCGCAGGTGACTTTTGGTGGCCTTTCTTGGGACTCACTAGGCGAACCATTCTGCTCGCCTAGCGAGCATGACAGCTCATGAACAAACTTTTGCTCCTTCAAGATTAACATTTTGAATGATGGATAGACCCCATTTAAACATGTGGAAGTAACTCAAGTCATTCCCTGGCCATTTGACCTTCAGTTGACCAACAGTTGACTTTCAATTTCACAGTTGAATTTTGAACTGTACTGAGCCTGTTAAGCTTGATCTTTTGAAGAAAACCTCTGAAAATGAAACCAAGTGACTTGGATGATATCCAAGCTTCTTGGAAGACAAACTCTTGGAGCTAATTCTGATTGGCATGATGAAATGCAATATGAAATGTTAAATGACCTAAAATGAATGCATGAATGAGGGGGGAAAATTTGAGGTGCTACAAAGTGCAAAGATGTTAGCGCAAGATCCTCTTGAAGAGATTGATCTCGGAAATGGAAGTGCAAAAAGAATTACCTACATCAGCGCTAAACTAGACCCCAAGTTGAAAGTGAGAGTCATTGAATTGCTAAGAAAAAACAAAGATTGCTTCGCTTGGGATTACGACGAGATGCCTGGTTTGAAGAGGGACTTGGTCGAATTAAAGTTGCCTATCAAGGATGGCAAGAAGCCCATCAAGCAGACTCCAAGAAGATTCGCCCCAGAAATCCTCTCAAAGATCAAAAAAGAGGTCGAAAGACTTCTTCGTTGCAATTTCATCAGGACCACAAGGTATGTCGATTGGATTGCAAATATAGTCCCTGTTATCAAGAAAAATGGCTCTTTGCGAGTATGTATAGATTTTCGTGATCTAAATGCAGCAACTCCTAAAGATGAGTATCCAATGCCTGTGGCAGAGATGCTGGTTGACTCAGCCGCAGGCTATGAATATCTCAGCATGCTTGATGGATATTTTGGCTATAACCAGATTTTCATTGCAGAAGAGGATGTTTCTAAAACAGCTTTTCGATGTCCAGGGGCAATAGGCACTTATGAGTGGATAGTTATGCCTTTTGGCCTAAAAAACGCTGGGGCAACATAACAGCGAGCAATGAATTCTATATTCCATGATTATATAGAGACATTTATGCAAGTGTACATAAATGACATTGTGATAAAATCTACGTCAGATGAAAATCATCTAACCCATCTCAGCCAATCATTCGAAAGAATGAGAAAACATGGCTTAAAAATGAATCCTCTTAAGTGTGCATTCTTTGTGGAGGATGGAGATTTTCTGGGCTTTGTGGTCCACAAAAGGGGATAGAAATCAATCAGAACAAGACGAAGGCTATTATGGAGACCAAAGCACCATCAACCAAGAAAGAATTGCAATCATTATTAGGAAAGATAAACTTCCTAAGAAGATTCATTTCGAATTTAAGTGGTCGAACTCAAGCCTTTTCTCACTTTCTGCGCCTAAAACAAGGGAAGTTCGAATGGAATGACGGACATCAAAAGGCATTCGACAAGATCAAACATTATCTGACGAATCCTCCTATCTTGACACCACGATATGGAAAGAAGCCTATGAGACTGTATATATCAGCTTCCGACACTACCATAGGTAGCATGTTGGCACAAGAGAATGAAGATGGCGTCGAAAGAGCCATTTGTTATCTTAGTAGGGTTTTAAATGATGCAGAAACTAGATACACTTCAATAGAAAAGTTATGTCTTTGTTTGCATTTCTCTTGTACTAAACTCAAGTATTATATAAAACCTATTGATTTATACGTCTCCTCACATTTTGATGTCATCAAGTATATGTTATCTAAGCCAATAATGCACAGTAGAATTGGCAAATGGGCTTTAGCACTCATCGAATACTCTTTAACCTTTATGCCTTTAAGGTCAATGAAGGGACAAATAGTATCAGACTTTATTGTAGACCATGCAGTGATCGAAAATCCTCAACTTCAAGTTGAGTTGAAACCTTGGAAATTATTCTTCGACGGTTCCACTCATAAGGATGGAAGTGGGGTTGGGATAATGTTAATTTCTCCTGAAGAAATTCCAAAAAAACTCAAATATAGAATTGAAGGTCCCTTTTGTTCTAACAACGAAGAAGAATATGAAGCCCTTATTGCAGGACTTGAGGCTTTATTGGAATTGGGGGCAACTAGGGTCGAAATTAAAGGAGACTCAGAATTAGTAATCAAGCAACTGACGAAGGAGTACAAATGTATAAAAGAAAATTTGATTATGTACTTCGTCATTGCAAATAGGTTACTCAAAAAATTCGAATACATCGACATAAAACATGTCCCTAGAATAAAAATCCAAGAGGCTAATGACTTAGCACAAATAGCTTTAGGATATAGAATTTCAAAAGAGAAGCTAGAAGAACTTGTCGAAGTAAGAGGAAAGGCAATGGCTGCCAAATTGTCTCCGACAGATTTGGAAAGCACCCAGTTATGATATGCCAACAAAGAGGAGTTTGAAGTATTGGCCATTGATACCTTAATAGATACAGATTGGAGGAATCCAATTATTAATTATCTTAAAGACCCTTCGACAGATACAGAAATAAAAACCAACTATAGGGCTTTATCTTATGTGTTGATAGGGAATGAATTATTCAAGAAAACCCTTGAAGGGATCCTGTTGAAATGCTTAGGAGAAAGCGAAGCTTACTTGGAATTATCTAGTATACATAGTGGAGCTTGTGGAGCACACCAGGAAGGCCATAAGATGAAATGGTTGCTTTTCAGATATGGAATGTATTGGCCCACCATGTTAAAAGATTGTATAGAGTTTGCTAAGGGTTGGCAAGAATGTCAAATACATGCAGGAATTCAACATGCTCCTGCAAGTGAGCTTCATACAATTATTAAGCCTTGGCCTTTCAGAGGATATGCATTAGATCTAATTGGGGAAATTAGACCCAATTCATCCAAAGGTCAAAGATACATACTTGTAGGAATTGACTATTTCACTAAATGGGTCGAAGCAGTACCTTTAGTAAATGTGGATCAAGAAACTGTTATCGAATTCATTCAAAGGCAAATTTTATACGGATTGGGAATCGCAGAAAGTATAACAACAGATCAAGGATCAGTTTTTACTGGTCGAAAGATGCAAGAGTTTGCAAAGGAAATGGGTTTCAAATTGTTAACATCCACACCCTATTATGCTCAAGCCAATGGGCAAGTCGAAGCAACCAATAAAGTAATAATTGGTTTAATCAAAAAGCATGTAGGAAAAAAGCCAAAAAATTGGCACAAAACTTTAGACCAAGCGCTTTGGGCTTGTCGAACCTCCCCTAAAGAAGCCACTAACACTACACCTTTCCAGCTTACATTTGGACATGATGCAGTACTACCTGCCGAAATCTACTTGCAATCAGTGAGAATCCAAATACAAGGAGAAATTACATCTGACTTATACTGGGAAATGATGATAAATGAGCTGGTGGATTTGGACGAAGAAAGGTTCCATGCGTTAGAAGTATTAAGAAGACAGAAGGAGAGGGTAGCAAGGGCATACAATAAGAGGGTCAAAGGTAAAACCTTCACTATGAATGATTTAGTTTGGAAAGTTATATTACCTATGGATCGAAAGAATAAGGCATTAGGAAAATGGTCTCCACATTGGGAAGGACCTTTTCGAATTTTAAAATCCTTTTCAAACAATGCATACGAAATAGAAGAACTAACAGAGGATCGAAGAATCCTAAAAGTAAATGGAAAATACTTAAAGAAGTATAAACCATTTATGCACGAAGTTAGAATCATACAAACATAGTAAGTAAGGAACTACCATAGCCAAAATGGTGAAGATATTTAAACTCCAAATATGTGCCAAAATGGCTTTCGTCTTAATCAAGTTACAAGTAAACAAGAGTCGATTAAAGCAAATACAGGAGGAAATCAAAAAGGAATCGTGGCCCTCATCCGATCATATTTTTTCTTCGCCAAGCCAATCTTATACTGAACAGACGCTTGAACCCCTCTGAGGCATGCAATATCTTCATTCATAGCCGTAGCCTTTTCGACATGATCTACGCTTTGCTTCTCCAGATCATCAGCTTCAGTACTATCCAAGCCTTGGATAGCAGCCTGCTTCGCCTTAGCGTCAGAAATCTTCTTCTGCAATTCTGCAATATGAGATTCCCAAAGATGTATCGAAGCAGTGTAAGTGTCGAACTCTGCTTGGGCTGATTTTCTGGAAGCGGCTAACTCCTCAGAAGCTTGTGAAGTTCGAAGGGCATTGTCAAACTCAATGGCTTGAGCTTTTTCAGTCGATAGAAGCTTAGCTTTGGCATCCACCTCCCTATGATATTCAGCACACACTTGGTCAATGAGGTTCTGAATATCAATAAGTGCTTCACCTACATTAATGGGGCAAGCAGTGATGTTAATCTTGCTTATAAGCTTCTTTATGCTAAAGCTCGCTCCCACATTATTCCTTAATTCGTCAAAGAGATTTACATCAAAAACTGTCTTCTTCACCTGCTGAAGGAGTTCGTCATGTGATGCTTCGTTTGCACTAGCACCAGAATGGGTCGAAGCTCCAGAAATACTTTTCTTTGAAGAAGACTCTCTTTGAGCCATCATTAACCTCACATACTTGATGGGATCATTTTGTTTTAAAGATCTTTTCTCCTCCTTAGTAAGTGGTATAGGTGAAGTCTGGGTGATGGATGGTCGAACTTTAGTTGGATTTGGGACCGTGTCGACGCTGGCATTACCAGTTCCAGTTTGATTTCCCTCAGTATCAGCTTCTCCCACATTCATGTCTTCATCTTCCTGAAAATACCCATCAATCTCATCTGAATCCTGATCATCCTCATCAGCATCATCTGAAGGGAACGCAACTCTAGCAGGAGAATTACTAGGAGTATCCTCAAAGTCTTCTTTCCCTGTTGAGGCCTTCTCGTCAACGTGCTTTGAATCTCTTTTACCATCTTCACCAGGAGAAGAGGTTTCTTCTTCGTTTTGAGCGTTATCTGCTTCAAGATTTTGAGCTCCAGTCGAAGAGCCTTTGTTTTGGATAACACCGCTAATTGTCGGAGGAGGAGATGGACTCATGCCGCTCGAAGGATGACTTTGATTGGCAGTAGAAATGAGGGGAGTGGTGGCTTTGTCCTGAAAATAAAGTGTTAGAATAAATTATGAGTTTGTCGAAAGATAAAACACTTAAGGTCGAAGTATACCTGTTGAGCCTCAGGGTCGGAGGCATTGCTCCCAATGTGCTCCAACGCTGCGCCACTAGAAGACTGGGATGGAGTTTTCTTTGGAAGAGGAGGGAGAATGGTGGTTTCGACACCTTGTTGTTTATTTGGTTGGAAAGGGGCAACTGTAGCCTTATTTTTCTTCTGTTTTTTCTTGAGTGGAGTTGGAGGAGTATCCTCTTCATCATCTTCGATAAGAATTATATTAGCAGTAGAGGCTTTTCTTTTCTTGGGTGTCAAAGGAGGCTTGCCACTACCCTGAAAAAGAAAATTATAAATAATTAGAAAAAATACGAAAGAGACAAAGAAGTTATTTGATGTAATACCTTTGAACTCTTCTTCGTTTTTTCTGGAGCAGCACCAGAAGGCATTCCCTGGCTTGAAGAGGTAGTTGGCTTGGAAGCAGTATTTGAACTAGCCTTCGCCACAAGCTTCTCTTTCTTCGCCACCTTCCTTTCGACGGCTAAAGAAGGATGTGAGTTAGTCGAAACATGCAAATGTTTAAAAGATTGGCAAAAAGACGAAAGGGAATTGTAAAACCAAGAAATCCAAACATTCCACACCTTCACATGTCGGAGAAGTAATTCTCACTGCAGCTAAGTCGAAGTGAAGAAAGCCTTTGAAACTGTCTAAGGTATGTTTGGATGCAACTACTCTTTTAGCAGGTTTTTGTTGGTCATTTTTCAGTTCATTAAAAATATTCCCACATGTAAACCAGTTTGGGTAAGGGGGAAAAATGATAAAGCAAAATCTGCACTGGGTAAATTTGGAAATTTGGGTGGTTCGCACTCAAAGGCCAAATCATATTTCAATTCAGGTTTTACAACTTTGAGAGTTTTTCTTTTGGCAATCTGTTTTTCAAATTTTTCTTTTACATTTGGCGCTGCATCACAAACGGTTCCAACAAGGTTCGTTGGGTCATAGAAAGTTTCAAAGTACTTTTGGAATGCTCGGATTTCTTCAGAATGAGTAAGCTTACCCTTGGGGACGTTTTCCTGCAAAGATGAAAAGGCCTTCGTTAGACGTTCTTTGATTTCAGCAGTAGAAAACATATTCTGGGAATAGAAATCTATCCACCAAGTGGCAAAACCATTGGTGGAGTAGAACGACGGTTGGTAGGATATTAATTGGAATTCAGCAAAATTTGCATGGAATTCTTTGTGGATGGCAATGTCTCGAGCGCTCCATTCAGTCCCTGCACAGCAGATCTCGCGCTTTCGTTTGAATAAATAAACAGGGATAAGTTGACATAACCCAAATTGTCGAGAGACAAAATTAGGTTGATAAGCCAACAAACACACATGGCTCTTTACTGGCAGAATCCTAGAAACAAGCAACCTTGGGAGGAGAAAGGCACGCCATATGTCTTCGATCTCTGTGTTGGCATTTTTCACAACGTCTTCGAGCGAGGCAGCAAACCAGGAAGGACCATGGGTTCGAATGGCAAAAGGAGCCATCAAAGGAAGGAAATGGTGACGCTTCGAGAACATCAAGGTGTATTTGGTGAGGGAAGTTTGTAAGTTGTCAACATCATCAGCTGGAGTCAGTCGAAGGAGTCTGGTGCCCTCAATGCTTCGATTTATTATCTCTAGGACATTTTCTTCGACGTTTCCTCGTGTTGGCAAAAAGGATTCGAAAGTGGCATTAAGCCACAATTAAAGAAGCCAATAAGGCCCAGATAGTAATAAATTGGTACCAGTTTCGTATCCCTTTAGCTTAGCACTAGCCGATCCTAGACTTTCGTACAAACTGGCCAATAAGAGTTCACTCAAACACACTCTTCGACCAACATGCAATTGGTTAGCGAGCGTTAAAAATCTCTTAGCAACTTGTAAAGATTTGCAGCAAAAGAAGAACTTGGACAACCATAGACCTAAGAATGCTATATGTTATATATCAGAAACTTCTTCCCCATCAGCGTGATATAGATTAATGTAAGTACTAAATGAAGCGTTCTTAACGTTGAAGTCGATCAAGTTTTCACAGTCTTGGTAGGGGTCGAAGGTTTCTCTTGTCGGAGAAAGTCCAGCAATGGCAGTTACGTCGAAAAGTGTGGGAGTCATCATTCCACAAGGGAGATGAAAAGTGTTATATGTGCTATCCCAGAAATATAGGCTGGATAATAATAAAGGTTGACAGTAACTGAATCCCAGCTTTGACATCTGGATTAGGTCAAAAATACCCAATTCTTTCCAAAATGAAGCTTTCTTCTTCTCAACTTTTGTTAACCAAGCTAGATAGGATTTGTCTAGAGTTGGACAAGACCGAAAGGGTATGAAACTATCAGTGATAAAATCCAGTTGAAAAGCCTCTCTCTGGTTTAGATCCTCATTATCTATAGAGGAAACGGTTTTGTTGGCTATGGGTTTAGTAGTATGATGACAGGGAAAAAATTGAGCACATTTCTCTAAATGTTCTTCAGATACTAATGGGCCTAAAAACCCTAAAGCATTTCCAGAAAGTAAGGAAGGAACCATTACCTGAGAAGCAAAAATTTCTTTCTGTTCTTTCAAAAGTTTTGGAGCAATGATGTATTCACAGTCCCCAACAGTCATGGTTGTGCTAGTTGGAATGTTTTGGGAAGCAGAACTTTTTTAGGATCCAGCACCTTTGATGTTCTTTGATTACTTTTGTTGTTTACCAGAAGACATTGTAACGGGTTTTGGAGATTTTGAAGAATTAGGGTTTTAGGGAAGAAGAAGCGTTTTTCAGAGAAGTTGAAGAAGATGAACTTAGATGGAAAATGGAGATTTTCGTGAAAAGAAAGAGAGAAATGACAAGTGATCTTTTATAGTGTTAAACCTACGAAGCTGACTGGTTACGCTTTACTAGGGTAGTGGGTCACGTGGTGGTTTTTTCTGAGAAAAGGGTACAGGGAATACTATTCATTTTCTTGGAAGTTGAAGTTCATGATGACAAATAACTGTGCACACGTTTTGATGAGACGTTTTGAAAATGTTAATCATGATTAACTGACAAATATGGACTTTTAGGTATATGAAAGGTCTCTGGTCGAAATCTGGTGAATACAAAAAATGTCCATTTCTACAGTAATTTGAAATAGACATTTCTTGGGGGAAATTTGTTAGCTGGAGATTTCGACAGATAGCTGAAGTTCTTTGGAAGTGTTACGTTTTGGAGAATAGATAAAAGATGGTTGTGTCGAAGCTGTTTAATTCTTTTCGTGGGTGAACAATTCTTTGTTGTCGAAGCCTGAGACTTAGAAGATTTTTGGATTTCCACAAAGCTCTCTTCGACATAGGCGTTCATAGAGTCGAAGCTTTAAGCGGGAAGCATTTGAAATTTAAACAAAGTTGTTTCGTCAGGCCAACACGTGGAAACATCTGAGACATGCAACGCTTGAGAATGGCGAACGTGGCAGTCATATGTGTAGAGGCCGTTAGGGTCGAATTGCTATAAATAGGGGTCTTAGTTTTGGATTCAAGGGTGTTCAAACAGATATACAGAAATTCACAAAATATACTCGAAGTACCAGAGCGAGAAAAAAGAGTTTTACGCTGAAAATGTATGTATGAAGAACACCATAAGTTTCGTTCATGTTATCTATTTCATACTAATTATTTAAATTAAAGTTATTCACTGCCTTTTATTCTGTCGAATTGCCCTTATTTTCAGTAGTTTATCATCACTTTTATTGTTGTATTTACATTTCGCCAAGTTTTCATTTTCAGTACTTTCTCAAAACTTAAAGCAATTACTTCGAGTCACTTATCTTTACCCTTCCCAAGTATTTTCGTTATCTTTAAGAAACCTTTTACTACAAAGTTATCGTCATTTACGTTGTTCATAAAGTCATATGTTTCGTTTAGAATTGTTGTCAAAACACTTTTCGTTGTCCACAAATCAAAAACAAACTTAACCATGAGTCAAATCACCGTAATAATAGTTCTTGAGACACATGTCCTAGGATCAATCTAGTCGATCCTGTAAGTTACCAAAAATATATAAATTTGGAAGACTAGCGGTTATTTATTAGAAACCACTGGTAAACACCGGTATACTCAGAGCAAAGAAGCGATAACAAATGGTGAATGACATACCGAAGAAGATGATCCGAGAGTTCGCCGATGAGTTTTCTGACCTTAATTCTTCTTTCTTCTTCTTCTCTCCGTCTCCTTCTTCTTCTGAAACTTGAGAACAGAGTGTGAAGTGGCTTAGCTCTAGCTGAATTGAAGCTTCAATGTGAAGATTCAATGGCTTTTCTTGTGAGAGAGAATGAGAGCTTTGGTGAGGGTGAGAGAGATTGCAAAGAAATGGCTCAGAATTCGCAGGGTTCAAAGTGATCCAAAATGAAAATGATCCACTGTTTATATAGATTCTAGGTTTGGGATTATCTTTGGGTTGGAATTAGGATTGGAGTTATTTAATTAGGCTTGGAGTTTGTTGAATTGGACTCGCTGAGTTAACAGATAACTCAGTTGGTTAATGAATGAGAACTCAGTTAGTTATGTTAGTTTAGGTTGGTTAATGAGTTGTTAATGACTTGAATTTGTTTCCCTCTTACTGGTTATCACAGGTTAGTTTAAGTAGAGTTAAACTTAATATGAATGATGACCTGCTGAGCAGGTTTTGGTGATCAATGAAATGAAGTCATGTTAGGTTAGTTTAGTGAAATGATGAAGCAAAAGGTTGATGGTTGTAGCAGGTAACCTTAGAGTTAGGATTAAACAAATTGAATTAAATGCAACCTATTGAACTGGTCATAGAGTGATGCTTAGTCTATGTTTTGATTCAACACATTGCAAGCTTAACATGTACAATCTTTTTTGATCAATTCTCATGGCTTCACTAATTATCCATGCTCTTTTTTCCACTGCAGACTTTGATGTTCACTGAATCCACTTCATGGGACAAATTTTTCATGGCCTGTGATGTGCTTGGTTAGGAAATTCATGGCTAGCACTTGTGCACACTGAGTTGGTAGGTCTTGTAAACCATGCCCTGTTACATTGCATTGATTTGCTATTCATTTGGTATGCTCATGTCCTGTTAATGCAGGTTGTGGTTGATGTTCCATAGGTCCCACTTGCCTTCTTTTGCTGTAGCACATGCCTGAATTGATGGCTTTGGAGGTTTGGCAATTTGCTTCAACTGACTGTTTTCAACAAGAACTTCAATGCAGCTGCTATGCCTTGGCTAATGATGAGCAGGATGTTGTTGGCTCAAGTTGTTGTGTGATTTTACAGTGCAGGTTGTGTTGGAGCTCCCTGCTAGGCTAGAACTGGGACTGACATGAGATTATGGTATTGATGCTTGACCAGTCATGTCATGTTTGCTTGGATGTTGATGGAGGAAGGTCCATAGCATAATATGAATGTATGGTTGTTCAATTCTGATTTGGCCTTGTAGAGATTATGAATTGTGAATGAGTGGGTTCTAGTTTGACCAGTTTATATTTTTTTGTACTGTGGGTATTTTGCAGTGGAATTATGATGCAGGAATTTCTTTTTGTGCATTGGAGACTTGCACGTCATGGCATTCTGGTATGCATCTTGTGATTCAGTTCCTGCATTATGTTTGCATTGTATTTCTGACTTGTGTTCAACACCATGTGTGCAGTATGGCTCAGGGTTCATTGGCTCATGTACAAGTGGGAACCAGACCCTAACTTGGTTGTGGTATGGTCATGATTCATACCTGGTTTAAGCCATATGCCTTGTTTCATGTCTGCATAAGTTCATCATTATTTTAGCTTTGTGCATTACAACATTGTTCTGACTTTGGTATGATGTAGAACTCTTGACCATCTTCTTGCATTTCATGCCTTGGCTAGTTCCATCAAGCCTTCATTCATGTGCTGACTTCACTTTGGTATTATTTCTCACCATTTGTAGGTTGTGGCTTCAAGGAAGGTGGTGGTTGAACCATGGTAGTGAGTTGGTCTGTCTGCTGATAGTCATGTTGTTGTGCAGGTTCATAGACTGCCTTAGGTTTGCTGCAAGTTAACTTGGTGAACGTTTGTATGCAGTTGTGTAATACCAGGTGTGTTCATGCCATGCCTGTTCAGCTTAACTTACTGCTGCATCAGGGTGAGGCATTCATCCTACTAATGGTTCACTGTCATCTTACTGCAGTAGGGTTACATTGATATGATCAATGCTTTACCAATCACTTGGTTCAATCCTCTGGTTGCAGGTCTGGTAATCATGTTGTTTGGCAAAAAATATGCATAGTGTGGATACAAAAGCATTTGGTGAAGGAAACCTCTGCTACACACGACTCCTTCTGCACTATCCCATGCTAGCTTCAGGACCTTGGTGGCTGCATTTGGCATGTCTAACTACTGTGCCTTGGTTAGAAAACTTATTTGAAAGGATTAGCTTGGTTGTGCTATGATAGGTACCAATGGATGGTATGTTAATCCATGGCCATTTCCTGCATGATGATGATGTGATGTTGTTGCAAAGCAAGATGTGACATAAGTTGTGACAACAATAAAGGTTAAATTATTATGGAGCTCCTTGGTCAATGGTTAGGGTAGGCTAAAGGCAATTGGTTAATGACTCGTGGCCAAGACAACATGGTTTGCATAATGGGGCTTGCTTGCAATGGAAGAAACCAAGAAAAAATCAGCAACAACCAATGAAGATTGGGTAAGGTATTGAAGAAACAGGCCAGACCAAGTTGGATGGGCAAAAGCAAGTGAAAGTTGACTTTGGTCAAAGTTGACCAAAAAGTCAACTGTTGACCAAAGTCAACAAATGGTCAAAATGTGTTTTTTAATGATTTCTTTGTAAATGGATATTTATTGGACAATTATGGGTGAATTTAGGGTTTAATGGATTATGGTTGACTTTGCTTAAAGTTGACCAAAAAGTCAACTGTTGACCAAAGTCAACAGTTGGTCAAAAGTGCCAAATTTTGTATTTTCTTGTATGGAATCACATGTAATGGTTTAAAAATGGATGAAATGGATTAGAATGGTTTTGAAAAAATGATTGAAATTGGTTTCACAATTGGCTTGAATGTTTGACTTTTGCAAAGGAAATAACTTGACTGATAATGTATATGAACAAGACCATGAAATGGGACCACAAGACTAGGGTTTTGATATAACATCCATGAACCAATGGTATGACCAACAAATGGCTTAAAACACAGAGGTTTGATTGTCCTGATGACCAAAGTCCTCAAGCATGAGGCAGGCCAGTGGTGGTCTCAATTTTGCAAATCGTGCCATTTCAGATCAAGCACCATGATCTTCAAGCTCGGGTTTCTCTTTAAATAGGAACTTTGAGAAGGATCCATGGTTACAGAGGTGATGTACATCACCTCAGCTTCATTTTGATACCTTGCCTTTTCATTTTCATTGAGGTTGGATTCCCTGCGCGTGGTGGCCGGAATCAGTTGTCTGGCCGGAGAAGATGGTGGTTTCCACCACCATCCCCACGTGGGAGCCTCAGTTCCGTTGGATTGTGTTCAAATGTTTTAATTTTGGCCTTGCATTGTTATGACTTGTTTTAATTCAAAATGTAGCGTGTTTGACTTGGACCGTTCGTGCATCCGCGCTTCTCTTTTTCTAAATTTCTTTTTATTTTCTTTTATTTCCTTTTATTTCAAAAATTCATATCTCATTCATTTTAAATCCAAAAAATATGGGACCATTTGCATTATTTTCCTTTTTAATTCTAGTTTCTAAAAATGATTTTTAATATTTTTTATTTTGTCATTTGATATTTTTTGTGAATTTTCTCTTTTCTGGTTATTTTTAATTCATTTTAAATAGTTTCCAATATCCAAAAAATACAAGAATATTTTCTTAACCTCTTTGAATTATGATGAATCTATGAAAAATATTCTCATCAATTTATTAATTGATTTGAGATTTATTTGAGATTTTAGTTCAATTAGGTTATTTTTTATTCTTTTTTAATTATTTAAAAATAGTTTCTGGTTTCTAAAAATGCTGAAATTTTTTATCAAACTTTGTTTGACCTTGTTGAACTTAGGATGATCCATTTGGACTTTTCAAAGTTGATTTGAAGTTTGACCTTTAATTGTTTATTTTAATTCAAGTAATATTGAGGAAGTTAGGTCCTTGGGAAGTTGACCCAAAATTAGGGTTTCAGTCAAAATGACCTATAATGTTTTGAAATGAATGATGACCTTCCAAGTTTCAAATGGACTTTTGAGGAACATGAAAGTTGTTCATATGGTTCTTAAGAACATTTTGGATCTTAGGGTCATCTTCATTTGACAAACACATTAAAAGTTGTTTCTTAGTGATCCTCAGTTTAGTCAGATACTTTCCTGGAAATGTCAAGGAGGATACCCGTCATCGGTTAGGATGAACATATCAAGGATATACCAACTAAACAAAAAGGGATTACATCTATCGACTGCTGGATAGAAGATCATCGAAGAGAAAATTCGTCACCGGTTAGGATGAACATATCAAGGATAGACTCTGCGAGGAGGAAAATAGGATTTACGACTACCGGCTACTGGGTAGAAAACCAACCAAAGATAAGACCCGTCATCGGTTAGGATGAACATATCAAGGATCAACTCTGAAATAGGGGGCAAAGTAGGATTTATAACTACCGATTACTGGGTAGAAAACCAACCAAAGAGAAGATTCGTCATCGGTTAGGATGAACATATCAAGGATCGACTCTGAAATAGGGAGAAAAAATAGGGATTATATCTATCAGTTATTGGATAAAATACCATCGGAGAGAAAATCCGTCACCGGTTAGGATGAACATATCAAGGATAGACTCCGCACATGGGAAAAGTAGGATTTATAACTACCGTTTACTGGGTAGAAACCCAAAAGAATGAGAATACCCGTCACTGGTTAAAGTGAACATATCAAGGATAGACCCAGGCGGGGGAAAGAAAGATATTCGTCACCGGTTAGGATGAACATATCAAGGATATACTTCTTGGGGAATAGATCCACTTTTACACACTTCTATTCAAAAGTTCAAAAATAGCAAGTTTCTTCATGAGCTAGCATGGGCATGCACAAAGCCCAAACAATCATTTGCAAAGGTCCAAAGTCATGCATAGGTCATGCTGAAAGTGTTGCATTAAGCCATGCATTATTGAATTGAATTGGATCATGAAATTCTTCCAAATGGTACCTCACATTACACCCATGCGCACGTCCTTCATTCTTTGGCCAAATGAGGTGATCTTTGACTTTTTGGAAAGGTGAGATCAAGGGGAACAACTTTCATGTTGAACACTTTTTCATTTGAATCTTGGATCATGATCAATTTTGAGGTGGAAGTTTGGAAAATCAAACATGTTTGAAAATTTTCTAAGTACCAAGTCAAATGTTCACTTCTTCCACCTTAAATAACTTTTGCTAGGGACTTTAAATGAAAACATTTCCTTCATAAGATTTGTATATCTTTCAAACCTATTCAATTTGGTCACAAATTTGACCTCATTTGGATTTGGCAGGAAGGAGTTATGCACTTTAGAATTTGAGGAAAATCACTTGTTCAATGGTAATGGCCCAAAATGACCTATAATGTTTCCTCTTGGCACATGCATTTGAAATTTTAATTTGAACTTCCTCCAAACATAAAAGTTAAAGTAGACATATTTAATTTGATCATGTAATTTGAATCTATTTCATCTCATAAACATTGAGAAAGTTATGGTCTTGGGAAGTTGACCTCCTAACTAGGGTTCAGACAAAATGACCTATAATCTTTCACTATAAAAAATGACTTTCCAAGAAAAACTAGATCTTGACTTCAACATGAAAGTTGTTTGGAATGTCATTTTTAGTGACTTTTATCTTGGAATAATTTTCATATGACAAACATTGTAGGATATAGGGTCTAGAGAACCCCCAGTTTTGACTAGTTGATTTTCTCTGGTCAACCACCATGGACCATCTTGCTAGCTTGATATTCTCTTGACTTTGGGGACTCATGGAGGATAATATATGTGTAATATGATGTAATATGAAGTACCCCTTGAAAAATTTAATCAATTGATGAGGAAACTTGTTGAAGAAGTCACACAAGATACCCAGATGAATTAGGGTTTCCAAGGAAAACAAACTTCCAACTCTTGATGAATTCTTATTCAAAATGATATGTGAAGATCATGGGGATCCGTATATGATGTCTAGAGTTATTTTGAACCATCTCTTGATTAGTATCCTTGTATTGAGGGTCTCAAATCCTAGATATGAGCTTGATGGAGCATGGGTGAACACACATGTTGAACCATCTGGTTTGACATCCCTCCAAACACAATGTCATCAACATATATTTGGGTTATCATCAGTTTACCATGCGCTTCTTTAACAAACAAGGTCTTGTTTGTTTCCCCTTTCCTGTAGCCATTGTTTACAAGAAACTTTGTTAACCTTTTGATACCAAGCCCTAAGTGCTTGCTTTAAACCATGTAGAGCTTTCTTCAGTTTGAAAACATGATCTGCAAAGCTAGGATCTATGAATCCCTTGGGTTGTTCAACATATACTTCTTCATTTAAGTACCCATTCAATAGCAAACCTGCGATGTCACATCATATGTCACAACATCATAAAGGAAGAAAGCAGAAAGGGAAACACCAAAAATGGAGATGTCATTACTGTGGAAAGTTTGGCCACATAAAACCTTTCTGCTATAAGCTATATGGTTACCCTCGGCCTGCTCATTATCAACCTAGACCCAAACATCACAAACCTGTCAATAAAAAGAAATGGGTTCCTAGGACTAATGTTACAAGTTTGATAGCTCACACTTCCTTCCGAGTTTCAGCCAAAGAAGATTGGTATTTTGACAGTTGGTGCTCCAGACACATGACTGGAAACAATAACCTGCTAACTGGAAGATTTGTTTTCTAGCGTGAGACTAGTGAATTTTTTTTGATGATTTGATTCACGTATTATGCGGTTCAAAGTGCTTATTTTAGAAGCGTAAAGATTGGTTCCTGCTATGCAATGTTTCCTAAGCATTGGTGTCAAAACATTTAAGGAAACATTAGATTTGATTTGATTTGATTATGTAGAAGATTATGCAGAACGAATGTCAAAACATTTAAGGAAACATTAGATTTGATTTGATTTGATTATGCAGAAGATTATGCATAATGGATGTCAAAACATTTAAGGAGGCATCAGATTTGATTTGATTTGATTTATTTTGGATCTACTTATTTTTTAGCCCGGAGCCCATGCTATTCTTGGGCTATTTAAAGAACGATTCTAAACTTAAGAAAATAACTAAGTTGCGTATGTGATAGTCTCTATTAGGGTTTAGTTTGTTCATTGTTATTTGTGAGTCATTCTTGTATCACTTAGATGCTTGAATTGGACTGAGTTTTTGAGTTGTAATTGTGAATCACGCATGAGCTTTTAAGCAAGAGTAGATTATGTTTCATTGGAAGTGTGTCTTCTGTTTATTGTTAGAAGTTGTTATCACTATTGTATGATTGAAAGGAAGTGAGAAGGGTCTCATATCTAGGAAAGTCTTAGATAGAAATTCCAAGGATAGTGATTAGGTGAGAAGTTTATAAAACCAGAGGTTGTTTAGAAATTCAAACTAATATTATTATAGTGGATTCCCTTCTTGGATTGGATGCCCCCAGATGTAGGTGATGTTGCACCGAACTGGGTTAACAATTGACATGTGTTATTTAATTCCTACTTTTTACTTTAAGACTGTAATTATTTCTGGTGTGACATGTCTTGATCCTGGTGCCATGACATCGTATACGACATTTGTTATGTGGATACCAGGATTTCATTTGGAATTGGAGCAGGCACCCTGTTCTATTTTGGGTGAGCTCAAGGGATATATTTTATGGTATTATGGACAAGGAAGGAGGATTTGTTCATTTGAAGCTTGCATCATTAAAACAGAAGGGCTTGAATTTGGTCCATTTTGGCAAAATTCACATGAACATGTTTTGTACATTGAACTTTATGATCAGTTTTCATTAATTTCCTAACTCCAGATGGATTCTTGTTCAACATAACAATTGTTCCTCATGTCAAGACCTTTCCAACCATTACCCACAAGGCCATGTTTCATTTTGGTAAAATGCATTTTCGAAGAAGGGAAGATTTATGTGCATTTATGGAAACAAGTTTGAAACTTCATGCACACTCCAATTCAATTACATGTACACGTCCAAACCTGATAATTATCATCTCAGCATGCCAAATTAATTGCATTTAGGCCTCCCATGCGCCTGTACAGGCCCATGCATGGAGGCCCTCATCACACATACACATGAATTTTCCATGCCTTGCATAAGCTTTCACTATAAATAGGCATGCTCAGCTTCATTATAAACCAACCTTAAGGCGCCTTATATGCTGCAAAACTCAATCCTCACCTCACTCAAAAGGAATTTTTGCATTATGTGTGTCGCATCCGCGAAAAACAACCGGCGGGCTGAAACAAAAACAACACAGAGCCGCCACTGCGCGTTATTTATCCCAAGATAGGGAAAGGAAACGCTCAGAGAAACCTGGAAAAAGCATGGTCTCACGACCAAAGAGAAAGGGTAAGGGAGTCGGTTACGCAAGGGGAAGGTATTAGCACCCCTCACGTCCGTCGTACTCGACGGGATCCACGTTCTAAAAGAAAGAATAGGTTGCTAAAACATCACACACACAAGGAACACAGGTGGGGTTGAGAGGAAGAGAGCTCGATAGGACATCGCATCCTATGCCTACATATCTCGTCTGGAACGAGAATCAGAGCTGCTGTAGTTCGGCTCACGCACGCCAAACAAGACACACACACCCACAGGCAAACGTGGAGCCCGACCGCCAATCACTGGACTTACGTCGGCATCCGAACCAAACACGCACAAGAAGATAACAAGCAAACACACACAAAAAGAAAAAAAGTGCCCGGAGAGACCTCGCACGGTCTCCTGCCTACATACCTCGTCTGGAACGAGGATCAGGGCGATGTAGTTCCCCCTCAAGGGAAAGAAAATCTGGCCAGAAACCAAGGGAAGACACACTACCAGGGAGCTGTACTCGAGCCTAGTGTTGTCATGCATCATTGCCCTATGTTCGGGTTTCTACCTACTTGCACAACTGCAAACTAATCCTATCCAGGAAGAAAGCAAGCATACAAGCATACAAGCAAACAGAGCAAACAAATATTCACAAAGCACACACTATAACCAGTCAAGTGGGCTCAAACAATGGGTTTGACTGCCGAAGCAAGTCATCTGTACAGGGGTAGTATTCGCTCTTAACCTTGCCATTGCGAGGCTAAGGTGAAGCAGATGAAAGGTGAGTGAAGATTAGACTTCACAACCCTTATCCCTGACCAGGGAGAGCTTCAGACAAAGGAGCGTGGGTCCAGAATGGAGGGACCCTTCTACGCTCAAAGACTCTGACTCGATTGTGCAACAGCACAAGATCTTGGGTTTGTGTCCCAATGCATCAACACACAGCCGTGTGAGCAGAGGGACGACTCAACAGAATAGTGGGGGATAGATTGCATATCCCTTTGATCCACCAATTGCCTCATAGAGGTCTTTACCTGCTTGGCACAAATGTAAACAACCACAAACATCGCCTCTTAAGGAGGACTTCAGACAGTTGCCTGGCCAAGTAACAGGCCAGGTCTTCCAGACTACATGAAGAATAGAAGTCCTACCTCAAGTGGTTTAAAAACCAAGCAGCAGCAAGCAAGTTCTTAAAGAACTGTAAGCGACTAAATGTACCTGAAATCAATCAAGTATCATCAGTACTCAGACAAACCAACAGTAAACAACAAATGTTAATCTATACAGACAACACAAGTCAATGCACACAAGTGCAAGCTATAAGCTCAAGCTCAAGCTTCAATCCCTACAAAACAAAGTCATGTTAGTAGACAACATTAAACAAATTCAATTTTTGCAACTTGCATTTATTTCTTTAAGCCTTTTGCCTTTTAACCTGAAAATCCACACCAAATGTGAGAAACTAGACCTCTAGGCCAAGCCTAGGGTCCAAAAGGGATAAAAAAATCAAAACAGCAAGTAAAACCAATCCAAAATCAAATTAAAACCATTCAAAAGCAAATGCAATTGGTCTCATGCTCATATCATTCACCAATATCAATTCATGCACAATATACCACAAACTAGGTCAAATACAACACCAAAAGTCCAAACAGAATGACTTCAATCAAAGGCATACCAAAACAATTCCAAAAATCCTCAAATAATTCACACCTAAACAGGACACAATCAACAAGTAGCATGTTAATTTTCAGCTCAATTGGACAAAAGAAAGTAGGTCAATGAAAATCAAGAAATCCAGACACAATTATTCAAGCCAATTCATAGCATCAACACAAGCATTCACTTCAAAAATTCATAAAACAGTGAAAACAATTAAGAAATGAATGGGACCAAAAGCATGATGTCCTACATTGTGTCTATAACCAGCATACCAAATTTCACATTCATCCAAAACCATATGAGAATTTCACAGAAGATATGCCAACATGTATCACATAATGTCACCAAATGAGCATACAGTGAAGAAAATTATCAATCAAATTGAAAACTCCATCAAAAATTCCAGAAAAATTCACATGTTATCTTGACATATCAATGATCATTCATGCAAAAAATTGGAGCAATTCAACATTTTTAAGCCAGGCAAATAAAATCATAAAGTTGACCTAGCTTGGTGTGACACAAATTGTCACACCTTACTTCAAAAAATTATATCTAATCAACCAAGTATCAAAAAACCACAAACTCTACATGGAAATCACCATCAACATGTCCAGAATAAGCACAAAATTTTTCATCCATTTCTTTACAAGTATGAGCATTTCATGAAGGATATGGTAAAATGTACAAAAATGTGACACATCACATAACCCCTAAGCATTTTATTTTTCTACACATGCAAAAAATCCACAAAAAATATCATTAAATTCTATACCTTACAAGAAGAACAATGCAAAAAATTGCACTCAATTTGGATGATTTTTGAATGAGATATGAATTTTTGAAGTTCACCTAACAAAATTGAAAACAAAAATGAAAAAGAAATGAAAGAATAAATAATTAAATGAGGAAATGGCAATTTCGTAATATTTAAACACACGGCCAAAACGACGCCGTTTCAAACACATGCCAAGGCGCGCTCTGATTGGCCAGAGCTTGGCGCCAAACACTTTTCAAACAAGGCAAATGGAATTGGAAGATCTGCACGCGTTCTGAAGCGTTCTTCAACATGAACAATGCCAGAATTTCCAGAAAAATCAAGAACAACCAATCGTAACCAAAATCAACAAGCATATAGTCAAACGAATCATCTTTCTATGTAGATCAAAGATATGTGACTCAAATTTCCTAATTCCTAACATATGCTCGGGATCGATCATTTAAAGATTCACATTCAAACATTCAAATCGCGATAACTCAACCTACAGTTAATCATTTCACAAACCACAACTTGCATGATGTTCTACGTTGAATGATCTTTCTAACGCATATCACAATTTTGAAAATAATTAGAGTCGAATTCCAACCTTGTGGCTATGGCAGTACGAGATCATGCGCGTTCCAGCTTTAGTTCGTGTGAAACAGGTGAAGATTATCGTCCAGGAAGGTGATTGGAACAGTTGTGGTAGCTCAACGATGCTTCAATTGCAAAAAATCACAAAACTCCATGAATGCACATGCTTTGGACAGTCTTGATTCTTGATGGTTATGGTGATGATTCCTCAAAACAGTTGAAGATCTAGGCTTATGGAAGTTGAAGCAAAACGAATCACTCGAATTGATGAAGAATTGAAGGAGTTTGGTTGAATTTGGTTCTTGAAGCTTCTTGATGAATTTGGAGAATTGGAGGGAAAATCAGTTAGAAAACTTTGTGAATTGTGATTGTAATCAAAATTCTGTTACAATTAGTGATATATACTCCAGCTCTAATCACCTTGTTAATCACTAATTAACCAAATGCAATGTAATTAGCATAAATGTCATTTTCAATTCAAGGGCAAAAATGCCATTTCACAATAGGCCATGTGACAGCTGTATGACAGCTCACACATCTTCCAAATATCATTTGTGATGTGTTGGCATTGGTCCCACACCAATTGGCATTGTATTTTTCAATTTCACTATGCTATGCCACAAAATGCATTTTCAAGTGAAGTTCCAAAATGGCCTATCCAAATATTGGACCTTGAAATGTTATGACAATTCAAACCATCTCTAATTGGCATATGTGGTGTGTTGCAAAAACTCCCATTCCAAAATTCCAATTATTTCTCAACTTGGACCATTTTGCCCTTGACTTTTTAATTGTGCACTTGAAAATTGACCTTTTGCATTGACCATTTTTGATGAATTCCAATTATGCACCATGAAAGTATATGTCAAATGGAGTTTGCACATAAAAATATCACTCAATTTGGACACTCCATGTGGAAGTTATGCCACTTTGATTATGGGTCATTTTTGAAATTGAATGGACCATAACTTGCCAACCATACATGGGATTTTGAAGTTCTTGGACTTTTTGGAAAGGTGAGACCAAGATCTACAATTTTCATGTTGAACAAATTTTCATTTGAAGCTTCCTTGGACATGTAAATTTGAGGTCAAAAACTTGCCATTTTTGGAAACTTCCATTACAAGTCACTTTCTATTTTTGGCAATTTTTGTCCTGACTTTATTTTCTTCATTCTTGGACTTTGCAATGTCAAATAACACTTGTTCCAACATGAATGAAGTGTATCCAACTCTCTCCTACCTCCAAATCCATAAAATCAAGCACAGTTGACCACAGTTGACTTTTTCAACTGATAGATGAATTTGGCAATGCATTGATCAATCTGAGCCCCAATCTTCTGATGAAATGGCTCAAGGATGAAACCCTAGCCTCAATAATCTCAATAAAACCATGGAATGATCCCCATATCCATCACAGACCCCATCTTCTTGCTATGCCCTGATTGGCCCAATGCAACTGATTAGGGTTGACTAGTGGTCAAAACCCTAATCTCAAGGAATATGCTTCAACACTTGAACTTATTGGATGATATCAAGACCATGATGATGATGATGTATCATTTCAAACAAGATGCAGACCAATCCCTTGAGAATCAAAACCCTAACTTGAATCACCACCCTCAGATGATTAATGATCCAATCCACTGAAACCCTAGCTTGCACATGACCTCCTATCTTCTGATCAAGACTTGTGAGGATGACTTGCACAATGTGACCACATGATATGCAATATGCAATGCCTAATGACCTAAAAATGATATGTAATATGTTAAGCTAGTCCCAAGAGAGGAGGGCAAATTTTGAGGTGTTACAATGTGTCCACAACCAAATGAATAGCACCAAAGACTTTGAATTAAGGCCAAGACTCCAAGCTAGGTCAAGTAACTTGGCAATGAATACACAATCAAAACACCAAGTTCCTTTGATTACCATCTCCTGATTAGGGCTTTGGAGGCCAAGATGAGGCCTAAGGAAGCTCCAACAGATCCTGCCTTGAGAAATTAGGGTTTTGGATGCCCTAGTTTGTCTAGTCACAACTTTTAAAGTCAAACATTCACCACCATCATTAGGGCTTCACATGTTGTGCTGATGATGTGACCAAACCCATGCCTTTGGATCCTTGATACCAGAATGAACCCTGGCTTCCTGGGCCCAAGTTTCTTTTGTATTCATGAGGAATGATGCATGTGGATGAGTTATGGATGTATGCAAGTCATCTCTTGGTCAAGTGATTAGATACATAGGTGAGGAATGGGAGGGTAAATTTAGGGGTACAACAAAACGCTAGTCCGTTTAATATATCAAGTATGACTTAATAATAATATCACATTAAACATAAGGACATTATTCTTAAAGTATCCGTAGTCGAGCTTTATTGTGAAGTGGGATAACATTAAAGCATTAAGACTATTATGTATATAGACTGATGATCACATCTCATGGATCATGGATAAGGAGTTATCAAGTCTTAAAAATAGGTATGAATATTAAGAGTAATATTTATACTGGATTGACCCGCTATGAGAATATTATATAGAATGTTATGCAAAATGTCATAAGTTATTCTCATGGTGATAATGGTGTATACCACCCTTCGACCTGAAACCACTATGGACCCTAGATGTAAGTTCGAGTGCCTTATTGCTGATCAAACATTGTCCGTAACTGGATGAACATAAAGACAGTTGATGGGTACTCCACGAAGCATGCTGAGGGACATGAGTGATCTAGATGGAATTTTCCCATCCTGCGTAACAGGATAAATGTCTATGGGCCCAATATTGAACTGGACAAGGATGACACGGTTTATGCCTTGTGTTCAATATAGACATAAGGGCAAAAGGGTAATTATACACATAAGTATTATACACATAAGGTGAATTATAGAATATCGTAAGGTATAGTATACTTAAGTAGATTACGAAATATGGTAAGGTACCACGCGCTTAAGTGATTTTGGCATATTATAAGATATGGGCCACAAACACTTAAGTGGGCTTTTTAGCTTGTAGCCCACACAAGTAGTTCTATAAATAGAACCCTTGTGCAGAAGCATTGGTGTAGTTGCAATTTCGTTTGTCTCTCTCTCTCTCTCACTTAAAGCCTTCATTCATAGCAGCTAGCACTGAGATTGAAGGAATCTGTTCGTGTGGACTGAGTAGAGGCGTTGTCACCGTTCAACGTTCGCGACCGCTCCGTAGATCTGCATCAAAGGTTTCAATCGCCACAAGAGGTAACGGTTCTATCACTGATCATGCCCATTTGTAAGGATCACTAAAGGAGAACTTATTTTAAATTCCGTTGCATTTTGGATCGCCCTTCTCCTTCAATATATATATATATATATCATTTAATTTTGTAGTTGATCACATGATTAAGTTGTTTCAATTGCTTTCTAGAATTGCATGATGATAGGTTTATCTGTTAGTAGCAATTTATTATATAAGTTGTATGTTTTGTTAGAATTGGTAGTTCAACTTTGTGTTAGTATGAATTAAGTCTGAATATTTTGATAGTAGAATCTTGTACATGATTGAAAATAATTCGCTAACACATCTTGTGGAATTACACGATTTTACAATTCAATTAGTTTGTACTTTGGTGAAATCCATCCATTCAATGTGATACATTGTAAACTCATTAAGCACGTTCGTGAATCTCTCAATATAAGCATAATCTTTTTAATGCAAAATTTGCTTTAGCCATGCAAAATAAGCTTTGTTTTCAAAATTATTCATAGTCCATATTCTCATTCAACAACTATCTTGGTAATTGAGAGGTGAATGTATCTCATATCTAATACACATACGACATTATTATAGTGGGTAAGAGAAGCTGGACGAATATTTGGGCAATTAAGGCAATCCTTCACCTAAATTTGTGTATGGTTAGAAAGTGAATTTTCATAAGAGTTCGCTAATTATGGTCAATATTCATTACTTTTGGTTAGAGGAGGAAACAATGTTCCTAAATTGCAAGGTAGGGTCCAATTTAAATATTTGGAAATTGGTGGTTGACACAGTGAGAAGTAGGTTAACTACTTGAAACAATAATTACCTCTCCATAGGTGGTCACGTTATCCTCTTGAAGTTTGTCATGTTTGCCTTACTTATCTATTATCTTTCTTTCAAAAAGGATTCGTCGAGATTTATTTATAAAATGGAATCTCTTTTTGAAAACAATTGTAGGTTGGGGAATGGAGAGGAGGGAATTTAATTGGGTTCAACCAGAGATGGTGTGTCAGGAGAAGGAAGAAGGAGAGTTTGGGTTAAAAGTTATAAAGGCGTTTAATTTAGGTTTGTTAGAAAAATGTAAATGGATATATATTAACGAAAAGGATAGGTTGCGGGTTAAAATATTAGAGTGTAAGTACATGGGGATTACTATTGGAGTGATTAGGGTTGATAGATTTAGTTCCTTATGGTGGAGAGATGTGTCATTGTTAGATAGAGAGGATGGATGTTTCAAGTCTCAGTGGATAACAAACTCAAAGGAATTTCTAGGATAGAAATGTTAAATGTATAACTGGACATTGTGAAGACATTCAATTATGAATGGGAGTTTGGTGGATTAAGTTTGTTTTTCTGTTGGAATGGTATGTGTTTGTTATGTTTGCTGTGTTTGGTTTTGTTTGCAGATAGAGCCGATTGGTGGTGGATTGGGTGACTCTCAGTGAAGGATATTAACAAAGTGCAAGATGGTGCAGGTGGGTCTGAATGTTGCAGGTGTGTTTCTGAGCTCCGATGGTTGCTTCATGACGGAACCACCGTCCGCTGACTGGGCAGCGTAACCCCCGGCTAACTCTGCGTAGTGTCATCGGTCGCCGAAATTATTTGGTTTTAATTAATTAACAGAATTTAAATTAATAATAATAATAATGTGTTTATTATTATTGTCTTGTGGTGATCGGTTATGGCCTTAGTTTTTGTTTATTTTGTTTTGGGATTTTAAAATACGGCCTGCGTGTCGTGCCTCTCTTCTTAATGTAACTTCTTTTCTCATCTCACTCCCTCGTATGTAAAACGAGTTTCTGTTATGTAATAGAATGTTATGAAGAAAGAGAAGAATTCTGTTAGACTATGGCACAGATCTAGAAGGGGGGGGGGGGTTGAATAGATCCCAATTAAAAACTTGAGTCGGCGCTACCAATTAAAATTGGTTTTGAAAAATTGTTTTAAGAGCGGAAGCGGCCGAGGAAAATTTTAGTCTAAAACGAACCGTTATTGGAAAACCGGATATGCGTTAAGCTAATGGATTAGAGACAAAGTGAAATACAAATCACTACACTAATTGCACAATCAATCATATGTTTCACTTACTAGGATTCCTAGTTCCAATGATCCAAATATCAAATCAAACTAGATACAAACTTAAGACAACTTTGGTTTAGGCAAATTATCAAACAATTGGTGTGCATAAACACTCCAAGTGATATTTGTGTTGAGTAAGTAATTCGAATTGATCTAGTACAATATACTATTGTACTTTGGATTCAAAAACAAAGTTTTAATCTCTTACTCAATTTATATCAATGTTTGGTAAAATTGCTTAAACTAAAATCACTTAAATTTTAAGCTGAAAAACAATTATGCAGAAAATTAAAGAAGACAGAGATTTGATGAGGCAGTTCCCCCGCCGTCCTCGCTTCGGGGTACGTCTGCCCTCAATTCTAAAATTAGAATTGAGATGATTTAATTAGATATCACCTGTAGAATTTAACCGTTTATACAAGGATTACAAAGCAAGTAAACAACAGAACTCTCAAGGTGTTGAATGTTGCTTCCTCTCCTTGTTCCTTGATTCAAGATGAATCAAGACCTTCGATTGTTTTTTATAGACCTCCGATTCCAGCCCCTTTGTTGAAGAACCTTCCGTTCTTCAAACCCTCGGCCCGGCTGATCTCAACCACAACGAATCGAACCCGAATCCTTCCCTTCAATATCACCGAATCCGCTACTAGACTGATGAAGACTTCCTCTTCTCAATCACCTTCGCTCAGCTGAGTATTGATGAAGCAATTCGTCCAAAAACCCCCGAACACAAACCGGTCTTGGAGGACAAAACCCTAACGGTTTTATTCAAGAAAGAACCTGCCACAAGCTTCAACCCGAATCGGATTCTCCAATCTCAGCTTCGAACCTTATCACCTTTAACCGAACACGAAGCACATCAAAAATGGTTGTGTGTAGTTGATGTGTTGTGAGATGTTGAAGATGAAGATGATGAATCTTGGACACCTATTTCACTCTTTCTTGTTTCCTTGAACACTTGAAATCAATTTGACAAATGTTGGTTGATAAAAGTGATTTGACTTCTATTTATAGTAACTAGCTTACCAACCAAAAATAATAGCTTTTCAAACAGTGGAAAATACTCAGAAAACTGAGTTTACGCACGAGCGGTCGACCATAGGTCGGCGTGCACTGACCCGTGGGAAATGCGTCGACCCCTATGGTCGACTCAAGTATTCCATGAGCTGACCCATGGGAAATGCGCTGACCCCTATGGTCGACTCAAGTGTTCCATGAGCTGACCCGTGGCCAACTGAACTATGCCATGCGCCGACCTGTGGTCGACTCAAGCAATCATGCGCTAACCAGTCACCAACTGGTCTGTGTTATGCGCTGACCCGTGGCTTATGCGCTGACCCTTGCGGTCGACTCAAAGTCTTCAAATCTGCAAAAATTCGTATTTTGTGATTTTCATGCATTTCGTCATGATCACACTTTGTCCACATATGTTTTAAGAATTATAACAGATTTAGATAAGCATAGGAAAGGATATGATAGGTGATGTGTTGCATTTGTTTGTAGGCGTGGAATCGACAACGCCGATTCGTCCATGGTGGTCATTTGTCATCATCGAAACTTGTGATTGTATGTTGTCTGACAATTTGCCTTTACATACTCCTCCTTTTTGATGATGACAACCTGTGCAAAACAAACGAGACAAACAACATGCAGTATTGACACATTATGCACACTCCCCCTTTCTTTTGTAACCTAAGGCTATCTGCAAAAGGAATGACTGTTAGTTGTGGTGAACATTTTTGGCTGCCTGCTTTTGTACACTTTCTCCCCCTTTGACAACATCAAAAAGAGACAAGGAATGATTAGTCAACGTAACAAAATATTCCACAGGAAATAACACAAACAGAGAATAATATCACACCAATATCATTTCTGAGCGATAATCATTAATTAAAGGAATAAACACATTAAAATTAGTGTTGCACAAACAAGCAAGACAGAAAAATGAATACATTCAAGACAGCAAGCAAAATACAAAGTGCATATGAAGGTCTATGTCTTAATGGCGGTGTCCTGGATGGTAACAGATGCCCGGGTTTTTGTAGGGGTCAGCCAGAGTAGATAGGTATTCGGCAACACCGCTCAAATGCTTGAGACTCCCGTCGACCGACCGTTCCTGGCGTTCAAATGTTTCTGAAAAGGCTGCATACCGGTCATTCAAGCTTGTAGAGAGGGTGTCGAGCCGCTCATTTTGGGCTTGAATTTGACTGCTAATATGAGCATAGCGCTCATCCTGAGTTTGCATGAAGGATTGTTGGGCTAGCTGCATGTTTCGCATCATATCCAACAATTCTGAAGAGTTTGCGTGCTGTGGAGGAGACGGAGGAGATTCTTCATCATCCTGGTGATACGGCTGGTAGAATTGATGTTGAGTTGACCAGCCCGTATGTTGCCAGTCACCCCAGCCACCCCAGATGGGGACATCTTCTTCAGTTGAATGTGACTGCTGAACCCAAGCGGAGTCGGAGTAGTCGTGAGTGTCAACACGTGGAGGACTATTGTCTCCGTCATGGTGATCAAAGGCTTGCCCGGCTTCCTCTTCTTTATTTTCCTCTTCATCTTCTTCTTCTTCACTTTCATCACTGTCATCATCTACTGCAACAGGCGCAAGAACATTTCCTCTTCGAACAAACTTGTACATTCTCCGCTCATCACACCAAAAATATCCCATCATAGACAGAGTTTTTGGGTTGAACTCTTTGTCAGATGAGATGGAAGTGTACGGAAAGGACGGATGATTAATGTCGGTTGTATTAAGGACCTCTTGAATGAAAGATCCGTAGGCAAGCGCCGTTCCGTGTCCGGAATCACGTAGACTGAACATCCTACTGGCAATGTAGTAGGGCCAGCTGATTTTCTGCTTATTCTTCATAATGTACATGAGATGAACCTCAGCCTGTTCAACTCTGGAGAGACCACCTTTCTTTGGTCACAGGATGCGTGAAACAATCCACTGAAGAATCCGTTCTCTTGTTTTCAGCTTGCCGGCAGTGACAGTTCGTGGGAACGCGTCACTGTTCACAATATGATCAGGGTATGGTCGTTTCAGCATGTCGTTCAACGCACTCTTAAACTCGTAACCTTCTATTTGGTGAGAGTCAGTTACCTCAGCTAGAGGATTTTCAGCATCATCCAATGACAGATCAAAATATTGGTTCCAAACATTTGACTTAAACGATACCTTTGTCGTGCCGATTCTGGAGTAAAACTTGTGCTCGCGAAACTTATCATGAAGGCCGGCGTAGAACACTCGGACTAAGTCTTCGCTGTATTTAGCATTGCATTCCAAGAATTTGACAATGCCTTGATGCTGTAACAGAGCCATGATTTCTACGAGGTGCATGTGTTCGGCGGTAAGTTTGTAGAAAGCATGTTGTCGTACAACTCCTCTTTTGCCGATATCTTTGTTGAAGGATTCGACACGAGCCGGTGGAACAAGCGATACAGCGGAGATGGGTAGAGATGCGGCGGATGATTCTCGGGATCTCTTGCCGGTAGGTCTGCGTGATGTGGAAGCCATTTGAGCAGGTTTGAAACCTAGTGTGTGTGGGTAGAGAGTGAAAGTTTGTGAGGGTTTTTTGAGAGTGATTTTGCTAGACAGAGGTTTTTCCCTATTTGTAGAGGAGAAGTTAGGGTTTTGGGAAGATGAAGGATCAATGGACAATAGACACTAGGTAGATGCAGGTTACAAGGTAGTGGGTAGATTGAAAGGTAATGGAATGTAAATGCACACTTAATTATGGTTTTTGAATGTAGATGCATGAAACGGTTTAAATTTTTTCTGCAAAAAAACAGAATTTTTGAGCGATGCGTCGACCATACCTCTGTATGCGTCGACGCATACTGTTTGATTTTTGAGAAATCACAAAAAATGTTAAGTGTGCGTCGACCATAGCCCTGTTACGGTCGACTCATACAGACAAAATTTCAGTTTTTCACTATTCTGCACATGCGTTGACCAGTTTGATGCATAATTAAAATGCCATACAGCAATAAACATCCAAAGAGATACATCATGCATATATATATATACAATATCATTATGTAGTATAGCTATGTTAACAATGAAACTTTGCAGATAGAGAGAGAGAGAGAGAGAAGGGAACAGTATCACCTCGATGCCGGAGTGACTCAGTGAACAATAAACTTGTGCTTGCAACAACATCAACTTGTTAGAAGTACAAGATTATAGTCTTAAATGGAATAAGGTAAAACAGCAGATTATAGTGCCCATTCCGAAATATCGAGAATACCAATTTCTCGGCGGATATGAGAGAAAGGTTTAGTGGCTAGCGGCTTTGTGAAGATGTCCGCTAGTTGATTTTCAGTATTAACATGTTCAAATACAATGTCACCTTTCTCTACATGATCCCGAAGAAAGTGGTGTCGAATTTCGATGTGTTTGGTGCGAGAATGCAGCACAGGATTCTTGGTCAGGTTAATGGCACTTGTATTGTCACAAAAAATAGGAATACGTTCAAGTTTGAGGTTAAAATCCAATAGTTGTTGCTTAATCCATAGGATTTGGGCACAACAACTACCGGCAACAACGTATTCCGCTTCGGCGGTTGACAAAGCGACTGAAACCTGTTTCTTGCTATGCCAACTGACCAAAGAGTTTGAAAATAAGTGACAAGTGCCACTGGTGCTTTTCCTATCCGATTTGCAACCGGCAAAATCGGAATCGGAGAAACCTACCAATGAACAATCATTACCTTTGGAATACCATAGTCCATACTTCGGAGTACCGGATAGGTATCGAAGTATTCGTTTGACAGCTTTTAGATGGGATTCCTTGGAACATGATTGATATCTTGCGCACATGCATACGCTAAACACAATATCGGGACGAGAAGCAGTAAGATAAAGGAGTGATCCAATCATACCTCTATACCGTTTTACATCTACTTCCTTACCGTCTTCATATTTGTTCAAGTTTGTACAAGTAGGCATGGGGGTGTCTATGGCCTTAGCTTTTGCCATGTCAAATCTCTTGATAAGGTCCAAACAGTACTTTGTCTGGCTCACGAAAGTTCCTTCTTTGAGCTGTTTAATTTGCAAACCGAGAAAGTATGTGAGCTCCCCCATCATACTCATCTCGAATTCGCCCTGCATAAGGTCTGAAAATTCTCTCACAAGATTCATGTTAGTAGACCCAAATATGATATCATCTACATAAATTTGCACTAATATCAAGTGCTTTCCTTGACGTTTAATGAAGAGGGTTGTGTCAACCTTTCCTCTTGAGTAACCTTGATCGAGTAAGAATTTGCTTAGTCTCTCATACCAAGCTCTAGGAGCTTGTTTGAGACCATACAAAGCCCTTTTCAGTTTATAAACATGATCAGGATACTCATGGGATTCGAAACCCGGAGGTTGTGCGACGTAAACCTCTTCATTTATGTGACCGTTAAGGAACGCACTCTTAACATCCATTTGGAATAGTTTAAAGTCTTTCGCACAAGCGAAGACAAGGAGAAGGCGTATAGCCTCGAGTCGGGCAACCAGCGCATAAGTTTCCTCATAGTCGATGCCTTCCTCTTGGTTATACCCTTGCGTGACTAAACGCGCCTTATTACGGGTTATTACCCCGTTTTCGTCCAGCTTGTTCCTAAACACCCATCGGGTGCCGATTACTCGATGATCTCGCGGAGGAGGGACAAGGTCCCAAACCTCATTTCTGGTGAACTGATTAAGTTCCTCCTGCATTGACAAAAACCAGTGTTCATCGAGTAGGGCTTCTTTAGGGTTTTTAGGTTCAATTTGCGAAACGAAAGCGAAGTGATAACAGAATTTACTTAGCTTAGATCGAGTTGTAACACCCTTTGCGATATCTCCGATAATGTTGTCAATTGGATGGTCTTTGGAAGACTTCCAAGCTTGAGGGAGATCATCGTTTGAAGGCGGATGAGCTACCTCGATTTCCTTATGATGTACATCTTTATCCTTCTCAATTTTGACTATGTCAGGTTGATCAATCCCCGGCTCTCCACCTTTGAGTATGTCTTCGGTAGATGTACCTGCACCATGAAAAACACTACCCTTTCCGACGTTTCTCAGATTGGATTCATCAAAAGTGACATGTACAGACTCTTCTACAATAAGTAATCGTTTGTTGTATATTCTATATGCTTTGCTAGATTGAGAGTATCCGAGGAAGATACCTTCGTCGGCCTTGGAATCGAATTTTCCCAAGTTTTCCTTTCCATTATTCAATACGAAACATTTGCAACCAAAAATATGAAGGTGAGAAACATTTGGCTTTCGCCCTTTTAAAAGCTCACACGGTGTTTTATTTAGAATGGGGGCGAATGAGCACCCTATTCAGAACATAACAAGCCGTACTTATGGCGTCGGCCCAAAAATATTTCGGTAAGCCACTTTCGTTGATCATTGTTCTTCCCAATTCTTCCAAAATTCGATTTTTACGCTCCACAACCCCATTTTGTTGAGGAGTACGTGGAGCGAAGAAGTTATGATCAATACCATGGTTACCGCAATATTCTTCAAATAAGTGATTTTCGAACTCACCCCCATGATCGCTTCTAATTGCAACAATGTTTGTATTTAGTTTATTTTGGGAAAGCTTAGCAAATCTTTCAAAGGCGGCGAACGTATCGCTCTTGCTTACTAAAAAAATAGTCCAACAAAATCGAGAAAAGTCGTCCACTATTACGAAACTGTAATAGTTTCCTCCTAGACTTTTAATCCTAGATGGCCCAAATAAATCCATATGAAGAAGCTCGAGAGGTCTCGTTGTTGAAACGATATTTTTGGATTTAAATGAGATCTTCGTTTCCTTCCCCTTTTGACAAGCATCACAAAGGTGATCCTTAGTGAACTTAATTTTGGGGAGACCTAGGACTAGATCTTTTGAGACTACTTTGTTTAGTAAGTCAAAGTTAACATGTGCTAAACGCCTATGCCATAACCATGAATCTTCACTCATTGTTACAAGGCATTTGTCACTTGTTAATGATAATTCATTTAAGTCAAGCATATAGACATTGTTCACACGCAGGCCATTAAACATACTCTTCTTATCATCATTATGTACAATTTTGCAACAATCTTTTGAAAACGATACATTGTATCCTTTGTCACATAATTGACTGATGCTAAGTAGATTGTGTTTAAGACCTTCGACAAGCAATACATCAGAAATAGTAGTAGAAGAGGGATTACCTACACTACCTTTACCAAGTATTACCCCACGGTTGTTGTCACCATAAGTTACATATCCCTTCTTCTTAGCCTCGAAGTCAATGAAGAGTGATATGTCTCCTGACATGTGCCTTGAGCATCCACTGTCGAGAACCCATCTTCTCTCGGTAGTCTCGAGGCATTGTACCTATGGCAATATAATTAACAAGAGAAGGTACCCAATGGCTTATTGGGTCCTGAATGGTGAGGAACGAAATGGTTGCATTTGGGCATCCATTGATAAATGCCTTTAGGAACTAAAAATCTCCTAAACCTACATTTAGCAATGGAGTGGCCTTTCTTGCAACAATAAAGACAAGAGAAATTTACATTTTGATTGCTTTTTCTATCTTCATCCTTTATAACATATTTATATTTTTGATATGGATTAACCATACTTTTTCGAAAGTTTGATTTGTCGATAGCAAAGGTAATCTTGGGCTCAAGAGCCTTGTCAAGTTTGGCCTTTAGGTTTCTTACTTCACCTTGCCAAATGTAACAAGTATCACACCCAAAGTTCATCATTCTACTTCTAAGGTCCTCATAACTTGTTTTTGTGCTTTCCACTATATAAGCTTTAAGTGCCTCAAGTTTCCGTTCGGATTCTTGAATTTTATGTTCCAAATGAGAAAAAAGTTTCTTATTTGAGGCAAGCCTTTTAAAGGCCTCTTTCGCTTCACAGTGTAAAGTATCAAAAGCAGTTTGCAATTCATGATGAGACATGCTCGAGGATTTTTCATATTTAGCATGTCGTACCTGTTTCTTTTTGTTCTTTTGATGAGCAGAGAGACATAGGTTTGCATTTTCATCTTCATCACTAGAACTATCATCATTGGAGGAGTCGCTATCGCTTTCCCAAGCTATGTATGCTCTCCTTGGCTTTGATGATTTCTTGTGTGATTTGTATGATTCCTTTTCCTTTGTCTTTTTGTTCATTGGACAGTCCGATTTGTAATGACCCGGCTTTCCACACGTATAGCACGACCCTCTAGTCATTTTACCTTTTGAGTCATCATTTTTAGAGTACCTAGATTGTTTCCGGAAGTTTACCAAGTTCTTCTCGGAGTGTTGGATGCCGTTCTTTCTCACGTAATGATTGTAGCGTTTAACAAACAACCCCATATCTTCACTCCTGTCCTCTTCTTCTTCGTCGCTCGATGAATAATCACTTTGCTCTTTTGCTTGAGACTTTGAGGAGGAAGTCTTTAGAGCTATTGATTTCTTTTCACTCACCTTTGCTTTGTCCTTCTTTTCTTTCTTTTCGTGTTGTTCTAGGCTCAAGAGTACTTGTTCGTGCTCTTGTAGTTTGCCAAATAATGTTGTCAAGTCTAGTGTGGTAAGATCATTTGCTTCTTTGATGGCGGTCACTTTCGGCTGCCATTCCCTGTTAAGACATCTCAAGATCTTATTAGTAGCAACATCATTGGAAACAGGCCTACCAAGTGAATGTAATCGATTGATGAGATGAGTGAATCTCTTTTGCATGTCAGCAATGGTTTCCCCTTGCTCCATGAAAAAGAGATCAAACTCTTGTGTTAGTGTGTTGATTCTAGCCAACTTAACATCGTTCGTCCCCTCATGGGCAATTTGTAGTGAATCCCACATGGCCTTAGTAGTAGGATAATGGGATACACGATAGTATTCATCTACACCTAATGAGGAGATTAGGATATTTTTGGCTTTCTAATCATAATTGTATTTCTTTTCATCATCATCGGTCCATTGTGCTTCGGGCTTAGGCACTAATTCATTGTTCTCATTGGTCATGGTTATTTCAATTGGACCATTGAGAATAACGTTCCATATTTTTCTATCTATGGAATTTATGTGCACCTGCATACAGTCTTTCCAATAACTATAATTTTCACCATTGAAAACGGGAGCTCTATTATAAGCCCCTTTAGGTTCGTTAGCCATTTTCTATCAAAGTTATATTTTGAAGCACAGAGTGAACCGGAGCTCCTGATACCACTTGTTAGACTATGGCACGGATCTAGAAGGGGGGGGGGGGGTTGAATAGATCCCAATTAAAAACTTGAGTCGGCGCTACCAATTAAAATTGGTTTTGAAAAATTGTTTTAAGTGCGGAAGCGGCCGAGGAAAATTTTAGTCTAAAACGAACCGTTATTGGAAAACTGGATATGCGTTAAACTAATGGATTAGAGACAAAGTGAAATACAAATCACTACACTAATTGCACAATCAATGATATGTTTCACTTACTAGGATTCCTAGTTCCAATGATCCAAATATCAAATCAAACTAGATACAAACTTAAGACAACTTTGGTTTAGGCAAATTATCAAACAATTGGTGTGCATAAACACTCCAAGTGATATTTGTGTTGAGTAAGTAATTCAAATTGATCTAGTACAATATACTATTGTACTTTGGATTCAAAAACAAAGTTTTAATCTCTTACTCAATTTATATCAATGTTTGGTAAAATTGCTTAAACTAAAATCACTTAATTTTTAAGCTGAAAAACAATTATGCAGAAAATTAAAGAAGACAGAGATTTGATGAGGCAGTTCCCCCGCCGTCCTCGCTTCGGGGTACGTCTGCCCTCAATTCTAAAGTTAGAATTGAGATGATTTAATTAGATATCACCTGTAGAATTTAACCGTTTATACAAGGATTACAAAGCAAGTAAACAACAGAACTCTCAAGGTGTTGAATGCTGCTTCCTCTCCTTGTTCCTTGATTCAAGATGAATCAAGACCTTCGATTGTTGTTGATAGACCTCCGATTCCAGCCCCTTTGTTGAAGAACCTTCCGTTCTTCAAACCCTCGGCTCGGCTGATCTCAACCACAACGAATCGAACCCGAATCCTTCCCTTCAATATCACTGAATCCGCTACTAGACTGATGAAACTTCCTCTTCTCAATCACCTTCGCTCAGCTGAGTATTGATGAAGCAATTCGTCCAAAAACCCCCAAACACAAACCGGTCTTGGAGGACAAAACCCTAACGGTTTTATTCAAGAAAGAACCTGCCACAAGCTTCAACCCGAATCGGATTCTCCAATCTCAGCTTCGAACCTTATCACCTTTAACCGAACACGAAGCACATCAAAAATGGTTGTGTGTAGTTGATGTGTTGTGAGATGTTGAAGATGAAGATGATGAATCTTGGACACCTATTTCACTCTTTCTTGTTTCCTTGAACACTTGAAATCAATTTGACAAATGTTGGTTGATAAAAGTGATTTGACTTCTATTTATAGTAACTAGCTTACCAACCAAAAATAACAGCTTTTCAAACAGTGGAAAATACTCAGAAAACTGAGTTTACGCACGAGCGGTCGACCATAGGTCGGCGTGCGCTGACCCGTGGGAAATGCGTCGACCCCTATGGTCAACTCAAGTATTCCATGAGCTGACCCGTGGGAAATGCGCCGACCCCTATGGTCGACTCAAGTGTTCCATGAGCTGACCCGTGGCCAACTGAACTCTGCCATGTGCCGACCTGTGGTCGACTCAAGCAATCATGCGCTGACCAGTCACCAACTGGTCTGTGTTATGCGCTGACCCGTGGCTTATGCGCTGACCCTTGCGGTCGACTCAAAGTCTTCAAATCTGCAAAAAATCGTATTTTGTGATTTTCATGCATTTCGTCATGATCACACTTTGTCCACATATGTTTTAAGAATTATAACAGATTTAGATAAGCATAGGAAAGGATATGATAGGTGATGTGTTGCATTTGTTTGTAGGCGTGGAATCGACAACGCCGATTCGTCCATGGTGGTCATTTGTCATCATCAAAACTTGTGATTGTATGTTGTCTGACAATTTCCCTTTACAAATTCAATATCAAAGGAGGACAACCTTGAAGATCTTGCTTGGAGAAGCTTAAATCGTTATTAGGTTAGCTTAGGTTCTCTCATTGGCTTGGGAGAACAATTGCGCTAGGGGCCATAACTGTTTCATTATGTATGTTGATACATGTGAATGTATGTTGATGCATATGAGAGACGATTTATATGATAAATAAGCCGGTGAGATCAAAATAATTGCAAATTCCCTCAAATTAAATATTAAGTTTATGCTTTACAAGTTTTAGCACTCATCAAGACTAGTATCGGATAATGTAGGTTTCGCCTACGCGAGGTGCATGTTCTATATTAGTAAGGTGCGATGGGATAATTGTAATATCCAATTGCTAAAACAATGGGTCAAACTTAACTAAACAAATTATAATAAGATTATATATGCTTAGAAGCAAGAGTTGGAAATGATCCATGTGATGGATTTGAATAAGGAGTTATTCACCCAACTAAAATATTCGAGAGTTGTATTAGATACAATTGGAAGGAGTTCCTACCTAAATAATCTAGTTTTGTGTAATCTGCCTACGCGGACTTAAAACAAAGTGAAATGTGGATCTCGACCCACTAGAAAATCTTCCAACGGGATTTTCCGAATCAAATGGTGAGGGTCATTTGTTTTGAGTTAAATAGTGGGAGCATATTTAATTAAAGGCCTAATTAAATATGTTATTGATACTTATATTTTCATTATTTTCATGTAGATTACCATGACAACAAACACCTCTAACAACACTTTACGATCAATCCTTGACAAGGAAAAATTGTCTGGGACAAATTTTCTGGATTGGCACCGAAATCTGAGGATTGTCCTCAAACATGATAGAAAGCTGTATGTCTTGGAGAAACCTGTTCCTGAAGAGGAACCTCCTAGTTCTGCACCTAAGGCAGAAAGAGATGCTTATAAGAAGCATGTCGATGATGCCAATGAAACTGCTTGCCTCATGCTAGCTACCATGAACTCAGAGTTGCAAAAGCAACATGAGAATATGGCAGCGTTTGCTATGATCGAACACCTGAAGATGCTCTATCAAGAGCAATCAAGGCATAAAAGGTTTGAAGTTTCAAAAGCCCTTTTCAAGGCAAGTTAGCTGAGGGAGCCCTTGTAGGTCCCCATGTGCTCAAGATGATTGGGTATGTGGATAACCTTGAGAGGTTGGGCTTTCCCCTCGGAAAGGAACTTGCGACTGATTTGATCTTGCAATCGTTTCCAGATAGATTAAGTAAATTTGTCCTTAATTTCAATATGAATGATATGGACAAATCTCTTCCTAAACTGCTAGCCATGTTAAGAACTGCTGAGCAGAATCTGAAGTCAAAAGGGAAGTCCATTCTGATGATCGGAAATGGAAAGATACAGAACAAAAGACCCACCAAGCAGGGTGATAAAGGGAAAGGCAAGGAAGTTGCCAAACCCAAACCCATTGTTGCTGCTTTGAAGCCTAGTGGAGGCATAGAAAAGGAAGGCACCTGCTTCCATTGCGGTAAGACCGGACACTGGAAGAGAAACTACCCAAAGTAACTAGAAGATAAGAAGAATGGAGTAGAGACTTCAACTTCAGGTATTTTTGTTATTGAAATTAATTTATGTACTTCTACATCATGGGTATTAGATACTGGATGCGGTTCTCACATTTGTACCAATGTGTAGGGGCTAAAAAGGAGTAGAGATTTGGCAAAAGGTGAAGTTGACCTACGAGTTGGAAATGGAACAAAGGTTGTTGCTTTAGCCGTAGGAACTTATGTATTGACTTTACCTAGTGGTTTAATAATTCAGTTAGAGAACTGTTATTATGTACCTGCAATTAGCAGGAATACTATTTCCGATTCTTGTTTGGACAAGTTTGGTTTTTCATTTATAATAAAGAACAATTGTTGCTCAATTTATTTGAATGATATATTCTATGCTACAACGCAAATGAACAATGGACTATATGTCCTCGATCTTGAAATGCCTATTTATAACATTAATACTAAAAGGATGAGACCTAATGAGTTAAATCCAACTTACCTTTGGCATTGTCAATTAGGCCACATAAATGAGAAACACATTTCCAAACTCCATAAAGATGGACTCTTGGACTCTTTTGATTATGAATCATATAAGACATGCAGATCTTGTTTAATTGGAAAGATGACAAAGTCTCAATTCACAGGAAAAGGTGAAAGAGCTAATGATCTTTTGGCCCTCATACATATTGATGTATGTGGACCACTGAACATACCAGCCAGAGGAGGTTTTCACTACTTCATCACATTTACTGATAATTTCAGTAGATATGGTTATGTGTATTTAATTAAACACAAATCAGAGTCCTTTGAAAAGTTCAAGGAATTCAAGAATGAAGTACAAAACTAACTAGATAAGAATATTAAAACTCTTCGATCAGATCAAGGTGATGAGTATTTAAGCCTAGAGTTTGATGACCATCTGAAAGAGTGTGGGATCCTATCCCAACTTACTCCTCCGGGAACACCCCAATGAAATGGTGTATCTGAGAGAAGAAATCGAACCCTATTAGACATGGTCCGATCCATGATGAGTCACGTCGATCTTCCAAACTCCTTTTGGGGACATGCACTATTGACAACAACTTACACACTTAATTGTGTTCCATCCAAAAAGGTTGAGAAGACACCGTATGAGATATGGAGTGGTAACAAACCACATATGTCTTACATGAAGATTTGGGGTTGCGAAGTTTATGTGAAACGACAAATTTTAACTAAGCTTGAGCCCAAATCTGAAAAATGCTTATTTATGGGGTATCCTAAAGAAACAAGAGGGTATTACTTCTACAATCCTTCCGAGGGAAAAGTGTTTGTCGCTCGAACTGGAGTTTTCCTAGAAAAGGATTTTATTCCCAAAGGAATCAGTGGGAGGAAAGTAGAGCTTGAAGAAATTCAAGAATCAAAAAGCATTGATACACCTATGGAGGAATTAGAGCAGGAAACACAAGTAGTTATGGAAGAGCAACCTGCTCAAGTAGAACACGACCATCGTAGGTCAAGCAGGATACGTCACCTACCTGAGAGATATGGATATCTCATAACTGATCAAGGTGATGTATTACTCATGGATCAGGATGAGCCTGTGACCTACCAAGAGGCCATAACTGGTCCCGAGTCTGAGAAGTGGCTAGAAGCCATGAAATCTGAAATGGATTCCATGTACACAAACCAAGTTTGGACCTTGGTAGAGCCTCCTATAGGAGTTAACCCTATAGGATGCAAGTGGGTCTTCAAAAAGAAGACTGACATGGATGGTAAGGTACATACCTATAAGGCAAGACTGGTTGCAAAAGGATATAAACAAATTCATGGGGTTGACTATGATGAAACCTTTTCACCAGTTGCAATGCTTAAATATGTTCAGATTTTACTTGCTATCGCTGCATATCATGATTATGAAATATGGCAGATGGATGTCAAAACTTCTTTCCTTAATGGGAATCTTCTTGAGGATGTGTACATGGCACAACCTGAAGGATTTGACATACCAGAAGAAGCCCAAAAGATATGTAAGTTACAAAGATCAATCTATGGATTTAAGCAAACTTCCAGAAGCTGGAATCTTCGTTTTGATGAAATAGTAAAACAATATGGATTCATCAAGAATGAAGATGGGCCTTGTGTCTACAAGAAGGTTAGTGGGAGCATGATCGTTTTCCTGGTATTATATGTAGATGACATAATACTCATTGGAAACGATGTCCCTACCCTACAACAAGTAAAATCTTGGTTGGGGAAATGCTTTTCTATGAAGGACCTGGGTGAAGCAGCCTATATATTAGGAATCAGGATCTATAGAGATAGATCACAAAAATTTCTTGGCCTAAGTCAGAGTACATACATAGACAAAGTGATGAGACGCTTTAATATGCATGATTCCAAGAAAGGATTCATACCTATGCAACATGGCCCGTGTCTATCAAAAACACAATCCCCTTCAACTAAGGAAGAAAGGGATCACATGAATAAGATTCCATATGCATCTGCAATAGGATCTATCATGTATGCCATGTTATGTACTCGACCAGATGTCTCGTATGCTTTAAGTGCAACAAGTAGGTACCAATCTGATCCCGGTGATGCTCATTGGGTAGCTGTCAAGAATATCCTTAAGTATTTGAGAAGGACTAAGAACTCATTCTTGATATATGGAGGTCAAGAAGAGCTTGCTGTAATTGGATACACCGATGCTAGCTTCCAGACAGATAAGGATGACTTTAGATCACAATCTGGTTATGTGTTTTGCTTAAATGGTGGCGCTGTGAGCTGGAAAAGTTCAAAGCAAGATACAATTGTTGATTCTACAACCGAGGCCGAGTATATTACTGCCTCAAGTGCAACAAAGGAAGTTGTTTGGATCAAAAAGTTCATTAGTGAACTTGGCATAGTTCCTAGCATTGTGGATCACATTGGTCTCTATTGTGATAACAATGGTGCTATCACACAAGCTAAGGAGCCTAGATCTCACCAACGATCCAAACACATACTTAGGCGTTATCACCTCATTCGAGAGATAATAGATAGAGGAGATGTGAAAATAAGCAGAGTACCTACACTCGACAATATTGCTGACCCACTAACAAAGCCTCTTGCGCAGCAGAAGCATGATGGCCATACTAGATCTATGGGCATTAGGGGTATGCCTGATTTGCTCTAGTGCTAGTGGGAGATTGTTGGTGTAAGCCCTAGAGGCCAATACTTTTGGTACTTGTATCGAATTATTTATTAATAATAAAAAGGCTTTTTATTTATTATGTTTGTTTAATAAAGTCTCTGGAATAGCTAGTCCGTTTAATGTATCAAGTATGACTTAATCATGAGATCACATTAAACATAAGGAAATTATTCTTAAAGTATCTGTAGTCGAGCTTTATTGTGAAGTGGGATAACATTAAAGCATTAAGACTATTATGTATATAGACTGATGATCACATCTAATGGATCATGGATAAGTAGTTATCAAGTCTTAAACATAGGTATGAATATTAAGAGTAATGTTTATACTGGATTGACCCGCTATGAGAATACTATATAGAATGTTATGCAAAGTTTCATAAGTTATTCTCATGGTGATAATGGTGTATACCACCCTTCGACCTGAAACCAACCCTAGATGTAGAGTCGAGTGCCTTATTGCTGATCAAACATTGTCCATAACTGGACGACCATAAAGATAGTTGATGGGTACTCCACGAAGCCTGTTGAGGGACATGAGTGATCTATATGGAATTTACCCATCCTGCGTAACAGGATAAACGTCTATGGGCCCAATATTGAAATGTACAAGGATGACACGGTCTATGCCTTGTGTTCAATATAGACATAAGGGCAAAAGGGTAATTGTACACATAAGTATTATCACAAAAGGATTTGTCAGATCACCTGACATTTTCGTGTCTTGGGTAGCAGTGATGTGTTGCTAGATATCGCTCACTGTTTATTATGTTAAATACGTGATTTAATATAATTGCCAATACCGCGAAAACCTACAGGGTCACACACAAAAGGACGGATTGATGAGAGATAGAGTAACTAAGGAACACCATAAGGTACAATGCACGTAAGTGAATTGTAGAACATCGTAAGGTACGGTATACTTAAGTAGAATAGGAAATATGGTAAGGTACCACGCGCTTAAGTGATTTTGGCATATTATAAGATATGGGCCACATACACTTAAGTGGGCTTTTTAGCTTGCAGCCAACACAAGTGGTTCTATAAATAGAACCCTTGTGCAGAAGCATTGATGTAGTTGCAATTTCGTATCTCTCTCTCTCTCTCTCTCACTCAAAGATTTCATTCATAACAGCTGGCACTGAGATTGAAGGAATTTGTTCGTGTGGACTGAGTAGAGGCGTTGTCACCGTTCAACCTTCGTGATCGCTCCGTAGATCTGCATCAAAGGTTTCAATCGCCACAAGAGGTAACGATACTATCACTGATCATGCTCATTCGTAAGGATCACTATAGGAGATTTTTTTTTTAAAATTCTGTTGCGTTTTGGATCGCCCTTCTCCTTCAATATATATATATATATATATATATATATATATATATATATATATATATATATATATATATATATATATATATATCGTTTAATTTTGTAGTTGATCACATGATTAAGTTGTTTTTATTGCTTTCTAGAATTGCATGATGATAGGTTTATCTGTTAGTAGCAAGTTATTGTATAAGTTGTAGGTTTTGTTAGAATTGGTAATTCAACTTTGTGTTAGTATGAATTAAGTCTGAATATTTTTATAGTAGAACCTTGTACATGATTGAAAATCATTCGATAACACATCTTGTGGAATTACACAATTTTACAATTCAATTAGTTTGTACTTTAGTGAAATCCATCCATTCAATTAGATACATTGTAAACTCATTAAGCACGTTCGTGAATCTCTCAATATAAGCATAATCTCTTTAATGCAAAATTTGCTTTATCCATGCATAATAAGCTTCGTTTTCAAAACTATTCATAGTCCATATTCTCATTCAACAATTATCTTGGTAATTGAGAGGTGAATGTATCTCATATCTAATACACATACGACATTATTATAGTGGGTAAGAGAAGCTGGAGGAATATTTGGGCAATTTAGGCAATCCTTCACCTAAATTTGTGTTTGGTTAGAAAGTAAATTTTCATAAGAGTTCACTAATTATGGTCAATATTCATTACTTTTGGTTAGAGGAGGCAACAATGTTCCTAAATTACAAGGTGGGGGCCAATTTAAATATTTAGGGCTTCTTTTAGGATGTAATCATCAGAGGGGGTGGGGGCTTGGAAATTGGTGGTTGACACAGTGAGAAGTAGGTTAACTACTTGAAACAACAATTACCTCTCCATAAGAGGTCATATTATCCTCTTGAAGTTTGTCATGTTTACCTTACTTGTCTATTATCTTTCTTTCAAAAAGGATTCGTCGAGATTTATTTATAAAGTGGGATCTCTTTTTGAAAACAATTATAGGTTGGGGAATGGAGAAGAGGAAATTTAATTGGGTTCAATCGGAGATGGTGTGTCGGGTGAAGGAAGAAGGACAATTTGGGTTAAAAGTTATAAAGATGTTTAATTTAGGTTTGTTAGAAAAATGTAAATGGATATATATTAACGAAAAGGATAGGTTGCGGTTTAAAATATTAGAGTGTAAGTACATGGGGATTACTATTGGAGTGATTAGGGTTGATAAATTTAGTTCCTTATGGTGGAGAGATGTGTCATTATTAGATAGATAAGATGGATGTTTCATGTCTCAGTGGATAACAAACTCAATGGAATTTCTAGGATAGAAATGCTAAATGTATAATTGGACATTGTGAAGACATTCAATTATGAATCGGAGTTTGGTGGATTAAGTTTGTTTTTTTGTTGGAATGGTATGTGTTTGTTATGTTTGTTGTGTTTGGTTTTGTTTGCAGATAGAGCCGATTGGCGGTGGATTGGGTGACTCTCATATCTAATACACATACGACATTATTATAGTGGGTAAGAGAAGCTGGAGGAATATTTGGGCAATTAAGGCAATCCTTCACCTAAATTTGTGTTTGGTTAGAAAGTAAATTTTCATAAGAGTTCACTAATTATGGTCAATATTCATTACTTTTGGTTAGAGGAGGCAACAATGTTCCTAAATTACAAGGTGGGGGCCAATTTAAATATTTAGGGCTTCTTTTAGGATGTAATCTTCAGAGGGGGTGGGGGCTTGGAAATTGGTGGTTGACACAGTGAGAAGTAGGTTAACTACTTGAAACAACAATTACCTCTCCATAAGAGGTCATATTATCCTCTTGAAGTTTGTCATGTTTACCTTACTTGTCTATTATCTTTCTTTCAAAAAGGATTCGTCGAGATTTATTTATAAAGTGGGATCTCTTTTTGAAAATAATTATAGGTTGGGGAATAGAGAAGAGGAAATTTAATTGGGTTCAATCGGAGATGGTGTGTCGGGTGAAGGAAGAAGGACAATTTGGGTTAAAAGTTATAAAGATGTTTAATTTAGGTTTGTTAGAAAAATGTAAATGGATATATATTAACGAAAAGGATAGGTTGCGGTTTAAAATATTAGAGTGTAAGTACATGGGGATTACTATTGGAGTGATTAGGGTTGATAAATTTAGTTCCTTATGGTGGAGAGATGTGTCATTATTAGATAGATAGGATGGATGTTTCATGTCTCAGTGGATAACAAACTCAATGGAATTTCTAGGATAGAAATGCTAAATGTATAATTGGACATTGTGAAGACATTCAATTATGAATGGGAGTTTGGTGGATTAAGTTTGTTTTTCTGTTGGAATGGTATGTGTTTGTTATGTTTGTTGTGTTTGGTTTTGTTTGCAGATAGAGCCGATTGGCGGTGGATTGGGTGACTCTCAGTGAAGGATATTAACAAAGTGCAAGATGGTGCAGGTGGGTCTGAATGTTGCAGGTGTGTTTCTGAGATCCTATGGTTGCTTCATACCCTTTGGATGTTGCGTTTTAGATATAAATTTTGGCAGCAGAGGTTCTTGTTTTTGGGGTGTTTTGATGAAAAATTAATACACAATAAAAAACCAATACGCAGTAGATATAAATTTATCTAAACTTGTAAAACCCGATGAGGATCAACAATAAATATATGACAACAAATCGAACAAATAAAGGCATATGAGAACACTGATTCTTTAACATGGAAAACCCTTGATGTGATAGTAAAAAACCACGAGTCATTCATATCAAAGAAATAGCTCCACTATAATCGAATAAAGGTTCAATATAGTCTTAAAGTCATTCACAAACTAGTGCTAACAACTTCAAAATGACAAAGCAAACTAGCCTATAAATGAGACACATGAAGCTGAAAAAATACTCAAATTTGCAGCTTCAGTATGAAGCAATTATCTCTTAGCCCAAACTTTATTTTGAAGATCCTATATTGACTCTCTCCATTTAAATAAGTGAGACACAAATGAAATGACATATTTGGGTCTTTCTCTATAGAAGAAGGGAGCCCAAACCCAACAAATCTCCCACTCACAACTATGTGAAGGAAAACGCCAAACTGGAGATATCTCAACAAGCTTCAAATTTCTCTCTTGGTAACGCTTTAGTCATCATATCATAACCATTACCATTTTGTATGAACTTTAACTAACTTAAAAAATTTAGCATCCAAAATATCATGTATCCAGTGACATCTCATATTAAAGTGTTTGGATCTATTATGAAAAGTAATATTCTTTCCAAGATGAATAACACTTTGACTAACAACAAATAACATACATTTGTCTTAAATAAACCCAAGTTCCAGGAAAAAAAATCTTCAACCATAGAAAATGTTTGCATGCTTCAGTAATGGAAATGAACTCTTTCTCTGTAGTAGAAAATGTTACACACTTTTCCAATCTAGACTACCAAGCCACGTCTCCCCCTGCAAATTTAATCATATAGTACGAAGTGAACTTTCTAGAACTAATGTCTCGAGCCATATCTGAGTCAGACTACCCCTTTAGAGTAGAATTATCTCCTCCAAAGCAAATTCTCATACAAGTAGTACCGCAAAGGTACCTTAAATACCATTTTACAACATTCATATGCTCTATACTTGGATTTGACAAAAATATAGTGACTTTACCAATAACATATGATATATCTAGTCTTGTACACACCATTGTATACATCAAACTACCCACAATAGACGCATAAGAAACGCATTTCATATCAAACATTTCATCTTCACTTGAAGAACTTTGATTAGAACTCAACTTGAAATGAGTAGAAAGAGGAGTGCTTAGCACCTTAGAACTTTCCATTTGGAATCTTTGCAACACTCTTTTGATATAATGTTCTTGTGTTATCCAAAGTTTCTTCTCCTTTATGTCATGCGTGATTCTAATGCCAAGAACCTGTTTAAATGCTCCCATGTCTTTCATAGCAAATGACTCACCCAACTTCTTTGTTAACCTGTCAACATTAGAAATATTTTTCCCTACAATTAGCATATCAATAACATATAAGAATAGGATAATTAAGTCATCGTTAGAAAATTTTCTAACAAAGACACAATAATATGAAGTAGACTTCTGGTATTCTTGGTGATAAATAACGTATTCAAACTTCCTGTACCTTTTCCTTGGAGAGTGCTTCAACCCATACCGACTATTTCTCAATCTACACACATGATCTTCTTTGCCTTTAACTTGAAAACCATCAGGTTGTTTCATGTAGATATCTTCCTCCCAATCTCCATGAAGGAAAGCCATTTTATATTCATTTTCTAAACCTCTAAATCAAGAGTAACTGCTAAACACAACATGGTTCTAATAGATAACATCTTTACAACAGGTGAGAAAATCCCATTTAAATCATAATCCTTTCTTTGATAGGAACATTTAACCACTAATATGGCTTGATACCTTGAAGACTTATAGTTGTTCTCATGTTTAACTCTATAAATCCACTTGTTTTCCAAAGCCATTTCGCTTTCAGGAAACTTCACTAAGTCATAAGTGTGATTATCATGCAATGATTTCATCTCATCATGCATTGCACCCAACCACTTTTGATTTTTCATCACTTTCCACAGCCTCTTGAAAACACTCATATTCACCCTCATCTGTCAAGGTTACATACTCATCAAAATTATACCTTATAGAAGGTTATCTCTGCCCGTTAAACTTCCTAAGTTAAACTTGAGATGATTCTGGAGCTTCATCGACATTCTCATACTATGACATATCATTCTCCACTTCATCATCATTAGTTGGAATATTTACCTAATCTCAAAGTTGTTGATCATCAACATGCTCTTGTGGCTGACCATTCTGATCACCACCACCAATAGTATCCAGATTATGAACAGTTAACCAAACTGGAACAATATTAGACAAATTGATATCTTTCTTGGGTATAGTCTTATCCACCTTATCAATGTCTTCAATAGTTTGGTCTTCCGTGAACACCACATTAAGGCTTTTAATAATCTTTTTCCCTATAGGATCATACAATTTGTAACCAAACTCATCTTACCAATAGACGGTGAAGATACATTGTTTTAACTTTGCATTCAACTTGGACCTTTCATCCTTTGGAATATGAACAAAAGCCTTACAACCAAAGAATATCAAATGATCATTCTTGACATTCTTTCCAAAACAATTTTTTCTGGAACTTCACTGTTCAAAGCAGCAATATGAGTAAGATTAAGAACATGCATCGCCGTATAAAGTGCCTCACCTCAATAATGATTGGCCAACTTATATTCATAGAGAATACACCTTACTCTCTCAATTATTGTTTGATCCATCCCCTCTGCTAAACCATTCAATTGAGGAGTTTATGAGGAGTCTTTTCATGTGCAATACCATGCTGCTTGCAATAGGCATCAAATGATCCATAATACTCACCATCATTGTCAGAACGAACACATATAAGTTTCTCTCTTGTCTGCCTCTCAACCAAAGCATGTAGTTCTTTGAACTTATCCAACATTTAGTCTTTTTTCTTCAAGGAATAAACCATACACCTTCCTGGAACAATCATCGATAAAGGTAACAAAATAAATTGTGCCACTAAATGATTTTACCTTTAATGGACCACAAACATCGAATGTACCAATTGAAGAAACTTTGACTTCTTGAGGGAGGATATCTCTTGAAAGATACTCTAGTCTACTTACCAGCCATGTAATAATAAAACTTCTCCAAATCTGCATTCTTTAATCTTGGATGAACTTTCTTTTTAGCCAAAACGTTCAGCCCATTTTCACTAATATGACTAAGTCTTTGGTGCCACAAAGATCCTTCCATGTTAATAGCATTCACATTGTCCCTAGTAACCAAAGCTTTTGTCCAATACAATTTAGAAAGTCTTTAGAGGCATACAAGGACTTTATCTTCTCCAACAAAGTCTTTGCATGTGTGTCGTTAGCAATATAATTATAAACATTATCTTTTAGATATTGTCGAACAAAACCAAACACATATAGATATTCAAACTCCCATTCTTCATCAGACACAAAATCTGACTTTGCGGAACTAAATACTGGTAAATGCAATTTCTTTATAAATAGTAAGTCTATCATCTTTCCTTTCCACAAATGGTAATTAGAAATATTCAACAATACCATTTTCATATTTGTATTTGACTCCATTATTCAAACAAGTAAAATAGCCCCTAACCAAGAACTCTGATGCCACTCTGATGAGAAATTAACGCATAATAACTGACAGATACGCAACGGGTATAAATTTCCCCAAACTTGAAAAAAATCTATGAAGATCAACAACAAATATATGACAGTAAATCAAACAAATGAATGCATAAGAGAACACCTATATTTTAACGTGGAAAACCCTCACTGTGTCGTCCAGACCAAAGAAATAACTCCACTATAATCAAATAAGGGTACAAGAGAGTCTTAAAGTGATTCACAAACTAGTGCTAACAATCGTAAAATCACAAAACAAACTAGCTTAGAAATAAGAAACAAGAAACTAAAAAAATACCCAAATTTGTGCCTTCAATGCAAAGCAATTATATCTCAGCTAAGACTTCGTTTTGAAGATCTCAACATTCAAAACATAGACACTGGTGTTGCGAACATACCCTATAAAATTGAATTCGATCTAGCGAATTCATAATCACCGATTTAATTGGATTAGTTTCAGAAAAATGAGAATAGATTTCTCTCCCTTTTTCTCTCTTTTGAAAGTTAATTTTTGTGACTTCTTCTCCCTCCCATCCTTAAATAAATCAGAAAAAAATGGACTAAATTTATAAGTTTTTCTCTACATAAGAAATGAGCCCAAAACGAACTGTTTTGTCGGCATGTTTTGATTTTGTGTGTAGGCAACTGCTGTGTTACTAATTTTTTTGTTATTGATTTGGAAGTGTCTAGACTAGATTTGTAAGAGGCATTCCTTATGTATTGTTTCTGATTATTTAATATATGGTTGTTTTGACCTTTCAAAAAACAGTATTGTCACATGATCACATAAAACTTTCTAAGGCTCGCTCATATTTCAAGTATTTTTTGATCTGCATAATGTTTATACTATTTTTGAACTGTATTATTTTATAAACTTAAAAATGTTTTCTTGTGCAGAAGCTTCTCTAAAGATTATATGTATTCTTCTATTCAAAAAATTTAAATTATCAAAATATCTGTATCATTTCTAAAAATTAATTCTATAGAAAAACTCACTGAAAACTTAAAAAATGAAGATGTTTTCTTTTGACAACGTTATTTTTTTTTAAATCCTCAATTCATACTAAGTGATAAATACAAGAAACATTATGAGTAAATTTAAAAAAAAAAAATCTATATGAAATTACCAGGGTCCACCCTATGTATGAGCAACCAACTTCTTAGCATATGATCTCAAAAAGTTGAGGGCCTCATAGTTGTTGGGAGGATTTAAAAAAAAATGAAATGGTTAATTAATACAATGTGGTTAAAAAAATTCTAATCTATTTTAAATTTTAATGTGAATAAAATAATTTACATTAATATTTATTTATCTATAAAATTTGATACTTCAGTTTAGTTAAACTAATATGTAAAATATGTAGACACAAATTTAAATCCACGATATATTTTTTTGTTCATCTTTAAAAAAATAAAATTTCAGCCATTAAACAATTTAAAAAAATTTGGTAATCATTTCCTATAATTAATAGATTTGTATATAAAAAAGTCCTATCGTTCCATAATTTTAATATTAAGAAAAAACTTATCACAATCCTAAGATATATCTTTTTTAATGATATCCCTTACATTTTCATTAAGCGTGTTTTTTTAGAATAATCAGTTTTTTTTAGAAAAATAATCAATAATTCAAAAAAAATATCAAAATAATCAGTTTTGCAAGAGGATCCTAGATGAATTGGCGCATCTCCTAACCATGAAGAGGAGGCGCCAATGCTATTGGCGCATACATTGGTCCTCGTGAGGAGGCGCCAATGCTCCTGGCGCCTTAGTGTATTTGTAGTGTGAGCGCCAATCCCTATGGTGTCTGCATGTGATGCTCCACACTACAAATTGCACTAAGGCACCAGGAGTATTGGCGCCTCCTTACGGGGATGCGCCAATTCATCTGACGCATCCTCTTATAAAACTGATTATTTTAGTTTTTTTTTTAATTATTGATTATTTTTTATTTTTTAGAAAAAAAACTGATTATTTAAAAAAAAAATCAACACAACATTAATTTATTAAAGAGACATGCAGTAAATGTACCCAAGGGGTAAATAAAATTAATTGCACTATTATATGTTAAAAATATTGTTTTTCCTCTATAAAGTGATGAAAACATATTTTGTATCTAGAAAGAAAAAAATGGTTAAAACTGTTGTGTTTTTGTATGGTATAGTTTTGTTTCTTATCTTATTTCTTGTGGGAATAGAAGGTGAAGGTAAGCCATTTTTCATTGCAGCATCCACTAATTGTGAAGATGATGCTAATTGTCCACAAATTTTTGGCTTATACCCTTTTATATATAAGTGCATTGACAACGTTTGTGAACTTACTAAAGTGCAACCATACATTGAGTGAATATAACACTTAAGAGAGTACACAAACTCCATTCTGGCAAGAATGAGTTTTTTTTTAATCTGTTGAATGAGTTGTTTTACCAGGTATAAAAATATGCAATATATTTTATGATAGTTTGAGATGTAACACAATGGTCTTCAATTTTGACATATTACTGTGTTTATTTCATGGATTTAAACTTTATTTTAAAAGAGGTTGAAAATCATATTTTAATGTTCATTTTAAGTTTATTAAATTATATTCGGATATCTTTTATTCTTGATTTTTTTTTTCAAATAAAAGGGTGAAAATCACATATTTCAATAGAAATAAGAGATAATCACCCGTAACCTCTCATTTTAAATTAATTTAATTTTTTTTTATATTAAAAATAAATAAATAAAATATATTTTTTATATATTCCAAAAAACTTTAATAACTTACCAAACACATAATTAGGAATAAAATCCTAATATTAATATTCTAAGGAATAAATTTCAAGAATTATAAATTTAATCCTTCAAATAGACACACCCTTAGATGTTGAGACGGTTGTTTCTAAAAAAATAATCTTTACAAAATATTCTTTCAATATTAAAAAATATATATCTTTTTTAAAATTAATAGATTAATTTTAACATCCTATAATATAAATATACATTATTAAAGATTAAAATATAATTAATTATAATTTTTTAAAAATAATATATCTTAAACAAAATTATATAAAAACTTATTTAAAATAATTTTAAATTTAAGTGATATTTTTATATTTTGATATTCAAAAAAGTTATAGTAAAATGTTGAAATAGCTAAAATAATAATATAAGGATAACTATTTAAACTAATATTTTATTTAAAACTTTTTAAAAATAAATTTGATAAATTTTTTAAAATAAAAGTATATAATATTACAACATTATTTGAAAAAAAAACTTGAGGTAGACGAATTTTAAAATATTTTAAATATTAAATTAAAAAGAAATAATTTTTCTTCAAATATATAACCTCTAATTTAATTTTATGAAGGGGAAGTTGGATTTTTCATTGTTTTAGACTTTTTTTATTGTACTTTTCGATCGTGGAGCACCATTGAATGATGCCTTGATTGATGCCTGTATTTACTTTGTATCTTTTCTTGTAAACTCTATTTTATTTGCTTTATGTTTTGAAATAAAAAATCCTAATGTTATCGAGGAATGTACTCCATCATTCTAAGCTCTATGTGGATGTTGAATCATCTGAAATCGTGATAATCCACTTTTTGGATCAACTAAAAGTCCAAAGTAGTCGACTCAATTACGAATATTAAATTCAAGGATTCATCAAGTATGACATATGATCACGTAAAACCTTGTCCCAAAACCGAACACTATATCCTAGTTGCCAAAACATTGTCTGTTGTTAGAATTTGATAGAATAACTCACTGCATCACACACCATGTTAGACAAAGGCGGTTTTCATTGCCTATCATATATAAACCTTATTGCCAAAGTCATACTTCACCCTCATTATTTAAAAAATATATATTATTTGAAGGAATTTTATTAAAATTAAGGGTGTATGAATTCTCATATCTTAAACTAGTAAAGAAAGTTTGTTATGTTTCAAATTTTACAAACGTGCATATAGAGAATTAAAAGTTACAATATTACATTTGTCACATTATTAGCTAATACTTAGCAAAATATGATTTAAGCCGACAACTAAAACTTAGCAAAATATGATTTAAGCCAACAACTAAAAGGACATCCACAATTATTAGATTAAGAAACTTATCAATAGTACCAGAGTAGATAATCTTTAGTTTGTTATTATCATCATATGACATAAATCCCCTGTTTTATGAGAAAGAAGAAAATAGAGATTAATCTTCAATCTTATCCTTTGAATAATCTTTATTAAAGTATCACTTAATGTTCTCTATTGTAAAGCATGTTCGCACTATAAGATTAATTCTTAATTTTATATACTCCAATTATTTTGGATCCTCTAATGTTAGTTCAATGTATATTTCTCTAGATTTCCATCAGGATCATAATTACATAAATAAGATAAAGCAATCATATCTCTCATTTTAGTTTTATGATATTGTTTATAGAAGTGAGAGGGAAGATAAATATTTTTACTTTCATGACTTTTAAGCAGAATAAAGCAACATGACCATTTTTTATTACAATAATTACACTTAAGCATATTGGTCCTATTTGCATGACATATGTTACTAAAACTTTTAGCATTATTTTTTAGGTTAATAACCTATATCTGATTTGTTATAAGAGCCGTTTTGATTACCTAGAATGATATTCAAGTTATCTTTTCATTAGATAAACTTATCAAGTGTGTTATGAAAATCATAAATTTTATTTTTTAAAATATTTGAATATTCACACTTGAATTAAAATAATTTGTTTTTTCTAAGACTCTTTATTTCTTCCGATGCATTTTTTTTTTCTATTTCAAAGGAAAAGATAATAAGTCTAAGAGGTAAAAATAAGGTATTTTAATTTACTTTATTATTTATCTAATATTTTACATTTGCAAAATAATTCATTATAAGTAAAGTATGAAGTTACCTTCTGATCTTCATGTCTTAACATAAGACAAATGTTTGCTTCTTCTTCTTTTTCTGATTCATCTTAAGACTCTATAACATTGTCATCCCAAACTATGTATACCTTCTTTGTTTCTTTTTTTAGTTTTGAATTTTTCAACTTTTTTCTGGTTCAAGTTTTGATGGTGATTCGACTCTATATGAACTTTCTTTCCACATTGATAACAGATTGAGACAAACAAAGAATTTCCTTCTTTTTGTATTGAAAATATTGTTGCTTTTCATTCTGTATGAACATTTTAAATTTTTGAACCAACAATATCATGTCTTCATGTGTATTTGAATCTTTTCCTTCTTCAAGTTTGAGTGATAGACTTTTCTTCTTTTTTCTTCGCGTTTTTCATCCTCAAGTAGTCTTCTTAGCTCCATTTTATGTTCTTTACTACAACAAAAGCCAATTTTAATCACGATTGGAAGAATGATTTTACTACGGTTGGAGGTCCGTGTTAACGAAGGGTGTCATAGTAAGTGTCCCCTTTTCCACCACATACTAGTAGTTGTGATAGTATAGCGCACAACATTTTATCACGGTTGTAAGTTCCAACCACAATGATAGGTAGAATAGTCATGAGTTCGACACCCAGCGACAACATTTTTGCATTCTAAAATGGTGCATCACTACATTTTATCATAATTGTAGCTTTAACCAAGGTGATATACACATTTATGTTAATTATAACTTATGTGGAATGCTTGTTTCACTAATCGCTCACTAAACATATAATATTTCAATTTAATTTAGAAAATAATAATATGAAAAATTAAGTTATATTTGAAGAACAACTTACACTAATCAATATTTTTTTAGCTTTCTACAATTCATTATCCATATATCATTATTTAACAATTAGAATTTGGTTCAATGCTTCTAATTCTTCAATCAAAACTTCATTATCTAATATTTCATTCTACCAGAATCAAATTTATTGAGAAATTTCAATTCATCATCAACGTCGTCGTCATCATCATCATCATCATCATTATCATCATCATCATCATCATAATTATATCAAGATGACGATGAATTGGAATTTCTCAATATATTTGATGCTTTGCATAATGAACTAGTAGAGAAGGAAGTCTTTATTGAAGTACTAGAAGTATTGAACCAAATTCTAAGTGTGAGTGAGATATAAAAAATGAATTATAAAAAGTTTGAAAAATATTGATTAGTGTAAGTTATTGTTAAAATATAACTTAATTTTTTAGATTGTTATTTTATAATTAATTTGAAAGATTATATATTCAGTGAGGGTTTGGTACAAAATTCAATTATATCTTATATCACTTTAATATGCTCTAGACATGTTGGATTGAATGAAATTAAAATTGCATAAGGAATAACATTCTCAACAACAACATAGGGTCACACAAAACAAAAACAACAATAACAACATTTTACTTATATCAATAAAAAAACAACAACATAACTCAGTAAAAAGAACAACCTAACTAACAAAAACCATAACAATAACATAAACATTTTACTTATCTAAAAAACACAACAACATAACTCAATAAAAATATCAACATTGACACAAACTTTTTACTTGTATCAACAAAAACAATAATCGAACTCAACAAAAACAACAATATAACTAACAAAAACCACAACAACATAAACATATTACTTATCTTAACAAAAACAACAACATAACTTAATAAAAACATCAACATTAACACAAACATTTTACTTGTATCAACAAAAACAAAAACAAAAACAATAACATAACTCAACAAAAACAACAATATAACTAACAAAAATCACAACAATAACATAAACGTTTTACTTATCTCAACAAAAACAACAACATAACTCAATAAAAACACCAACATTAACATTAATTTTTTATTTGTATCAACAAAAACAAAAACATAACTCAACAAAAACAACAACATAACTAACAAAAATCACGATAATTAGTTAAACCTTTTGGTGCCGTCTACCATAATAGGTCTCTCACGTAAGGGATGCAAATTCATCATTTTTTTCTTTTCAGTTTTTACCATTTAGAGGCGGTTTTAAATCATCGCTAATTTTCAGTGATTATTTTGTGACGGTTTAAAACTACAGCTAAAAGGTTGAAGCACAAAAAAACTGAAATTTTGGGTCGGTTTAAAACCGCCACTAAATGGTTAAAAATGAAAAAAAAATTGGATATTTAGTGGCGGTGTAAAACCGCCGCTAAATATTTGAAACACAAGAAAAACACTAATTTTCCAGTCTTTTACGTGAGAGACCTATTGAGTGAATTGGTAGATTTGCGTCACTAAGCATTGTTCTTGCAAGTTCTACTAGAAATTGATTCTTCCTTTCTACTACTCCATTTTGTTGTGGAGTCCCTGATGTTGAAAAATTATGAGAGATACCATGTTCTTCACAATATTCTTCAAAAGATGCATTTTGGAATTCTCCATCATGATCACTTCTTATAGATACAATATTCAATGACTTTTCATTTTGAACTTGCTTCACATACTTTCTAAATGCTTTAAAGGCATCACTTTTTTGCAAAATAAACAAAGTCCAAGAATATCTAGAAAAATCATCAATAATAACTAGGGCATACACATTACCTCGGAAGCTTCTTGTTCTTGATGGATCAAATAAGTCCATATACAACAATTGAAGTGGTCTTGTTGTTGATACTATATTCTTTAACTTGAAAGTTAATTTGGTTTATTCTCCCTTTTGACAAGCATCACATAATTAATCTTTGACAAATTTTATCTTTGGCAAACCAATGACAAGATTACGTTTGACTAGTTTATTTAAGTGTTCCATATGAATATGGGCTTCCCTTTTATGCCAAAGTCATGAGTCATTGTTGTTTACCATGAGACATTTTATTTTCAAAGATAAATCCTCTAAAGTTGTCATAAAAATATTATTTATTCTTTTACCTTTGAGTTTTACCTCATTGGTGACTTCATCTTCAGTCAAGCATTCTTCTTTGGTGAACTTGATCTTGAAGCCTTTGTCACAAAGTTGGCTTATGCTTAGAAGATTATGCTTTAGTCTTTCAACATAAAGTACATCTCCAATGGATGTGAAAGGTGGTACTCCAACTTTTTCTTTGCCAAGAATATTTCCTTTATTGTTGTCTCCATAGGTGACATATCCCTTCGCTTTAAGCACTAAATTTGAAAATTTGCTTAGATATCCTGTCATATGCTTTAAACAACCACTATCGAGCTACCATAGATTTGATGTGGTCTTTAAGCATACATACAAAACAAATTTTGTTTTGTTAGGTACCCAATGTGCCTTGGGTCCTTCATAATTAGTACCTTTCTTAACCCACACATAATGCCCATTTGCCACACTAAAGTTTCTAACATAACAAGCATTAGGTGTATAGCCACTTATACCACAATAAAAGCATGTAGGCATAAAATTACTTTTATACCTATGAACATATGATTTCTTTTTAGGAAATCTCTTCTTAGGATGTTGATGAACTTTTTGTGCTTTATTCACCTTTTCCTTATTGGATTGGTCACTTTCCTTAACAAAGATAGTTTTATTTGTATTTGGTTTGTTAAACTTAGAATAACCAAGACCGCTTTTAACATTTGAATATCTTTGTTGGCTAAGAAGTTTTTCCAATTCAACTTGTCCTTTTTCATATTTTTCAAGAACTCTTTTTAATTGAACAATTTTAAAAGTAATTGAATCACAATTTTTGCATGTAAGATTTTGATTTTCCTTTTCTAGAAATTTTTATTTTTCTATTTCAAAATTCATTTCCATGGTGTCAATCTTTTATTCAAGAGATAAGATTTGTTTCTTTTGAGTTGACACCGTTTTATACAAAATCTTACATTCATTTAGAAGTTCATCAATAGCACCTTGAGTATCATTATGAGATATGTTTCATTACTAACCTCTTCTTCTTCATCACCGGAATGGTGTGAAGCCATCAATGCAAGATTAACACATTCTTCGCTTTCGGAATCGGAAGATGAACTCACTTCATTATCTTCCCATACAATGTAGGCTCTTTTAGGTCTTGAATCCTTTCTTTTGTTAAAACTACTTTTCTTTGAGATTTTTGGACAATCCATCTTTATATGTCATTGCTTTCCATATTCATATCAAGTGATGTTTTGAGTAGACGTAGATGCTTCCTTCTTGTTAAGATATTTCTTCTTTCTTGCAAATTTAGAATTTTCGTTAGTACCAAAATATTTACCTAAGCTTTTTTTACAAAAAGCATGAAGTTCTCATTTTCCTCTGGATTGTCTTCTTTTTCAACTTCTTTGGAATAAACTTTTAAGGCAATGCTTTTGGATTTCTTGCATATATTCTCATGCTTTTCAAGTCTACCAAGTTCCGTCTCATATTCTTGGAGTTTACCAAACAATGTTGCGGACGTCATTGTTGATAGATTTTTCTTTTTGGATAACGCCGTCATTTTCGGTTGACATTCCCTGGTTAAAGATCTGAGTACTTTAAGATTAAGTTCATCATTAGTTAAAGTCTTACTGAGCATTTTCAAGTGATTTGTCAAATGAAAAAATCTTTTCTGCAAGTTGAGAATTGATTCTCTGGGATACATTCAAAATAATATGTATTCTTGACTTAACGTATTCAATCTTGATCTTAACTTCTGTGGTTCCTTCATGTGTTTCGACCAGAGTATCCCAAAATTCTTTTACCGTTGTACATGTTGAAATGCGGAAGAACTCATCCATGCCAAGAGCACCTTGAAGAAGATTTATTGCTTTCTTGTCATAAAGAACCCGTTTCTCATCATCTTCATTCCATGATGCTTCAGGCTTAGGAGTGCCAACGACATTAGCAACCGAAGTAGGAACGAAAGGACCTTCTAGGACAACTTTCCAAACATCTTTTTCTTGAGACTCTAAATGCGCCTTCATTCGTATTTTCCAAAAATCGAAATATTCTCCACAAAATAGTGGGGGGCTTGTTATTGTTGCCACTGTCTCTAAAAACAGGATTCGAGTTTGCGGAAGCCATGGATCTTTTAGGAGTTGGTTACCTATAACTTGCTCTGATACCAATTGTAAGTTTGGAATGCGCCTAAGAGAGAGGGGGGGGGGGGGTGAATTAGGACCAATTAAAAATTCTAGTTTTAGAGACAAGTTTGTTCTTATTTTTATAGTTTGGTGATGAGTTTGGAAAGCGATAAGGGCAGAAAAATAAAGACCACAAGGATGTATCCTAGTTCCCTTCATAATACGAAGGTACGTCTAGTTCCCTTTCAACATGAAAGTAATTTTACTATTTGTTATGACTTGTACAAGAAAAACACAATCACCAAGAACAACCTCTTGTGATTCGCCAAGTTGATATGAAAACAATCCTCTCAAACTCAACTCTCTTACCTCCAACAATCTTGGACAACAAGATGTTTACCAAACAACCAATCTTATTTTCAACAATTCTGAAAAATAAGATATGAATTATAACCATAGTTTTTGAGTGTAAAGTTTGTAGTATAATGATCACACTAAGGGATATATCAATGTACTTGATCTTCTCCTTCAATGACAATACTTCACAAACATAAAGGTGTTAGATTGCTGAAGTATTTTCTAGTTTGGATGACGTGAAAATATGCAGAAAATATCTTGAATAAAAGTTGATAATAAGAAATGTGAGTTCTGAAAATTTTAAGAGTTTTGATTGGAATAGGTGATTATTGAAATTGAAGGATCATGTATTTATATGTGCATAACACCTCTAATGAATCATGGTAATGGTATGAAAAATATCATGAACAACTGTCAAGTTGAAATGAAATGATTCCATGAAGTGGTGCAAGAAGAGGTGTTAGTAAAGCTACTGGTTTTTCAAAAACGCACAGTGGTAAATCGATTTCCCTGTCGCAACATTTAAAATTTTTCAAAAACTTACAGTAGGAAATCGATTTCCCTAAGAGGTAAATCGATTTACCTAGTTGAAAAAATTTATTCTTTGCTTTTGGAAATGTATAGGTTTCAGTGGTAAATTGATTTCCCTAAGAGGTAAATCGATTTATCCAGTTGAAAAATTAATTTGTTGTGTTTGGAAATGTATAAGCTTCAGTGGTAAATCGATTTCCCTAAGAGGTAAATCGATTTACCCAGTTGAAAAATGAAAAATATAAGCCTAATACATTTTACATGCACAAGGAAAGGTTATGCAATGATTGTTTGAATACTTGAGCAACTAAGACTTTAATGAAGGTAAATATTCTCATTATACCTTCTTGAAATACAATAGTTTAACTTCTTGAATCATGATGCTTTATCTTTGAGTAACATCTTTGCCTTCTTGTCACTTGGAGCTTTATCTTCATCAAAATACATTAATCATATAGAAGCTTGACTTCACACTATGTTGTTGTTATATGATGTGATTACATGTTACGGACATGGAGTTGTGTTGTTATGGTTTTGAATTCAATAGAGAGTCATAAGAATAAGGTTACTAATATGTTACCATGATTGGGTATGGTTTGGATGGTTAGAGGTTAAAGAAGATGGATTTAAAAGTGAGATTTATGGAATTATGTCATGTTAAGCTCACAAACGCTCGCTTAGTGATATCTCTTGATATGAGAAATTTAGCAGTACTAAAAATAGCATATCTTGAGATTTGTAACTCGAAACGAGACACGGCCCGATGAGTTGGAAATATATATTAATGCTCTACTATATGGTTAAGTAAAAACCAAGCTTATAGACCAAACGTGTTTTGGGAATGATAGTGAACTATAACATAATGAAACTTCAATGTTCTTATTCCACTCTAATTCTCTGTTTGGTCAGGTTAATCCCACCATAGGATGATTGGATATGTGCTTAATAAGTGACGTGTAAGTGGATTAGATTAGACTTAAGTAGGTTGCGTGAAAGCTTTGCCTAATGATTAATTAGAAAGTTATTTGAAGAACTTGTAAGGAAAAATCATATGTGAATGCCAAATATTACTTGATTAATGATGTTATACTATCATGTGTTCTTTATGACTTATACTGTGACATGTTGTATTAAATAAAAGTGATTGATCCAATTTTATGATGATGGGTAAGATTAAACATAGGATCATAATTAGGTGAATAATATTAACAAAGATGACTAAGTTATGGTAAATAACTTAGATTATTATGCTTGAATGTAAGAAGTACCCCAAACTAAATATACGTAATAACATACTGTCATCAGTGGCTTACCGATGTCTCAGCTCGTATGGCCACTAGAGAATTGAATGACTGGAAGACCCATGAGGTGGCTTACCGGCTTAGGGAGTATGTTTGGAATGGTACCTTCCAAATGTTTGAAGACCCATGAGGTATTTAATTTCAGCAACTTCTTCAAGGGTCTATGGCAGTGGCAGAGTATGTGGGAAGGCTCAAGGATATGACAGCCTACTCCAAATGAATCGTTTATACACAAGATGAAAGATGAAAGGTAGACTAACTCTGACATCCCATAATAGGGATTAAATTTAGGGTATTTTGACAGAGATTTAATGTTAACACATAGTTTCTAAGACAATGTTATGACGTCCAAAGGACAATTGGATGAGATTCATGTAAAGGGGTATGCAACAAATTATTGTTCATATTTGAATATTTATACAGTACTAATTGAAGTATAGAGGACTCCACCTCAATGTAATGAAGACGTGTGATAGTAGTATATTAGTCACAAATATGTATGCTTAATTATCTTGTTTTCTGGTAGCCGTGGAGTATCACACTCCTTTGTTCGAGGAGACGAGTTTTGTGTCCCGAGAGTCCAAGTCTGCGGCAAGCAATTAAGGGTGATCCAAGCTTGGGTACGAAACTATGTGTGGATCGTGAAATAGACTACATAGCATGAACTTGTAAGTACTTGGAAAGAGTTGTCATTTATGATTCCTCTAGATATGTAATCTTCGTGGGATGAAACATATAGTGAATATTTGGAATGGAATCCAAGTTGGTAAGTGTGTGGGAATGTCAATATTCATCTTGAGTGCGTATTATTTGGTTGTCAAGAGTAGGAGTGGCCTATTGAAAGTCCTTTTGTTATTTCTTAAGTAGTGTTTGGGTTGGATGATCACATAGCATGACATTCACACATTGTTAGAACTAAGTAAATCCCGAACCCCATTTTTGTGTGCCATTATAGATGTGCAAGTTAAGAAAGGTGTTGCAAGTTTAGTGCAAGTTAGATTGATAGAATTGATCATGAAATTTCTATGGGTGTATTGCATAGTCAATCTCCCTATAGAGATATCAAGGAAGGTAGACGCTTGGGGGGATAGTCTATATGAACTATATCCACTATGGGTAAGCCTTGGACATATCACTCTTATGCCTAACGAGAGCCATAAGGAGTGAAGATGGACGAGACATACCGACTGGTGATCTCGAGGAGATCTGTTCAATATCTTGCTAATTTGTCGATAATTTATAAGTGGATAGTCATAGTATGACATATGTATAGTCACTCAGATACACGGGCTCAGAGGTAGACCCCCATGAGAATCGTACCTGATGTATACAATGCTATCATATCCTATCGACAAGATTCGTGAGTTATCCTTCCAGGCGAGAGTGGGAATGAGATCTTCCCAAAGTTAAGCGTGTAACTAGGATTATATATTTGTAAGAACAAAAGCTATAATTTCCATGAGATAGAGCAGGACGATAAAAATAACTAATTATGGTTAGGAAGTCTGATGTCATCTCAATATGTGTAACCGAATTGTGTGACTCTATGAGTAGTGTTAGAAACTCACATTTGCATCCTTGATGGGTTAAAATCCCATGGAAGTGTTATCTTGTTAATGACTCGAAGTTCCTTAATGGTATCATTTTGTTAGTTGGTTGAAGTCATGTTTCAACAGAACTCCATGAGTGGGTCATAACCCTATAAAGGACTTGAAATGGAATGTAGCAATAAGAACTAGGTATTGTCAGACTAATATACATTAATTATAACTAGGACATGACAATCTTGAATGTTTTACACTCTTATGGTCGCAGTCATGTAACTCCTACATATCTACATTTTGGGAGGTGTTAGTCCTATTTTCAACCTTTATGTGTTAGCGAAAAGGTTATTTTATCGGTGGATGTCAATATGGTTCTAATATTGGTTTTGTCAGTAGGTGCTCAGAAGGGAAAATGTGGATTTTCTATATAGGCTCATAAGCTAATCAGTAGTACATGTGAATCACATATGTTCCACGATGTTTTAGTCATAATAGAGCAATGAGGAGTGATGGATAAAAGAGCTCAGTAAAGTCTCATGGAGGATCAGAGAGATTATTTCTCCTAGAGATGGAAGTAAGACACTTATGCACTAAATGGGTGATATCTTATTGGAGTCGTGCGGAGGAAGAGAGATATGAGGTATGTGTACGCTTAGTATGCAGTATCATACCAAGTGAAGTCTAATAAGAATATCAATAGTTGGATTGTAAAGTCTGTCGCAGATGTTTAGGAATTTATAAGAGAAGCTCATTGGTATCACATGTATATAAGGGATCAGTGGTTAACACCACAAATATTTGAGAGTGTTGACTATCCAAACTTATCAGAGTGGCATATCGGAAGAGGTAATATGTAAAAGTTAGTTAAGGATTGGAAATAGAAGTATAATTAGACCAAGGATATATTTAGAAGTCGCGAAAGAAAGAAAGTCGCTAATAAGAGAAGTTGGAAGTTCGAGTATGTCAGAGAGTTATACATCGAGTAGAGGATCAAACTCAAGCAAAGTAAAGTGTTAACTTAAGAAGGAGATGCAAGAAGTGTATTCATCTCCTTAATTAGTAAATATTCGGGGGGAAATTTCAATTTATGGGGCGAGAATGAAATATCATATATCCTCTTAAATGCTCTATTCTTTGTCAGATGAGAGAAATTGAATAATTAGTGAACTTAGATGAGACTAATTCTTACTCTATTATCTAAATTCTTACTCTATTATCTAAATTCTTACTAATTAATAAACGAGCGAACAATTTGGATATATGGGATAAATGGAATTTTTGAGAAAATGAGGAAAAGACAAGGGGAAAATAGTCATTTGTCCACTAAAGGACAAATAACCATTTTACATATTATTATTCCATTCTCTTATACCATTCATTTTTCACTTTGTTAGTAAGGAGTACGAGAAGAGAGAAAGAATAAAAAGGAAGAGAAAAAAGAGAACTTGAAGGAACAAAGCTTGACAAAGAAGATAAAGGCTTTGATCAAGAAGAATCATCTCAATTTCTTCATCAATTTTTCCATAAGACGTGGGTTCCTAGTTAGACCTAAATTTTATGGGGTGGGGGGGGGGGGGGGGGAGAGGTTCATGAAATGGGGATTAGATTTTGTGAAACTTGCTATATGTGTTAAATTGATGTTGATGCATGATCATCTTATTATTTTGCATGCCTAATTGTGTTAAACCATGATACTTAGTGTTATTGGATGCAATAAGATGATACATGATGATATGATATATGTTGCTTGTTTCCCCTTCCTATTGTGTTCTTCACTGGTTGTGTTGTAATTCTTGCTAAGTGAGAGAGATACTCATTAGGTGAGCATATCAATTATTGGTGCAAAGTTGTTCTGCTACGCTCGCTAGGTGAGGATATGTCTCACTAAGCGAGACAACTGATTTTGTAGAAAAATGACATTGCTTTTTGTCTTGCTTGGACCTCTCATTTAGCTCACTAAGCGAGAGATCACTTGAAGCTAGCGTTGGGACTCGCTAAGAGAGGGCTATGGTATTTGGACATACTGTGTTGAAGCTATGTTGTTGTTGTATGACATGATGACATTTTGATGTCATGGAGTTGTGTTGTTATGGTTGTGAATTCATTAGAGAATCACAAGAATGAGGTTACTAGTATGTTACCATAATTGGGTAATGTTTGGATGGTTAGAGGTTGAAGAAGATGGGTTTAAAAGTGTGATTTGTAGAATTATGTCCTGTCAAACTTGCTTAGCCATGAAAGGCTCGCTTAGTGAGATCTGTTGATATGAGAAATTTAGCAGTACTGAAAATAGCATTTCTTGAGTTTTATAACTCGAAACGAGACGCGACCGGATGCGTTGGAAATATAAATTAATGCTCTACCATATGGTGAAGTAAGAACCGTGCTTCTAGACCAAAATGTGTTTGGTGAATGATAATGAACTATTTCATAGTGGATCTTATATTCTTATTCCACTCTAATTCCCTGTTTGGTGTGGTTAACCCCACCATAGGATGATTGGAAGTGCATTTACTATGTGACGTGTAAGTGGATTTGCTTAGGCTGGAGAAGGTTGAATGAAAGCTTCACCTAATGCTTAATTAATAAGTTAGTTGAAGAACTTGTAAGGAAAAATCATATGTGGATGCTAAATATTACATGATTGATTATGTTATACTATCATGTATGATTTATGACTTATACTATGACATATTGTATTGAATAAACGTGATTGATCCAATATTATGATGACAAGTGAGATTAAAACTAAGATCATAGCTAGGTGAATAATATTAACAAAGATGACTAAGTTATGGTAAATAACCTAAGTTGTGATACTCGAATGAAGAGGTACGTCAATGTGTATCCGTGAGCGAGTAGTCATGTGAGATGAGTTGTCTGATCCACGAGAATGGGGAAGGCATGGATGAGGAACGATGTCATAGTTGTGATCCAATGAGCTTGTATGGAAACATACTACATTATATTGTGATTGTGATATAATCACGTGAAAATTGTGTACAATCCCATGATGGTTGTAATATAATCACATGGAGATTGATGAGAATAATCACGTTGTGATTAATGAGAATAATCGTGTATTTGGGAATAACCTCATTCGTGCTTGTCCCAAATAAAGACTTATATATAGTAGTGATAGAGATGGATGAATCATTAAGTTGGATACCATAACTCGTGTCCATAGTCCATGGATTTGGATCGGTCGGGGAAAAGTAATCCAACAACAGAAAGTATGTGACTCGTGTCCGTAGTCCTTGGATTAAGATCGGTCGGGGAGAAGATGTTCCTTATTGAACGAGCAATCATGACCCGTGTCTATAGTCCATGGATTTGGATTGGTCGGGAAATTTTGTTAGAGGTAACAGAGATATGTGACCTGTGTCCATAGTCCTAAACGCGGGATAAGTCGGGGAAATATACTTTGTTGTTTGTATTCCAGAATAGTGATTCATTGAGTTATGTGAACTCATGTTGTGTGTTTGCATACAATGTGTATAATCTCATGAATGATTAAGTCCTGGTTACAAATGTGTGAGTGACACACAAGTAACATAAGTTGAAAGGCTAAAGTTAAGAAATTGATAAGAGTGCCTTTAGAGACGAGTGGACCCATAAGATAGGGGAAATCATCGAGATTATTATCTCACCCCATTATTATTGTTGTTTTTCAAGTAGCTCTTTACAAGTTAAAGGCAAGGACAAACTTTCTTGATGGTGTTTAGCGACTTGACTTTTTGACTATGATCTTCCGATGTGGATTATATGGATGTTATATATATATATATATATATGTATATATATATATATATATATGTATATATATATATATATATATATATATATATATATATATCCTAGTTTTGTTTAGGTATTCTTGTATATCATGTGCCATATTTGGTATATTAATAGTTTTTGACATGTATATATAGTGATGTCGATGGATTCTTATGTTGTATCTGTACCAGTTACACTATGTTTAATATATTTTCTAGATGTATATTATATGTGGGTGTTACATAATCTTCTACAAAATGTATAATTTATAGTAGTGCATGCAACTTTTTAAACAAGGTAGTCAAATCCATAAATAAAAATCCTTAGATTCACAGATAACGGTGACTTTAGGTTTTCAACCATGGTTAATCATCTAAGAACTGTTTTTCCAAACCCTCATTTTAAAAAAAATTACCCGTAGTTTTCATATGATTCACAATGTGAATAAAATGTTTTTTCATATGTTGAATATTTTTCTGAGATTTCATTATAAAAAGATTGTACTCATGGGTTAATGTGTTGATCCTAGCCCTATTTACCCTGGTTGTACCTTCACAGGTAACTTGAAGGGTGTCCCATATTTCTTTTATAAATTAATGGTGAGAAACACACAAGAACTCTCTGATACCAAGATTAGTAGTGGTAATGGTTTTTGCTTTTAAACTATGCAAAAAAAAAATTCTTGTCCTCTTTAGCTTAGATTTCTCTAGATTTGTTTTCCACTACAACTACAACCAAATGTGTGGGAGCAAAGGGTCGTTTTTATTGTAGTCCACAAATCGTAATCTATCTCCCCTATAAATATTCTCAGCTTCTCTTTCCACGAAGCGTACATTTCTCCATCAAAGGATTGAGATTTTTTTAGTGAATTATTTGAAGTCATTCTTACCTTCTGAAACGATTAGTCTTATAACAAGATTTAGGCTTTAATGCCACTTGTTGAGCAAGCAAATCCAAACACAAAAAAGGGGGATGAATTGTGATATTTGGATTTCAAAAACCTTTTAGAAAAACACTTGATTTTTAAAAGATTCATTATAAGAAAGAAGTATAAGCAGAGATTAAGTAGTGGAACATATAAATGAAAGAAATATAAAGAGATAGAATAAGAGAGATCAGGCTAGAGAGTATCCTGGTTTGACCAGAAACACGTGTCGTACTCAAATCCCCAAGATTTTCCACTTGAGATTTCCATTATCAACAACTTGAGTTTTACAAAGGCTCAACCCAACAACCTTACACCAAGCTTGTCGCAAGTCTAACTTGCAACCTTCAAATAAATTACACAATCGCAAGAGAACTAAATTACCTAGTAAACATATTTAGCATAATAGTAGAATAACACAACTCTCAGATAAAGCTTTTCTCTCTCTCAACAGTAAGGGTAATTCTAATGAATAAAACTTATAAAACAAGAATAAAGAGTGAGATAAGAGAGTTGATTTTTCACAAAAATAGTTTGTTTAGAAGTGAGGAATCACTCATTTATATTGGAAAAAAAATTAACTCAAAAAGGCAGTATTCTATGGGTCTGATTGTTTCCTAATCGATTAGATCATAAGCCTAATCCATCCATTATATTAAGATAGTGAATGAGGTGTTACTCATGCCTTAATCAATAGATGAACGGTCTAAAGAACTAGAAAACGAGTTTTGCTTCATTAATTGATTATAATTGCTTCTTAATTGTTTAAGTACTTGTCTGAATTGGTTTTAATAAATTCTACAAAAAAATGAAGAGTTTGAAATAATTTTGATGCGTGTGTGCATCGACTTAGTACTTCAAAATTCACTTTTGCTTAAATTACATTTGGTTGATAAGAATACAAGTTAAAGCAGTAAGTGCCTGATCAAGACAACTTTCACAATTTCACAAGCTTCAGTTTCTTTTAATTACTTGATTTAACTTTGTTTACCTCTTTCAGTTAGGACTTGAAATTTTGTTTATGCTTGATTCTTGATAGATGATGCTTGTGATTTATTCTTTCTTATTCGAATGTCATCATCAAAAAACTTTTAGAAGATATTTACCTAAACATCACATTTATCATTCCCTTTTATTGCATTTGAGTTTCATTGGGTGGAAATCCTATTGTTGAATCCCTCACAAATTTATCCTCCTTCTTCGTCTCATAGAAGTGGCTTCCAATACATGTCTATGTTTCTCAAGATAAAACATTGATCCTCTATCTTCTGTGCTATGTTTCATTTGCAGTGGGAACTAGTTGTTCATGGCCAAGGTCTAGTTGTCTTTGATCCGACTATCCATATTTTTAAGACTTTATTGTGTATACATGTTGGTTTCCTATAGAAGTTTGTACTGGTAGTGTCTCTTGTTGCGACTTCCCATGAGATGATGTGCATCACATATACCTCATGTAAACTGCAATTTAACTATTATTGGTATTTTGATCACTTTCAGAGACAGCGAGAAAGCCCGTGCATCATGCCTGAGAATCTAAAAGGTTATGATGTATAGTCCTTTGTAAAAATCAAGAATCATGTAGCATCCCTAGATGAATAGTCTGCTTTGTCATATAGACACACTTTCTTTTTGGCCAAAGTCATATGCCAACTATGCGACGACTATAGAGTCATTGTTCCGTCGCAAATTATATTCCTCACGTGTCCCTCTAGTGGCCTTGATTTTTGTTATCATCGGATAGAGAGTTGTTGCCTAAGGTTGAATTCCTTTTAATATGGAGGGTTCCAAGGCAAAACCCTAGGAACACTCTGATCGGATAAATAGCAAGTGTACTATTTTTACCGATGTAGTAATAAGGAGTTTATTTCCCAGTATCGATCTCAAGGATTGCGTAGGAATTACTTACTTTAATTCGATTCTATCAGAACAAAAAGATAATGGTTGTGTTGTTTTGGAATTTAGAATAGTAACACGAAAATAGTAAAAATAATTGATTAAGATAAAAGATGCTAGGGTGAGTGGTTGAGTTAACCGGTTATGAATTAGTCCCGATTTCCTTAATACATATGATACATTCAATCTCCTAACCTCAGAATGTTCTTACTTAAGTCCTTAAGGAAGAAACTATTAAACTACCAATTCTTACTCAAATGTCCATTCAATTAATCATTGGTTTTAATCATACAAAATATCAAGGTTTACGGTGATTTATGAAAGGTTCTAGTCCTAGATGATGCATTCATAAACCCAATTGTGTGAAAACCCTACCAATCACAATCCTGTTATTTGAAGTCATAGATTAATTCGTATTTGTCCGATACAAAAACATAATAACATCACACAATTGAATTGAAATACATAACATAGTAATCAAGGAATCATTGGTTCACATTCATAGCATACGATAACATCAGGACCACCCCCCTAGCATCAGGGGGTTTAGCCTCTCATAGTACTTAAAGAATTCATAAAGGAAATATTAAACATTACAAAGAATTAGGAGAGTTTGATCTTCAATGGTGGCTACCCTTGAATCTCGCCGTCTTCGAATCCGTCGTATTCGCTATCTCCTCCACTGTAATGCTTTCGTTCGTCTGTCCAAAAGTCCCTTCTTCTTTCTCTTCCAAGCCTTCTTATAGCTTCAGATGACTCTCTTCCAAGCTAAAGGTCCAAACTACCCTTAATGAGCATAATCGGGTTAAACAGCAAAAATTAGGTTTTCCAAGCTGCGTTGAATCAACACGGCCGTGTGGTGGCACACGGGTGGCCGTGTTGTTCTTCAGTATTAATTAATTTCAGCATACGTTACAGTGGCAACAACACGGGCCGTGTCCCTACACACGGGTGCCCGTGTTAATGCACTGTTTTAATCAACACGGCCGTGTGGTGGCACACGGGTGGCCGTGTTGATTTCTGTTTTCTGCTTCATCTCTGCTCTGCTTGATCAACAACACGGCCGTGTGGTGGCACACGGGTGGCCGTGTTGTTCTGCTGTTCTTTCATATTTTCGTCCTTCAGAGTGTCCAGAACTTCACCATTCTTGCTTTTAAACCTGGAACAATGACACTACCAAACGAAGCATAAACGAGATCTTTTTTTTGACATAAACTCTTAATCGAATGCAATGCAATACCAAACCAACAAAACATGATAATTGACTCAAATGCAATTAAAAACAAACATAAATCTTACCAAGGTGATGAAAATATGTCGGATTAGCGGCGGGAATTCAATGGAAATGGTGACCGATCACAACCCCAAACTTGTCTCATTGCTTGTCCTCAAGTGATGTATTGAGTCCAAACAAAGGTCACCCCCGAATTCGTTTTCCACAATGCAACCTAGTCTTTCACCATTCGTGTTCTTCCTTTCCAATCGAGTTTCAGGTCTCTCTGAGTCAGGCAGTTTACCACATTTCCACATCCGAAACCTCTTCACCTGCAAGCTTTTCACACACTCACAATATCTCTCAGGGTTAGGTGTGTACACTCACAGCACAATATCCAATATCAGACTCTTAACTTTGAATACATTCTAATGTCACTACCACAGCAGATTCCACACACTTTTTGAGGTCTTTTTAGGTTGTAACGGGGCTTGGGTACGGTGGGATAAACAAAAAAAATTGGATAACAAGGGTTTTTGAACTCGGTAGTCATGTTGTGTACTTTTTTTTTTCCGTGCATCACGTATACTCTGGGGTAAAAACTCTTTTGACTTTTTTCTACTCACATTTTCCGAGCATTTTATATCTGTTAGAGTCTAAGGTCTCGGCAAGTGCATTTTTCTCTTTTGTGTTTCTTTTCTTTTTCTTTTTTTTTTCTTTTCAAGAAAATACATACTGTTTTTCTTTTTGTATGATCTCATCTTATGCACTTGCCTTCTCTTTCAAGATTTCCACCCCAAACTTAGTTTTATTGCACATCTTGCAATTCACACAATCATACCGAGTTATGACACAAAAGGAAATGGATGATTAAAAATTAACAGGGGGTTTATGATGAATAATGCTTAAACGTTAACATGGGGTTTACAATGAACAAAATGGCTAAGGCTCAACGGGGTTTACGAAGGGAAACATACATATAGGGATGGCTAGAAAGGCTCTGGCCAAACAAACAACTTGCCTTAGTGTGTGTTGTCATGCTGTGACGTGTCAACAGAACATACGCAAAATCAGAGTGATAAAGTCATACCTGGCTGAACTCTCATGTTGATATTTCGTATTTGGCTTTTTGTGATCTCACCATGTTGGTTAGCTTGCAAGCTCTGAAGTCTCTTCGTGTTATGTGGTTCTTTCCTGACTTGGTCTTTCCATACCGCTTTCTTGGTCCGGTGTCCCCAAAATGTGTCCGACTTCTTTTCTCAAGGTTGCATCAACTTCCGGGGTGCCTTATCAGCCTTAGTTTGAGGGGTGTCATTCATCCACTACCATTGACCCCGGGCTCGTCCAACCGTTTCTCATCACCCTGTACACACAGTAGGTCCAAAAGAACCGAAAACAAACAAAACAAACAAACATACTAATATAATGATAACATAACAAAAAAATAAATAAAAACAAAACAAATTAAAAGAAAATAAAACATGAAAGGAGAAAAACGCCCCCCCACACTTGAACTAAACATTGACCTCAATGTTTAAATTCAAACACGAAGGGGACTTACAGTGCTCACTGTTGAGGAGGCAGAGGATCGTGCGGGAAATGCAACATCAGACGTTGCATCATGGTCTACATATCATCCATGACTGTCCACTTGTCGGAACAGTTCCACACTCTGTCTATCAAGTTCCGCACCTTGCATGGTCTGCTCGGTACGGAGGGTTCCCATCTCCGTCTGGATCCAACCCCACTGATCTTGCGACATAAAAGAGGAGCCTTCACCCGGTAGGCTCGAATCATGTGGGGGCGGCATACCGTGGGTCTCATCTTCTTCCATGTTCTCACCTGAAAGCTCATGGTCAAACTGTTCATCTTCCCCTACCGCCTGGGCTGAACCTGTGTATAACCAATTAGCAGCATTGGCAATGCCAATGGACCCGGGTGCCTGAAGTGTGAGCACTTCCACATTGTGAATCATCAGCGCGTAATGAGTCGGCCTGATGGCTATCATTTGTTGATTGACTAGCGTGTGCATGTCAATCCTATTCTTGCCCATTACTGCAGTATCTTCCATCAGCAGTTGATCATACCCGAAATGGCCCGCAATCTGCGTGATCATCCCACCTACAGAAATATCCCCAGTAGTTGCATGGCCAACCTGTTTCAGATGATTGGCGGCGAAAGCTGCTGCATTGATTCGCTCATTGTGAGCCATGCAATACAGAAAATATAATTCTCTCTTTGCCGCAACCCCAGTACTATCACCCCGTCCGAATAGGGTGTATGCTAACCCTTTTTGTGCATACGTAAAGCACGGGTTGTGAATTCCAGGAGCCTTTCCCGAGCTGGGGTTATACCCAGTTTTACCTGTAATAGCTTGCCAGAAATCAACAGCAAAAAAAGTGTCCGGTGGGGATCCGGGTCCAGATACCGGGAGTTTCAGAATACTCCCCAGTTCCGCAACCGATAACTCATGATCTTCATCAAACAGCCGGAAAGTAATTTGCCCATAAAACTCTAACTCCGACCCTGTCCACCTTCTCCGCATCTTGAACTCAACCGTACTAAAAAATTCAAGGGTTATCCGAGCGAAGGTCGGTGCCTCAAATTGCATGTATTCCAACATACCAATGGTGTGGAACATGCGGCGCACCTCTTCTTTCAAACCTAACTCATCCAGGGTGGCATCACACATGTATCTGGTTGGGATAAGCTTACGTTTGGCTAGAATGACATACCTCTCTTGATGCTCCTGTTGGTCAAACAAAATGCCATGATTGTTTGTCGAGCGTCTAACCCGTTGCTTCGGTCGAGACGACGTGGCTACCTCCTTCTCCTTGCTTGCACGCTTTGGAGGCATAATGTACCTGACAAAAATATCTCCAAAAATCCAACGAAAAGGTTAGTGAAAACTGCAACCGTCACTTTGTAGAGGACAGCGAGGGGAACACTTTTTGTGAAGGTGAGTGGATGTGAAAGTGAGTGGAGCTAGGAGAAAATTGAAGCTTAGCTTGATGGAGGCTAGGGCAACAATGGAGGAAGTGGGAGAGAGAGGTTGCCAAAATTAGAAAAAGTGAGATTGAGTGGTGAGGAAGAGAGATAATAGCAAGTGGGGCCCATTACTTAAAATACCCAAAATCCAAAATTTTGAAAAATTTACCCGTTACAAACAACACGGCCGTGTTCCTGCACACGGGCACCCGTGTGAATTTTCTGTTTTAATTAACACGGCCTTGTGACAGTACACGGGTGTCCGCGTAAACTTACTGTTTTAATTAACACGGCCGTGTTCCTGCACACGGGCAACCGTGTTAATTTTCTGTTTTAATCAACACAGCCGTGTGTCAGCACACGGGTGGCCGTGTTGATGCCCCTGTTTTTCACATTTTCTGAATTCGGAAATGCTTCTTTGGTCTGGCATCCTGTCACTGCGATGCTAGTATGATTATGGTATCCTTTCTCCTTACCTGCAACAACATGTCACACTCATACAGAAGAGAAACGAAAAAACAAAATAAGTTAGCCATCGAACACGTGGGTTGCCTCCCACGAAGCGCTTCGTTTAACGTCGCATGGCTCGACGGTTGCCCACCTCATTAGGCGAGGCGCATCTGGTCAATCAAACCCTGTTGTTAGCCTCTGTAATATGGCTTCAGCCTCTGACCATTCACCTTGAAGATATCTCCATTGTCTTGGTTCTTAATCTCTATTGCTCCGTGTGGAAAAACCTTATGCACGACAAATGGCTCGGACCATCTGGACTTTAATTTCCCAGGAAACAACTTGAGCCGCGAATTGAACAACAAAACCAGTTGTCCTTCCCAAAAATCTTTCCTGATGATTCCCTGATCATGCCACCTCCGTGTTTGCTCCTTGTACATCTTTGCATTCTCATATGCCTTATTACGAAATTCTTCTAACTCATGTAGTTGAAGAATTCGGGATTCACCGGCTTTTGCAAGATCACAATTTAAGAACTTGGATGCCCAAAAGGCTTTGTGCTCCAATTCCAAAGGAAGATGACAAGCCTTACCATAAATCAGCTGATACGGAGACATGCCAATTGGTGTTTTGAAAGCGGTCCGGTACGCCCATAGCGCGTCATCCAATTTGATTGCCCAATCTTTCCGTGAAGCACTGACTGTTTTTTCCAAAATCTTTTTAATTTTCCGATTAGACACTTCAACTTGCCCACTCGTTTGGGGATGATATGGTGTGGCAATCTTGTGCTTCACATTGTATTTCTTTAATAAGTTCTCCATGAGCTTATTCAAGAAATGTGTTCCTTCATCACTGATAAGTGCTCGAGGCACACCAAACCTGGAGAAGATATTTTGTTTAAGGAAGCTTACCACTGCTCTAGCGTCATTAGAGGGGAGAGCTACGACTTCCACCCATTTGGAGACGTAGTCCACAGCCACCAGAATATAATTCTTCCAAAATGAGGGTGGAAATGGTCCCATAAAGTCTATTCCCCAGACATCAAATAATTCCACCTCAAGCATGCCCTTTTGAGGCATCTGATTCTTTCTAGAGATATTTCTTGTCCGTTGGCATTTGTCACATTCGTTCACCATGACTTGTGCATCCTTAAACAACGTGGGCCAGTACAACCCGGATTGGAGGACTTTTGCGGTTGTCCTGTCTCCACTAAAGTGTCCCCCATAATCTGAGTCATGACAAGCCTTTAAGACTTCAATTTGTTCTTCCTCGGGGACACATCGACGAATTAGTCCGTCTACCCCTTTGTTATACAAGAATGGTTCGTCCCACAAATAAAACCTGCAATCATGAAGAAACTTTTTCTTTTTGTTATAATCAAAGTCGTCAGGAATTATACCACCTACCAGGTAGTTTGCATAGTCCGCAAACCAAGGAACACCCACCACCGCGAAGATTCTTTCATCTATAAACTCATCCTTTATGGGATGGTCCTCTTCCGTCTCTCCAATCGGAGACATTCGAGACAGATGGTCAGCCACGGTGTTCTCACACCCCTTTTTATCTCGAATTTCCAGGTCAAATTCTTGCAACAGCAAGATCCATCGGAGCAGCCTTGGCTTCGAGTCCTGTTTAGAAAAAAGATATTTCAACGCAGCATGGTCAGTATAAACAATTACCTTTGTTCCCAACAAGTATTGCCGAAATTTGTCAAAGGCATAAACCATAGTCAGTAACTCCTTCTCTGTGGTTGCATAATTCATCTGGGCTGGATTCAACACATGGCTAGCATAGTAGATGACGTGGAGGCGTTTGTCTTTTCTTTGCCCCAAGACAACCCCTACTGCTATATCGCTCACATCACACATTATCTCAAAGGGTAGAGACCAATCAGGCGAGATCACTATAGGAGCAGACACCAATTTATTTTTCAGAGTCTCGAAGGCTTCGTTACACTTCTTGTCAAACAGAAACGGAGTATCCTTCACAAGCAGGCTAGTCAAAGGTTTTGCGATCTTGGAGAAATCTTTGATGAACCGCCGATAGAATCCTGCATGTCCCAAGAAACTCCGTATACCTTTCTCGTTCACCGGATGAGGGAGATTGGCGATCACTTCCACTTTTGCCTTGTCAACTTCTATCCCTTGATGGGAAATTTTATGACCTAGTACGATCCCTTCTCTCACCATGAAGTGACACTTTTCCCAATTCAGAATTAGATTGGTTTGTTGACACCTTTCCAACACAAGTGACAAATTATACAAACAATTTTTGAAGGAAGATCCAAAAACCGAAAAATCATCCATAAACACTTCCATGTGCTTTTCCAGCATATCGGAAAATATGGATGTCATGCACCTCTGAAATGTTGCAGGTGCGTTGCATAACCCAAATGGCATTCTTCTATAAGCAAAGATTCCGTATGGGCATGTGAATGCTGTTTTTTCTTGATCCTCAGGTGCCACCGCAATTTGGTTGTACCCTGAGTATCCATCCAGAAAACAGTAGAAATCGTGACCTGCCAATCTTTCCAACATCTGATCGATAAAAGGTAAAGGAAAGTGGTCCTTCCTTGTAGCAGTGTTCAGTCTTCTATAGTCTATGCAAACTTGCCATCCTGTAACAGTACGGGTGGGGATCAACTCATTTTTTCATTTTTGATCACAGTTGTCCCTCCCTTCTTTGGTACCACGTGAACTGGGCTCACCCATGAACTGTCAGATATTGGGTAAATTAACCCCGCATCTAAAAGTTTCACGACCTCCTTACGAACAACTTCTTTCATAGCTGGATTCAGTCTTCTTTGAGGTTGGACGACCGGTTTCTGATCACCCTCCATTAAAATCTTGTGCATACACATTGTCGGGCTGATTCCTTTCAAATCGTCCATCGCCCACCCAATAGCACCTTTGTATTTTTTTAAGACTTTGATTAGCTCTCCTTCTTGTGTCTCTCTCAAACCTGAATTGATGATTGCTGGACATTTTTCCTCCTTGTCAAGAAAAACATATTTGAGATGTTCCGGTAATTGTTTCAACTCTATCCCCTTTTTTATATCCTGTTTTGATTCTGAAGATGTTTTAGGTCGAAGCTCCTCCCAACGTTGCGGTCGGGAACGAACCGAAGGCGGTTGTTCCTTTAACATTGCTACCACTTCGGATTCTTCCTCATCAATTCCTTCAGTATCCTCCACAATAGATAAACTCAAAACTCTCTCCAAAGGAAGCCTGAGTGTTGTAATCTGCATAGATTGAGCAAAAACTGTATCTAACACTTCAATACTTTTACTCGCCCCTTCGTCCTCTTTGAATTTCATAGTATCCCTCACATCAATTTTGAGCTTTTCATCATAAACTTTGAGGGTCATGGTACCTTCTTCAATGTCTATCATGCATCTTCCAGTTTCTAGGAAAGGTCTTCCCAGTATGAGAGGAATCTCCTCATCTTCCGGCATCTCAAGTATCACAAAATCAACCGGAAATACAAATTTATCAATCTTCACCAGGACATCTGTTGCTATACCATATGGTCTCTTCATAGAATGATCCGCAAACTGCAGTGTCATGCGGGTATCCTGCACCTCCCCTAACCCAAGTTTTTTTGTAAATTAAGAGGGGCATTAGACTCACACTTGCTCCCAAATCGATCAGTGCTTTCTTGAAGGATCTATCTCCAATGCTACAAGGAATAGTGACTGCACCTCTATCTTTTTTCTTCATCGGAATTTTTAGGCCCTGCAAAATAGCACTACAAGTTTCAGTTAGCATGACTGGTTCACTGTTGATCGACCTTTTCTTTGATATGATGTCTTTCATGAATTTGGCGTAGATCGGCATCTGTTCTAGAGCTTCGGCAAAAGGTATGTTGATCTCGAGCTTCTTGAATAATTCTAAGAATTTCTCAAAAAAAAATTCATGGAGATCTTTCTTCTTTATTCTTGTCGGAAAAGAAAGAATGATCTTTGGTTTTTGTTTCTCTTGCTGGCTTGTCGGATCGACTACCACTTCTTCAGTCTGTTTTGGCTCTTCTCTAATCTCCAAGTCAACATCCAACAATCCCTCTTCTTCAACCTGTTCGTCAAATTGTGGTTCCTTAGCCTTTCCTTTTCTGGTGACCACAACTTTAATGTGACTTTGATCACGGGGATTAACGATTGTCCCACTAGGAAGCGTGCCAGGTGCATGGGAATTTGAAGCTAATTGTTGGGCAATTTGACCCATCTGAATTTCAAGATTTTTTATTGATGTTGTGGTGTTCTTCTGATTATTTTGAGTTTCCTCTTGGAATTGGATGTTGTGAGCTGCCATCTTTTCAATTGCGATCTCCCAATCTGCTTTCTTAGGTACCTGTTGTTGCGGCTGCTGATATTGATTTTGATATTGGCCCTGTGCCGGCTGTTGCACGTTCCCTCTTTGATCTTTCCATGCAAAGTTGGGATGATTTTTCCACCCCGGATTGTATGTGTTTGAATAGGGATTGTTCTGCTTCAAAAATTTTATATCTTCGATCTGTTGCGGTGTTGCAAAACAATGAACAGTATTGTGTGGTCCATTGCAAATGTCACACACTTCACTCGGTGCCTGTTGCACTTGAGCCACTTTCTGAGCACCTATGTTTAGTGCTTTCAACCTTTTCTCTACCTCTGCAGCAACAGCTTCTTCAATTTTCACCTGTTTATTTGTTTCAAGCTTCAAGTCAATGACTTCCGATTTGCTTGATACCCTGTCATATAACTCTAAATGCTCGTTCGAGGCAATAACTTCAATTATCTTCTTCATACCGGTGGCTGTTGCAAAGTTGGCTGAGCCACCAGCTACTGAATCCAGGATTTGTCTTGTTTGAATTCGAAGACCATTGACAAACATTTGCATTTGTTTAGTTTCATCCATGTTGTGAGTAGGAAAAGCCACTAGGATCCTCTTGAATCGTTTGTAGGCATCTCCTAGTGACTCACCCTCCTTCTGTTTGAAGTTTAGGATCTCATATCTTTTCCGCAATGACACAGATACGGGAAAATACTCCTGCAAGAATGCTGTTTCCATGTGCTCCCATGTAGTGATACTACCAGCAGGTAAGGAATATAACCACTATTCAGCCTCATCTGCTAAAGTGAATTGGAACATACGAAGTCGGACTGCTTCTTCGCTATGTCCTGGCATTTTCAGTGTTGTACTCATGGTTAAAAATCTTTGCAGATGCTTGTTGGCATCTTCATTCACTCTTCCAGAGAAGGACCTTCTTTCGAGTTGATTAATGGTGCTGGGATGCAGTTGGAATTGTTCCACAGTAACTGGTTGGTTGACAATTGTCATACGACCACCCGGGGTGTTGGTTCCACCATAGTCACCGAGGAGTCTCTCTGGTGGTGGTGGATTAGCAGCCATGATTTCAGGAACTGTTTCCGTGTCTGAATCTGGATTCTCTGAGTGCACTGAAACAACTTCTTCCTCCGCTTTCTCTGCTAATTCCAGTTTCTTTCTCTTAGCTTGTCTGAGTCTAGCGCGAAGAGTTCTTTCTGGATCTGCGTCAAAAGGAAAATCCGCTGAGGCCTTACCTCGCATAAACAAGTTAGACAAAGATTAGAATTGAATAACAAAATTGTCACAGATAAAATTTTGGTTGACGAGCAACAAAATTTCAATAGAATAAAAATTAAAATAGGTATTTTGGCAATCCCCGGCAACGGTGCTAAAAACTTGATCGGATAAATAGCAAGCGTACTATTTTTACCGATGTCGTAATAAGGAGTTTATTTCCCAGTATCGATCTCAAGGATTGCGTAGGAATTACTTACTTTAATTCGATTCTATCAGAACAAAAAGATAATGGTTGTGTTGTTTTGGAATTTAGAATAGTAACACGAAAATAGTAAAAATAATTGATTAAGATAAAAGATGCTAGGGTGAGTGGTTGAGTTAACCGGTTATGAATTAGTCCCGATTTCCTTAATACATATGATACATTCAATCTCCTAACCTCAGAATGTTCTTACTTAAGTCTTTAAGGAAGAAACTATTAAACTACCAATTCTTACTCAAATGTCCATTCAATTAATCATTGGTTTTAATCATACAAAATATCAAGGTTTACGGTGATTTATGAAAGGTTCTAGTCCTAGATGATGCATTCATAAACCCAATTGTGTGAAAACCCTGCCAATCACAATCCTGTTATTGGAAGTCATAGATTAATTCGTATTTGTCCGATACAAAAACATAATAACATCACACAATTGAATTGAAATACATAACATAGTAATCAAGGAATCATTGGTTCACATTCATAGCATACGATAACATCAGGACCACCCCCTAGCATCAGGGGGTTTAGCCTCTCATAGTACTTAAATAATTCATAAAGGAAAGATTAAACATTACAAAGAATTAGGAGAGTTTGATCTTCAATGGTGGCTACCCTTGAATCTCGCCGTCTTCGAATCCGTCGTATTCGCTATCTCCTCCACTGTAATGCTTTCGTTCGTCTGTCCAAAAGTCCCTTCTTCTTTCTCTTCCAAGCCTTCTTATAGCTTCAGATGACTCTCTTCCAAGCTAAAGGTCCAAACTACCCTTAATGAGCATAATCGGGTTAAACAGCAAAAATTAGGTTTTCCAAGATGCGTTGAATCAACGCGGCCGTGTGGTGGCACACGGGTGGCCGTCTTGTTCTTCAGTATTAATTAATTTCAGCATACGTTACAGTGGCAATAACACGGGCCGTGTCCCTACACACGGGTGCCCGTGTTAATGCACTGTTTTAATCAACACGGCCGTGTGGTGGCACACGGGTGGCCGTGTTGATTTCTGTTTTCTGCTTCATCTCTGCTCTGCTTGATCAACAACACGACCGTGTGGTGGCACACGGGTGGCCGTGTTGTTCTGATGTTCTTTCATATTTTCGTCCTTCAGAGTGTCTAGAACTTCACCATTCTTGCTTTTAAACCTGGAACAATGACACTACCAAACGAAGCATAAACGAGATCTTTTTTTTGACATAAACTCTTAATCGAATGCAATGCAATACCAAACCAACAAAACATGATAATTGACTCAAATGCAACTAAAAACAAACATAAATCTTACCAAGGTGATGAAAATATGTCGGATTAGCGGCGGGAATTCAATGGAAATGGTGACCGATCACACTCGTAGAAAGAATTGGAGTTGCATGATAAGTTTGACAATAAATGGATAAAGTTGAAGTAGTGTGAAGCTGACTTGAAGTAGTGTGAGAAAGATATTGTAGTAGCCGAAAAAATCGTTGTTGCTAGTGAACTTCTCCAAATGGTGCTTAGGGATGCTACAAAACAAGCTTTGCAAGCTTGTAGATCAGCCAGGACTGTCACCACAACATACTTCTTTGTGTGGTATTTCAAATTTAAGTATATTGTTGACAACATGTCTCCCAGGGTGGCCAAAGTTTATCTAAAAATAATGCAATTTTATATTGATTTGAAGTCAACCACCAAAAATTGGGATTTCACTACCTTTCCCAATTCTTCCTTGCCAAATTACACCATGACCTTTGTGTACCCCAAGGATTTATATGGTGACCCATTAAATCACTTGAGGTAACTTCCTTTTTATGGTATTAGATCCCCACACACCAAGTGCAATACGCCTAGAGGGATAGTGTCCATAACATCACAAGATCTTCAATAATCGACCAAGACCATCCAATTTTCCATTATGACCTTGTTGTGGTTTGAAAAATATTCTAGGCATGTTCGAAATCAATACAGTCACCTTCAAATTTTATTTTTATAGAGGAAACATTGGTAAAACCTTTAAAGAAAAAAAAATGATCTTCACAATCAAATTTAGATTCGGGAGTCGATTATGTGCATGAAAGGTATTAGTACTCTACGCCATCCGTTTAAGAAAATGGTTACCTCTGATAAATTTTCAAAATAAAAATCTTATTATGTCGATTTTCTCCTAATCGATAAACAGAAAGTATGACCTATTTGCAAGAAAAAATAGGAAAAGTTTTATTTATTTATTTATTTATTATTGTACTTGATAAGATTTTATTCTTACTCTTACATATCTTCCGGTGCGATTGAGTATTTAAAGCAATGTAGTTTTTGATACAAAAATCTTATGTATTGGTTGATTTTAAATACAAAAAACTTTGATCGTCTAAAAGTGTAAAAGTATTGTTTGTTGGTTGGTTGTGATTGTTTTTAGGAGGAAGACAAGCTTTCGAACAATCAAGCTATACAACTTGTGTCCGGACACTCAAGGATAAAAGAGATATACATCTAATTGATCCTTTTTTAATCCAATTTTTATTGATAAAGAAAAATATCCAACACGGATAGAGTTGTAATATATTAAAGGGAGATAAACGTTAGAACAAGCAAGTTATATGACTTGTGTCTGAATACTCGGGAATAAAAGCAATATACACCCAATTAATACTTTTTAATTCGATAAAATAATAGACTCAAAACGACCGAGTATTGTTTTCTTAGATAGAAGAAAATCGTCAAAACAAGCAAGTTATACAACTTGTGTCTGAACACTCGAGGATAAAAGGAGTATACATCTAATTAATCTTTTTTCAATTCAATTTTGTTTATGAAAAGATGAGATTCAAAATGATCAAGTTGTATAACTTGCATCGTGAAAACTCAATGATTGTTACATGGTTTAAATATGAATTTGACAATATTTGAGACAAAGGAGAAAACTGTGAATTTTTATTATATTTTACAAGATGATGTATTCCCTAATAATTTGATCATATCTTGAGTTTTATAATTCTTATTAAGTTGGTAGAAATGAAAAATAAAAGCTAACAAAAAGAGCTAACTAGTCCCAAGATTAAAAAAAGGGAATAACAAAGACATATAATCGATTACTGTAGCGGTAAATTCATGATAATCAAGCTATGGATAAGCAAGACATCAAATAACAAGAGTCGCCGCCGCGCTTTTATTGTTTCCAAGGGAAAAGGGAAAAGTACGAACAAAACCCAAAAGTAATAAGTTTTCAAATCAAAACTAATAAAATGTCAGAGATTACAGGTAAGGGGGTTGGTTACACAGAGGGAAGGTGTTAGCACCCAACGTGTCCTAGGTACTCCTAAGGAGCCCTTTCTTGTGTGCATATGTATTTTGGACAAAGTGATGTTTACAAACAAATAGAATGGGGGGATGAGAGAAGAATTCATTGATTATATTTTTGTGTTTGACAAGACCTTTGGATTTGTGCCTATGTACCAACATAAAAATGAGGGATCAAAACCTCAGAGTTCGTGATACAAATTTCAAAGTGGATGCATTGCTTTTAATCAAAAATTAAGTTTGAAAGGCACAAAGGCCTAGAAAATGGTTTGAATGAGTTAGTTCAATTTGACTTTTGAAAATTTTAAGTCAAGTATAGTTAAGTTTATTTATAAGTTTGATTTAAGAAAAGAAGTTTGAAAATGCAATGGCATAAGGCCAAAGTTTCTAGTTTGCAAAGTGGTCAAAGTTAAGAAAAAAACAAGTTCAATCAAAGAAGTTTTTTTAAAAGGAGGGAGAGATTTCGAAATTAAAGAGATGGGGAGGAGATGAAAAGACTAATCCTAAGCACAAATTTAAAAGTTAAGAGTTGAAAAGATCTGACCGATGGGTAACAATCCAATAGACAAGAATGTCATATAGAAACCCCAAATTCCCTTGGATATTAGAATCAAGCAACAAACAATTCATACAATATTATCTTGAAGAGCAAGGCATCAAATAAAGATAGCCTCGTCCAAGCTTTAGCCACTCCATAATCTCCTTCAAATTTGCTCATGTAACAGATGAATTCCACAAGTCACGGGTTCAAAATAACAACTTCACAATGATCATGTAGCATATGAACTCATAGGAATCTTCAATGATGTATCAGATGAAGTTTCAAATTGCAAGCACTTGATTACTTGAAAGTTGGCATTGGCCAAGTCCTTTTGCATAAGGATGTTGCCTAAATTCTAAGTCCAATTGTCAAAGATCAAACCAACAGTCCACACAATAGTTTTTTTAGGGTTTTTGTTCTTATTATTTACATTAATGGTCAAAGACCACACAAACAAACAAAATATACACAAACAAGATATATCACACGATATGGTCAAGTGGACAAAGTGAAAAGGCATTAATATAAACAAATAGAATGGTATGTATAATGGCAAATGAATAAAGCTTAAAAATTAAAGTGCATTAAAAGTAAATGGCTTGAAATTAAATGTTAGTTGTTAATGAGTTAGAAGTTAGTATTGTTTTTGCTTTTTTTTAAGTCATTCTTTGGAGAACACTCAACCCACTTATCACAAGCATGGATCCTTGAACCAAGACATCTTTCAAAGGAAGGATAAAAGGCCAAGTTTCCATACAATATCATGAAAGAGGGGAGACTTACAATCTCACTAACTAGAATGCTATGCCTTTTGTATCAAACATTTAGCGCTATGTTAAGCAATCCTAATTGGACTTATGTAGAAGTCACAACTATTTGAGGTCGGGCAATAGAATTTTGATGTTAATGCATGTTAGAGACATAGTATAATGGACTATGCTCATGAAGCATACCACACACAAAAAGAATATGCAAAAGAGGTGGCCTAATCTCATCCATACTTATGTTAATTTTTCAATCAACTAGCCTTAGGATTTAGAGACATCATAGACCAAATGAAATGGATGCATAAAGAAGGGGAATTAGATGAAGAGGAAGGGGAATGGATCAAAACTCAAATTGGTCAAAGGAGGACTTTTACCAAATTAAGACCATTCATTCATTTTGGGAGATGGAATGTACATTCCATCAATCTCCTAAATCCAATGATCTTAACCTAGCAAAGTCAAATCAACCTTGACCAAGGCCAAACAACACAAGTCAAACATATACAAACCATCAAAATGGCTCAACACAATTATTTGGCATTTATTCAAATAAAAAATACTAAAAAATAATGCATTAAATTAAATATGGTTTGTCAAATTCCTAAAACCTCATCAAAACACCAAAGAAATGGCCATGAGATTTATCATCGATTAAACAAGGTCAAAGGACCTTGGAGAATTTTTTTTAAGAATTTTTAGAGACTTAAAAGTATTTTTAAACAATTAAAAATATTCAAAAAATCAATTAAATCATAAAAAATATTAATAATTATCCAAAAAAATAATTTTAATTCAAAATATGAAAGAGGAATTTATTTAAATTTTTTTGGTGAAACTCTCATATTTTTTGGATCAATATTAAAATTAATATGAATTAATGAAAATCAAATGAAATAAAATGAAAATCAGAAAATCAAAAAAACGTGGACCACTTGATCTCCCTCATTAGTTGAGGTGGCAGATCAAGTAGTCATCAACATGTTTTCCACCATGGACTTAAGTTAATGCGCCACAGGAACGATAATCAAAACCAACACGTGAGATTAAAACATTTTAAATGAGATAAATGGCTCAGAACCTGTCCTGCACACCACCGGCGCTGGACCTCCGGTCACCTTCTCAAGCGAGGTCCACCGGACTGGTTCACTCATCACCATCAAGAAAATTGATCAGATCAAGTTTGAAGCAAGCAAGATCCATTTCTGTACAATATTGAAGGTAAATTTCAGAAATCTTCTTCTCTTCGATTCTCACTCAATTCTCATCAATTTTCTTGGATCTTTGGTTTTGAGAAGTTTGCAGAAGTGGTTTGGCAATGGTACAAAGCTTTGGATCCTGGAGTTTTTGAATCTCCAAACAGTGAGATTCAAACTCAATTTTCAAGTTGAAAATTCTCAGGTTTTCCTTTGAATGGTGAGGGTTTCAATTGGGGGCAAAGCTGGCGCGCAAGGTGTCTTTGAATTGAGCTCCAAGGACCTGTATTTATAGCATTTGAGAGTGATATTTGCACACTTGAAAAATTGCTAAATTTGGACATGGTGATGCATAAGATTACATGCGTACAAGCCCATGAAGCAATCCAATTTGATCCATGTATAACTATTCTGAAGTTCAAATGAGGCTTGAATGTCAAGGCAATGTGAAATGGGATTTTGAACATTTGATTTCTTTCAATGATGCAGCTCTGTTAAGACCATGCGCAGCCCTAGCAAATCTCATCCAAAATGCATGAAATTAGGTTCTTTGGAAAGATTATATCAAGGGGAACAACTTTGATGTTAGACATTTTTTCATTTGGAACTTGGATCATGGTGAATTTTGAGGTGTAAGTTTGGAAATTTCAACATATTAAAAAAAATTCTAAGTGTTAAGCCATATATCTCAATATTCCACCTTGCTTAACATTTTATGTGAGCTTTAAATGAGAAAAGTGTCTTCATAAAAGTTGTAGATCTTTAAAAGAACTTCAAAATGATTACCAATTTCATGTCATTTGGATTTAAAATGATAGAGTTATGCATTTTTGAAGTTGAGGAAAATCACTTATTCAGTGGTATAGAGCAAAAATGACCTATAATATATCCTCATATCACATGCTCATAAAAATTTAATTATCTCCCACTCCAAACATAAAAGTTGAAGTAGACATCTTGAGTTTGATTTTGCAACTTGTAAATCTTTCATCTCATAAAAATTGAGCAAGTTATGGCCTTGGGAAGTTGACTTTCAAATTAGGGTTTAGACAAAATGACCTATAATGTTTCAATATATAAAATGATTTTATAAGAAAAAATAGCTCTAGGTCTCAACATGAAAGTTGTTTGGAATATCATTTAGAGTAACTTTTCTCTTGGAAGCATTTTCGTATGGTGCAAATTGTAGAAGATAGGGTCTAGGAGACCCAGTTTTGATCAGATGAATTCATCTGGCCAACCATCATCAACCAACTTTCTAACCTTCAATTCTCTTGACTTTCTAGGCTCATGGTAGATCATATATGAACAAGATGATGAATTTTGAAGTGTCCCTTGAGAAATTTGATCAATTGGTGAGATAGCTTGTTGGAGAAGTTACTTAAGATACCTAGTCAAACTAGGGTTTCCAAGGCAAATCACATCCAAATTCTTGAAGAATACTTGATCAATATGACATATAGAGATCATTGGGACTCATATATGATTCTTTGAGACATTGTGGATCAATCTTTGATGGTGCTCTTAGCCATGATGGTCTTAGACCCTAGGTGTGAACTTGATAGATCAAATGGGGATCATGCCCTTCCTACAAAAGAGTTAGGAAAATGCAAAGACATATTTTTGATATTTTGGTTAGTAAAATGACAATATACAAGTATGATACAATCACATGGTGCTTGGTGATCTCTCCCAAAACAAACCCAATGAAAGATGGGTAAGGAGGATGCCAAGGTATGATCCCAATGCTAATGCATATGATGAAATTGTATGAGGGATCTTAGGATCGAAATTGGAGTCTTACAGTTGCCCCTATTTAAGGACATTCTAACTGAGGAGATGAAGGTTAAAATCTTTGTATCGACTCAATAGAATGAGCTTAAATAACAAAATAGAAACAAATTTTGGTCCCTAAGAGACCTCATGATGCATATGGTATGAATGTAGAAGAAAATTCTTTGTGGAGAAATGTTGCCACAAAGGAGAAGAAATCAGAGAGACCGAATATCCGGAGGAGCATAATGCATTCCATAAGAAAATTCTCTGGGGAGACAGAGACTCTGGGGGAGAAAGGGGTTATGCGTAGGCCAGGCTACGACTTGAAAAATGCTTGGGAACTCAGAGGAATTCCATAAAAATTGGAAAGACTCAGCCGTGGAAAAAATGTCTGTCGGGGAAACAAGTAGATCAGGATAAAACGGACATACTCGAATCATGCAGGAAAACGATTTCACTAAGGAAATGCGCACTCAACTCAATTGGGGAAGAAATAAACTTCAACGTAGGAGGAGCAGCAATCTATTATCCACTACCTGTCACTAGGTAAGGAGATAATAAAAGCATGACAGAGAGGACACCCGTTATCGGTTAGGATGAACATATCAAGGATGACTCGCTGAGAACCACCAGGAGGGAGTATTCATTACCGGTTACTGGGTAAGAATAGCCTTCCTGGGGACAAACTGCAAAAATAGGATTTACAACTACTAGTTACTGGGCAGACGACCAAAGATGAGAATATCCATCACCGGTTAGGGTGAACATATCAATGATAGACTCAAAAGGAAAGAAAATTCGTCATCGGTTAGGATGAACATATCAAGGATAGAATTGCCTGGGATGTCAGGGAGGATATCCGTCATCGGTTAAGATGAACATATCAAGGATAAACCAACTGAACGAAAAGTAGGAATTACATCTATCAAATACTGGATAGAATACCAACAAAGAGAAAATCTGTCACCGGTCAGGATGAACATATCAAGGATTGACTCTGTTGAGGGAAAGTAGGATTTACAACTATCGGTTACTGGATAGAAAACCATAAAGAGAAGGAAACCCGTCATCGGTTAGGATGAACATATCAAGGATTTGCTCTCTCGGGAACAAAATAGGACTTACAACTACCTTTTTACTGGGTAGAATACCACAGGATGAGAGTATCCGCCATCGATTAGGATGAACATATCAAGGATAAACTCAAATAGGGGAAGAAAGATATTCGTCACCGGTTAGGGTGAACATATCAAGGATATACTTCCGGAAAAAATGAATCCACTGGGGATTCTACTGACATGAGTACTTTTGCCGGGTATTGGGCAAGAAGTAAGAAACTACAAACTAAAAAGAATACCACCAGTTATCGGGTGATAAACTCTTAGGGGGACCCAAAGCATCTATCTAGGTTAGAGCTAGAAAGAAACGATCAATCAAGACTCAACCCAATGAGGATATAACTCAAGAGGAGTGATTCCATCTAGATAATCAACTGGGGAGGAAACTAAAACAATACTCATCCACGAGGAAATAACTCAGTGGGGAAAAGGAGAAAGGTTAAAGTCTTTCTGCTTAAGGGACCGACACTCTACAATTGAAGGATGACGGATGCTAGATTTGTATGGGGATAAAGTACCGCCATAACAGAGAATAAGGATCTCAAACAACAAATCAGTAAATATGATGATGCAATTATGAAATTATGAGTGTATATGTATATGTATATGTATATATGATGATTATGCTGACAAAACGATCGCAAAGGATACAAAGTTGTTGCAAAATTTGAATCATTGGTACAATCCTCGCTCAATCCACAAAATAAGTAGACAAATGTTGGAGAAAAGAGATCAACATCCCATAGGCTCAACCCTAACTGGGGAAGGAGGAGATCTGCTGAGGAAAGGAAACGTTATCGAATCTGCGACGAATTTTAAGTCAACACCATATTGAATGGGAGACAATCATACAGAGGATAAACGCAAATAGCTGCTCAAAAACCAGGAGGAAATTCTATCTGGGAGTGAGTCGGATGGCAACTGGTGGGGAAAACCTCCTCACTCTGCTAGAGATCAAAAACTAGTTAGGTAATCACCGATTCTGTCGGGAACTCATGCACAAACTTCGATGGGGACAAACACTCCGCAGGGGAACTGAATTGACCAACTCGGCTAGGGATTACCGAGGGTTAACTTCTCGGGAACCATTAATGCTTCACACTTAGGACTTGCTGTTTCTTCGAAATGTTGTTGATATTGCTTTAAAATTGCTTTAAAATTCTTGCTTTTATACGTTTTAATAAAAAATGATTTTGATTTAAAATTTTAATTTCAAAGATGATCATAATAAAATTTAAACTATTTGGCTGAAACAGATAAGAGCGGAAACAATTGGATAAAAGCTCAACTTTATTTAATAGAATGGTAGTCTGTAAATGACAAGACTCCATAGATCTTTACAAAGTTGAAAATGGTAATTTACATGGAAAAGGGTTAAATTGAATACAATTGACCACTAATCCTTCCACCAACTCTTGATATTCACTATGCTTTTGGCCGCTATTGGGGACGATGAATCGATGTCAACCCTTGTGCTCAAAGTTTCTTTAAGACTGGAAGATCAGCAGAATGCAGTTATTTGCCATAATCCCTAATTTTTACATAAGTTTCCCCAAGGTGAGGTACTCAACTTATCTGGAAAAATTCTTTCTGTTTTCTGTCTCTAACTTTTGCCTGGATCGCCCTTTCGGGTTCAATCCACCGAGATGCTCATTTTTGCCTAAGACGCCTTTTCGGGTTTTCAACTTAGCGAGTTGTTCTTTTCTTTTTAGGCGAAGTATTTCTTGACTACATCTGTGTTCACAGGACGAGTGAACTCTTCACCATCCGTAGTTGTAAGAATCAAAGCACCACCTGAAAAGGCTCTCTTAACAACATATGAGCCTTCATAATTAGGAGTCTGTTTGCCCCTAGCATCTGGTTTGAAAGATAAAATCTTCTTGAGCACAAGGTCACCTTCCCTGAATACGCGAGGTCTGACCTTCTTGTCAAAGGCTTTCTTTATCCTTTGTTGATATAACTGACCATGGAACATGGCCGTTAATCTTTTCTCTTCAATCAAATTCAGCTGATCATACCTTGTTTGGAACCATTCAGCCTCAGTCAACTTGGCTTACATGAGCACACACAATGATGGAATCTCAACCTCTACGGGGAGCACTGCTTCCATACCAGAAACAAGAGAGAAAGGGGTTGCCCCTGTTGAAGTGCAGATGGAAGTACGATACACGTGCAAAGAAAATGGGAGCATCTCATGCCAGTCCTTATACGTCACATCCATCTTCTGAATAATCTTCTTGATGTTCTTATTTGCGGCTTCAACAGCCCCATTCATCTTGGGTTTGTAGGGAGAAGAATTATGATGTGCAATCTTGAAGTCTTTACAAAGAGCTTCCACCATATTATTATTTAAGTTCGATCCATTATCAGTAACGATCTTACTTGGCTCACCATAACAGCATATAATCTGATTCTTGATAAACCTTACAACAACTTGCTTGGTTACATTCACATACGATGCCGCTTCAACCCATTTTGTGAAGTAGTCAATTGCCACCAAAATGAAACGATGTCCATTCGAAGCTTTAGGCTCAATCATACCAATCATATCAATTCCCCACATGGAGAATGGCCTTGGGGAGGAAATGACGTTCAACAGTGTCGGAGGAACATGAATCTTATCTGCATATATTTGACACTTGTGGCTTTTCTTCACAAACTTGCAACAATCAGATTCCATTGTCAGCCAATAGTAACCTGCTTGCAACATCTTCTTTGCCATTGCATGTCCATTGGAATGAGTACCAAAGGAACCTTCATGGACTTCAGTCATCAATAGGTCTGCTTCGTGTCTATCCACCCATCTGAGCAGAACCATATCGAAGTTTCTCTTATATAACACATCACCATTCAGGTAGAAGTTGCCAGCTACTCTTCTCAAAGTCTTCTTATCTTTCAAAAATTCCCCAGGCGGGTAAATCTGACTATGGAGGAAACACTTGATGTCATAATACCATGACTTTTCATCTTTGACCTCTTCAACAGCAAACACATGAGCTGGCCTATCAAGGCGCATCATGTAACACCCTTCGAACTACCCCAATGATTATTTAAAATAGCAATACAAAATCAGAGTAATTTATGCACCAAGGGTGTCACACAATATTTCACACCAAAAATATTTAGTCATGCTCTTATTTAATCAAAACAGCAATTTTGCATAATTTCGCAGCGGATACAAAGTCATTTCAATCATATCAAACATGTAACGCATTACATGTAAAATGGTTCATCACCAACAATAAAATATTCAAAATGTTCCCTCCCGATGTTACATCTATCAGAGCATGACCCACTACGAAGACTACACTAGACTCCAAGCATTAGTCTCTATGCAACTCATTTCTCGTTACCTGAAAAATAGGCGTAAGGGTGAGTTCCTCAATCAATATAATAAGCATTATAGAACGACATGTAATGCCAAGTAGTTAACACATTAATTCACCCTAATTAGACTACGCATTCAGCAACAGTAATCTCCATTCAAACATCATACTCAACAGTACAATTCTCCATCATATTCAATCATTAACAACACAACACACAACACACATATGATACTGGAATACATCCAATCATATCATATGCCACACATTCATTATGCAATGAGACTCTATGCATGCGGTACCGACTATTTGTGAACATATAGTTCAACCTCACCGTCCAAATCCAGGCACGGCTACCAAGCTCACTAGTCCCACTCATTTGAGACATAGTGACTCACTCACTAATTCCTCACCATGGGAATTAGCTACCACCCCAAATGGGCCATGAAATGCACGCTAATCACCTAGCATGCAAACAACAACAACAACAACCAACATGATTTACTCACTAAGTCCTCACCATGGGAGTTAGCTACCACCCGAAGGCCACGATACACATGCTAATCACCTAGCAATGCAACATCAACGATAATCAAGAATAGACACATGCTCACACTCTAAGCCACAGAATAGTCTATTCACAAATGCATACATTCACAACATCATGTATACCATTCCACATTATCAACACAATTTATCACAAAAGTATATTATATCATGCCAAACAACAACCACAATATTAGCACACTCCACTAATATCTATACTGCTCAAAACAGCGGGAATTAATCCCTATTACATCATAGGCCGACATAGGCCAACCCTCAAATAGGCACACAACATTAAAAGATTCATTTTTCCCCCCTCTGCAACATACTATATCAATTTTTCCACAGCTCGAAACTCACAGGTCGGCGCAAAGACTCTGCTCAACTGGAGGGAGTCGGCGCAAAAGCCCTATGCGTCGACGCATGCAGTCGACGCTTAGCTCACTGGTCGGCGCAAAACTACCATGCGTCGACGCATGCAGTCAGCGCATGCCTCACGGGTCAGCGCACGCCGACCCTATGGTCGACCGCTCGCGCGCAGACTCAGATTTTTCTGAGTTTTCTAGGGTTCCGTTAGCTTACGTTTCACAGGTTTTCCGGCCGTTTCCTCAACTACAACCATCTCTAAACAGAACAATTTGCCCGGTAAATTGGTAGCGCCGATTCAAGTTTTTAACTGGAATTCGTGTCCTAATCTAACATTTACGACTTACACCACTACCGATTCAATTTACAGATTTTAACACCGTTTATCCAACATCAAAATCAGCATATACCGTCCCAATTAGGGTTAATTTAACGGCTTATCACTACCCACTACGTATTATCCCATAATACCCATTAATCGACGATAAACCCCCCTTACCTGATTAATCCGGCAAAATCTCTAAGCTTCAAGCTCTTCTCCAACCTTCAGCCCTTGCTCTGTCTCTTTGCCCTTTTTCTCTTCTCTGCAGCTTCTCTGAGTTTCACGTGAAAAACTTATTTTCCAAATGAACCCTATTTCCTTATTCCACTTATATATTTTCCAATAATAATATTAAAATCCAATAATTATTATTCCAAAATAATAATAATTATTATCCAATAATAATATTCCAATTTATTTTATTCCAATAATAAAATAACCCAATTATTCAATTAAATTAATATTATACTATTAACTCAATTCAAATAATTATTTTATTTTATTGGGGTGTTACAACTCTCCCCCACTAAAAGAGTTTTCGTCCTCGAAAACATACCTCAAGCGAACAACTCCGGATAAGACTCCTTCATCTTACTTTCCAGTTCCCAAGTCACATTGCCACCTGCTGGTCCTCCCCAAGCTACCTTCACTAAGGCAATCTCTTTACCCCGCAACTGCTTCAACTCTCGATCCTCGATCCTCATAGGTGATGTTTCCACAGTCAGGTTATCTCTCACCTGTACATCATCTATTTGGACAACATGCGACGGATCATGGATGTACCTCCTCAACTGAGACACATGAAAAACCTCATGCAAATTCGCAAGCGACGGCGGTAAAGCGACACGATAGGCTACCTCCCCTATCCTCTCCAAAATCTGATAAGGACCAATAAATCGAGGTGTCAACTTCTTCGACTTCAAAGCTCTACCAACACCAGTTATCAGAGTAACACGAAGAAACACATGATCTCCCTCTTGGAACTCAAGTGACTTCCTCCTCTTATCATGATAACTCTTCTGACGACTCTGAGCAATTCTCATCTTATCCTGAATCATCTTAATCTGTTCGGTAGTTTGTTGAACAATCTCCGGTCCAACCACAGCACTCTCACCGGACTCATACCAACACAAAGGTGTCCGACATCTCCTACCATACAAAGCTTCAAACGGTGCCATACCAATGCTCGAATGAAAACTATTGTTGTAGGTAAACTCAATCAACGGTAAATAACAATCCCAAACACCTCCTTTTTCCAAAACACAAGCTCTCAAAAGATCCTCTAGTGACTGAATCGTCCTCTCAGTCTGACCATCAGTCTGCGGATGATATGCAGAACTCAATCTCAGCTTAGTTCCCAAAGCCTTCTGCAAACCTTCCCAGAACTTCGACGTAAATCTAGGATCTCTGTCTGAAACAATACTCGACGGAATACCATGCAAGCTTACAATCTTCTCAATATACAACTCGGCTAATCTCTCTAACGGATAATCCATTCTGATCGGAATGAAATGAGCCGACTTCGTCAATCTATCAACAATCACCCAAATAGCCTCAAAATTCTTACTTGTCCTCGGCAAACCAGAAACAAAATCCATACTGATACTATCCCACTTCCACTCTGGAATAGCCAACGGTTGCATTAGCCCAGACGGCTTCTGATGCTCAATCTTCGACTTCTGACAAGTCAAGCAAGAATAAACAAAACTCGCAATTTCTCTTTTCATCCCCGGCCACCAAAACAACTTCTTCAGATCATGATACATCTTCGTAGCTCCAGGATGAATACTCAAACCACTACGATGTCCTTCTTCCAGAATACTCTTCTTAAGCTCAGTAACATCCGGAATACACACTCGACTACCAAATTTCAAAATACCGTTCTCATCAACTCTGAATTCACCACCTTGACCTTGATTCACTAAAGTCAACTTATCGACCAAAAGCATATCGGATTTCTGACCCTCTCTAATCTCATCCAGAATACTACTCGTTAACTTCAACATTCCCAATTTAACACTATTGTGAGTACTCTCACACACCAAACTCAAGTCTCTAAACTGCTCAATTAAATCCAATTCTCTAACCATTAACATAGACATATGTAATGATTTCCGACTCAATGCATCAGCCACTACGTTTGCTTTACCCGGATGGTAATTCAACCCGAAATCATAATCCTTCAGAAATTCTAACCATCTCCTCTGCCTCATATTCAGCTCTTTCTGATCAAACAAATACTTTAAACTTTTATGATCACTGAAAACCTCAAATCTTGACCCGTACAAATAATGCCTCCATAACTTCAGAACAAATACCACAGCTGCCAACTCTAAATCATGTGTCGGATAGTTCCTCTCATGAACCCTCAGTTGTCTCGAAGCATAAGCTATAACCTGCTTATTCTGCATCAACACACCACCCAAGCCCAACAATGAAGCATCACAGTAAACTTCAAATGGTTCCGACGAGCTCGGTAATATCAGAATAGGAGCACTAGTCAACCTTCTCTTCAACTCTTGGAAACCTTCTTCACATTTTGAGTCCCAAACAAACGCTTGCCCCTTTCTAGTCAACATTGTCAACGGTAACGCCAACTTAGAAAATCCCTCGATGAACTTCCTATAATAACCAGCCAATCCAAGAAAACTTCGAATCTCAGCTACCGACTTAGGAGCTTCCCACTTAGATACCGCTTCTATCTTAGAAGGATCAACAGCAACACCACCTCTTGAAATCACATGACCAAGAAAACTAACCTCTTCTAACCAAAATTCACATTTAGAGAGTTTAGCAAATAACTTCTTTTCTCGGAGAACTTCTAAAACCACTCTCAAATGCTCAGCATGCTCTTCTTCAGATTTCGAATACACCAAAATGTCATCAATAAACACCACAACAAACTTATCTAGATACGGATGGAAAATCCTATTCATATACTCCATAAATACTCCAGGCGCATTAGTCACACCAAAAGGCATCACAGAATACTCATAATGTCCATACCTTGTTCTGAAAGCAGTCTTCTGAATATCCTCAGTTTTCACACGTATCTGATGATACCCAGATCTCAAATCTATTTTGCTGAACACACTCGCACCAACCAACTGATCCATCAAATCATCAATCCTCGGCAAAGGATACCGATTCTTGATCGTCACTTTATTCAGTTGCCTGTAGTCCACACACAACCTCATAGTACCTTCTTTCTTCTTAACCAACAACACTGGTGCACCCCACGGTGACACACTCGGACGAATAAACTTCTTATCCAACAGATCTTCCAACTGACTCTTCAATTCAGTTAACTCAACAGCAGACATACGGTACGGAGCCATCGATATCGGTCTAGTACCAGGTACCAAATCAATCGAGAACTCAACTTCACGCTCTGGTGGCAATTCATTCACCTCTTCCGGAAACACATCAGGAAAATCACACACCACTGCTAGATCACCAATCACCAGTTTATCTTTAGCCTCCAAAGTCGCTAACAGCATAAACAACTCTGCCCCATCTGCCACTTCCTCATTCACCTGTCTTGCAGATAGAAATAAACTCTTTCCTTCCTCAATCTCAGGAAAAATCACAGTCTTATCAAAACAGTTAATAGAAACTCGGTTAAACACCAACCAGTTCATTCCCAAGATAACATCAATCTGTACTAATGGAAGACACACAAGGTCTATCCCAAAATCTCTACCAAAAATATTCAAAGGACAACTCAAACAAACCGAAGTAGTAGTCACTGAACCCTTTGCAGGAGTGTCAATCACCATACTTCCACGCATCTCAGATATCTCTAACTTAAGTTTCACAGCACAATCCAAAGATATAAAAGAATGAGTCGCACCTGTGTCAATAATAGCTACAAGAGGAAAGCCATTAATATAACACGTACCTCGGATCAAACGCTCATCTGCAAAAGTCTCAGAACCTGACAAAGCAAAAACCTTGCCTCCTGACTGATTCTCTTTCTTTGGCTTAGGACACTGTGGACTGATATGACCCAACTCTCCACAGTTGAAACAAGTCACCGTCTTCAACCGGCAATCTGCAGCCAAATGACCACCTTTTCCACATTTGAAACACTTCTTCTCATTACTGGTACACTCATGGATACGATGTCCAGCCTGACCACATCTGTAACACCTAGCAGGAGCACTAGAATCTCCCCCACTAGGCCTCTTCATCCCACTCTGCCTCTGAAAACCTTTGCCAGCAGCATACGGTTTTCCACGATCAATCTGATTCTTACCTTTCCTATCAACCCTCTGCTGATAGCTCTCAGCTCTGGCCTTGGAATCCTGTTCAAAAATCCTGCAACAGTCAACCAAATCAGAAAACACTCTAATCCTTTGATATCCAATAGCCTGCTTGATCTCGGGACGCAACCCGTTCTCAAACTTCACACACTTTGAAAATTCCCCAGTAGCCTCACTATAGGGAGTATAATACTTTGACAGCTCTGTGAACTTAGCAGCATACTCCGTAACAGACCGGTTACCCTGCTTCAATTCCAAAAACTCTATCTCCTTCTTTCCTCTGACATCCTCGGGAAAATACTTCCTCAGGAATCTCTCCCTGAACACCGCCCAAGAAATCTCAGCATTTCCAGCAGTTTCCAACTCCGTGCGGGTAGCAACCCACCAATCATCAGCTTCTTCTGACAGCATATGTGTACCAAACCTGACCTTCTGATTCTCAGCACACTCAGTTACTCTAAAGATCCTCTCTATCTCCTTCAACCACTTCTGAGCGCCATCTGGATCGTATGCTCCCTTGAACATTGGAGGATTGTTCTTCTGGAACTCACTCAACTGACGAGCAGCTCCCATTCCCATAACATTCTGATTCCCTCCCAGTACTCCAGCTAGCATACCCAGAGCCTCAGCAATTGCAGCATCATCTCTACCTCTTCCAGCCATCTCTATTCTGAAAACCCAACAACCAAAACCATAAGTACTGATAGGGTTACACAACACCTATCCCGTACAGGGGGAACAGAATAATTACGACTCGACACGACCGACTATGCTCTGATACCACTAATGTAACACCCTTCGAACTACCCCAATGATTATTTAAAATAGCAATACAAAATCAGAGTAATTTATGCACCAAGGGTGTCACACAATATTTCACACCAAAAATATTTAGTCATGCTCTTATTTAATCAAAACAGCAATTTTGCATAATTTCGCAGCGGATACAAAGTCATTTCAATCATATCAAACATGTAACGCATTACATGTAAAATGGTTCATCACCAACAATAAAATATTCAAAATGTTCCCTCCCGATGTTACATCTATCAGAGCATGACCCACTACGAAGACTACACTAGACTCCAAGCATTAGTCTCTATGCAACTCATTTCTCGTTACCTGAAAAATAGGCGTAAGGGTGAGTTCCTCAATCAATATAATAAGCATTATAGAACGACATGTAATGCCAAGTAGTTAACACATTAATTCACCCTAATTAGACTACGCATTCAGCAACAGTAATCTCCATTCAAACATCATACTCAACAGTACAATTCTCCATCATATTCAATCATTAACAACACAACACACAACACACATATGATACTGGAATACATCCAATCATATCATATGCCACACATTCATTATGCAATGAGACTCTATGCATGCGGTACCGACTATTTGTGAACATATAGTTCAACCTCACCGTCCAAATCCAGGCACGGCTACCAAGCTCACTAGTCCCACTCATTTGAGACATAGTGACTCACTCACTAATTCCTCACCATGGGAATTAGCTACCACCCCAAATGGGCCATGAAATGCACGCTAATCACCTAGCATGCAAACAACAACAACAACAACCAACATGATTTACTCACTAAGTCCTCACCATGGGAGTTAGCTACCACCCGAAGGCCACGATACACATGCTAATCACCTAGCAATGCAACATCAACGATAATCAAGAATAGACACATGCTCACACTCTAAGCCACAGAATAGTCTATTCACAAATGCATACATTCACAACATCATGTATACCATTCCACATTATCAACACAATTTATCACAAAAGTATATTATATCATGCCAAACAACAACCACAATATTAGCACACTCCACTAATATCTATACTGCTCAAAACAGCGGGAATTAATCCCTATTACATCATAGGCCGACATAGGCCAACCCTCAAATAGGCACACAACATTAAAAGATTCATTTTTCCCCCCTCTGCAACATACTATATCAATTTTTCCACAGCTCGAAACTCACAGGTCGGCGCAAAGACTCTGCTCAACTGGAGGGAGTCGGCGCAAAAGCCCTATGCGTCGACGCATGCAGTCGACGCTTAGCTCACTGGTCGGCGCAAAACTACCATGCGTCGACGCATGCAGTCAGCGCATGCCTCACGGGTCAGCGCACGCCGACCCTATGGTCGACCGCTCGCGCGCAGACTCAGATTTTTCTGAGTTTTCTAGGGTTCCGTTAGCTTACGTTTCACAGGTTTTCCGGCCGTTTCCTCAACTACAACCATCTCTAAACAGAACAATTTGCCCGGTAAATTGGTAGCGCCGATTCAAGTTTTTAACTGGAATTCGTGTCCTAATCTAACATTTACGACTTACACCACTACCGATTCAATTTACAGATTTTAACACCGTTTATCCAACATCAAAATCAGCATATACCGTCCCAATTAGGGTTAATTTAACGGCTTATCACTACCCACTACGTATTATCCCATAATACCCATTAATCGACGATAAACCCCCCTTACCTGATTAATCCGGCAAAATCTCTAAGCTTCAAGCTCTTCTCCAACCTTCAGCCCTTGCTCTGTCTCTTTGCCCTTTTTCTCTTCTCTGCAGCTTCTCTGAGTTTCACGTGAAAAACTTATTTTCCAAATGAACCCTATTTCCTTATTCCACTTATATATTTTCCAATAATAATATTAAAATCCAATAATTATTATTCCAAAATAATAATAATTATTATCCAATAATAATATTCCAATTTATTTTATTCCAATAATAAAATAACCCAATTATTCAATTAAATTAATATTATACTATTAACTCAATTCAAATAATTATTTTATTTTATTGGGGTGTTACACATCACAGTCAAATTGGGAACCTCATTCCAATACTTCACTACAATCATTGACGCCAACGTTCCAAGAGCATCTGCCATTCGGTTTTCATCTCGAGGGATATGATGAAACTCAACTTTTGTAAAGAAAGTTGAAATCCTGCTCGCATAATCTCTATATGGATCAAACCGGGTTGATTCGTCTCCCATTCACCTTTGATCCGATTCACAACCAAAGCTGAATCTCCAAAGACATCTAAATATTTGATTATGGGATCAATGGCCTCTTCAAGCCCCATAATGCAAGATTCATATTCTGCCATATTGTTTGTACACTTGAAAGTCAATCTAGCTGTAAATAGAAAATGCGTGCCTTGAGGAGTAATAATTACTGTCCCAATGCCATTACCATACTGATTAACAACTCCATCAAATACCATGCCCCAACGGGAACCAGGTTCTGGCCCTTCTTCAAGCAATTGTTCATCACAATCTTTCATTTTCAAGTACAAGATCTCTTCATCAGGGAAGTCATACTGTACTGACTGGTAATATTCAATCGGTTGGTGAGCCAAATGGTCAGCCAAGATACTACCTTTGATTGCTTTCTGAGATTGGTATTCAATATCATACTCTGATAACAACATTTGCCAACGGGAAATTCTCCCAGTTAAAACAGGCTTCTCAAAAATATACTTGATTGGATCCATTTTGGATATCAACCAAGTAGTATGATTCAACATATACTGACGCAGACGCTTAGAAGCCCAAGCCAATGCGCAATAAGTCTTCTCTAGCATAGAATACTGAGTCTCACAGTCGATGAACTTCTTATTGAGGTAATAAATTGCAAATTCTTTCTTTCCAGTCTCATCTTGCTGACCTAGAACACAACCCATACTATCCTCAAGCACATTCAAATATATGATCAACGGTCTTCCTTCAACAGGTGGAGACAAAATCAAAGGTTCAAGCAGGTACTCTTTAATACTATCAAAAGCTTTCTGGAAATCTTTGGTCCAATCACAAGACTGATCTTTCCGGAGAAGCTTGAATATAGGCGCACATGTGGGAGTCATGTGTGAAATGAATCTAGAAATATAATTCAAGCGGCCGAGAAAACCTCTGACTAGCTTCTCAATTTTGGGCGCAGGCATCTCTTGTATTGCTTTGACCTTGGCAGGATCAACCTCAATACCCTTCTCGCTGACAATAAAGCCCAACAACTTACCAGAACGAACACCAAAAGTACACTTATTGGGATTCAAGTGGAGTTTATACTTCCTCAAACGCTGGAGTAACTTCAACAAATGCTTAACATGTTCTTCTTCATCAATCGATTTAGCAATCATGTCATTGACATAAACTTCAATCTCTTTATGCATCATGTCAGGAAAAAGAGTAGTCATTGCTCTTTGGTAAGTTGCACCAGCATTCTTTAAACTGAAAGGCATCACTCTATAACAGAATGTTCCCTAGGGTGTAATGAATATGGTCTTCTCCATATCTTCGGGTGCCATCTTGATCGGATTATATCTGGAAAATCCATCCATAAACGAAAAGACTTTGAATTTTGCAGTATTGTATACCAACATATCAATGTGTGGCAGAGGGAAATCATCTTTCGGACTGGCTTTATTCAAATCTCTATAATCGACACACATGCGAATTTTTCCATCTTTCTTTGGCACAGACACAATATTGGCCACCCATTGCGGATACTGAGCGGTCACAAGGAACCCATCATCAATCTGCTTCTGCACTTCTTTGATCTTCACTGGCATATCAAGATGCGTTCTTCTCAACTTCTGCTTGACTGGCGGGCATTCTGGCTTCAACGACAATTTATGCTCCACAATCTCAGAATCCAAAATAGGCATGTCTTGATAGGACCAAGCAAACACATCTGAATACTCTCGAAGAAGATCAACCAACCCCTTCTTCGCATCTGGACACAGTCGAGACCCAATCTTGACTTCCTTCACATCATCCTCTAAACCCAAGTTGACTAACTCAATTTGCTCTTCGAACGGCTGAATGATCTTTTCATCATGCTCAAGAAGACGAGACAATTCATCACTCACTTCTTCATCACTTTCCTCCATGGCTTCAAACACAGGGAATTCAAAATTTGGAGAAGGAGAAGGATCATTGTATTCAATGGGGTTAGAAACCAACCTGCATAATGATTTGATATTTCAATTTTAGAGAAGTGATTTTTGTGACCAAATATTATGCTGATGGACAATTATATTATTTATTTATGTTTTTTGTGATTACCATTTTCAGAATAAAGCAAAAAGTAAAAACATCATAGATGTGGATGAATAGAACTAATTTTATTGATGATCAAATTTGAAATGCCTAACAATGTTTACTTCCCCCTTAGGCATAGGAGAAGGATTTTTAAAACTTATAAAAGCAATTACTTAGATTGATGCAAAAAAAATAGGAATATCAATAGCAGTCCAATTGTTGCAAGCCTTTCCATGCGTCACAAAATTGGTGCAGTCTTCCTCTTCGTTATCCTCTAGCACAACAGCTAAGTGTTGTTCATTGCCATGAATGAACCCTCCGCTACGGAAGCTAAGTTGCATATCCTCTAATCTAGCAGTAGATAATCCTTGCTGAAAACCTAGACCAGTTCTACCTTTGTTGTCGGAGGCCTCTACCATGCGCCCCCACTGATCAACATTGCCTTTTTCAACAATCTTCCTTGCATCCTTCAATGAGGACATAGGTGCCCCAACTCTATTTTTCAGCAGCAATAGATAAGGCTTGGAACAGAGTTCCAACCTCATCCTCAACTTCAACATAAGAGAAAGATGACAGGTGGCTAACTAACAACGCCTTTTCCTCGCCAACGATAATAAGCTTCCCATTCTTCACAAATTTGAGCTTCTGATGCAATGTGGAGGTAACAGCTCCCACCTCGTGGATCCATGGCCTTCCCAACAGACAACTGTAGGCCGGGTGGATATCCATTACTTGAAAAGTAATCTGAAAATCACTCGGACCTATCTTCATTGGAAGGTCCACTTCACCTATCACTTTTTTGCGTGAGCCGTCAAAATCTTTGTCGATTACACCACTATATCTCATAGGCGCTCCTTGATATGACAACTTTGAAAGAGATGACTTTGGCAGTACGTTCAACGAAGACCCGGTGTCAACCAATACATTGGACAAAGCATCATCTTTGCAATTCATGGAAATATGCAAAGCCAGATTATGATTCCTACCCTCCTCGGGGAGTTCCTCATCACAAAAACTGAGGTTATTGCAAGAAGTGATGTTAGCTACTATATGATCAAACTGATCCACCGTAACATCATGTTTCACGAACGCTTGCTCTAGAACTCTTTGCAGTGCTTCTTTGTGCGCTTATGAATTCATTAGTAGAAACAACACTGAAATCTTTGAGGGGGTTTGGAGCAGCTGCTCCACCATATTAAACTCGCTTTTCTTTATTAGATGAAGTACCTCATCATCATCATTAGCCTTCAAATTGCAGGATTCCCCAGACTGACACTTTGGAACACTAACCGGATTTACAGCAGGAGCTGCCACCTTCTTATTGACAGTTGATTCTTCCTTATCTTTTGGGAACACCGGCTCAAACACTCGACCGCTACGGGTCACCTTAGTAACATCAACAATACTCCCTACAGAACTGGTCGTCAGCAATGGAACCTCTTGACCATCTTTCAACATTGTCGCATTGTACTGATACGGAACAACTTTGTCGAATGAATACGAGATTGGGCTCGCTAACCGTATGACCAACGTTGATACCGATCTTTGACTGTTGCTGTTACTATTACTATTGTCGTACTGAATGACTACTCTTTCCATATTCTTGAAAACGGGCACTATGACATTCACATCGTCATCTACATGACGGTATTGAACAATTTGGATTATGCCTTCATCCATCAACTGTTGGATGTCCCTTTTCATTACCACACAACCCCTTGGGTTGACACTGCAGATAGCACAACCATCATGGTCATGCTCACAATCACTCACCATACAAATATCCTTATGCATCGTCACCAAAGACCTTCTGATGAAACGGACATCAAACACTTTAAACTCTCCGGGACAACCATCCACCATGTTAATAGAAGAATTCCCATGAGCGGGCAGTGGATTTGCTTTCACGTTCGGTGCACGGTCCTCGAAGGATACCATTCCACTCTTTATCAGCTTCTGAACTTCGTACTTGAGCGGATAGTAGTTTTCAATGTCATGTCCGAGTGCCCCTTGATGAAAAGCATAACGGAGTTCAGGTTTGTACCACCATGGAAGTGGTTCTGGAATTTGTGGCGGGTTTCTCGGTTGGAGTAGGTTCTTGAGAACCAAATATGGATAAAGTTCTGCATAAGTCATAGGAATCGGGTCAAAAGAGACCTTCTTCCTCTCAAAATTTTGTTGATGATGATTGTAGGTATTGTTGTTGTTATAGGTGTTTGTTCGTTGTTGTGGTTGTTGTTGTTGTTGTTGTTAACGTTGTTGTTGTTGTTGAATTAGTGTTGATTGACTGTTCGAAAATACTAGAATTATTGAGGATACTTGATGTTGGTGTTGACGGGATGGTTGACTCTTTCTGATCTGAGGCCTCCTCTGCCTCCCATTGGAGATTGAATTAGCTTCGTTGTCTTTCTTCTTCCTGAAATTGCTGCCATATCTCTTACTTGATGATGCTTCCTCCTTTGACAATCGTCCTTCTCAGACACCTTCTTCAATCCTCATCCCCATGTTTACCATTTTGGTAAAGTCACTGGGGGAACTGGCAATCATGCGTTCATAGTAAAATGAACGCAGGGTCTTCAAAAAGATATTTGTCATCTCCTTCTCTTCTAAAGGAGGGGTGATTTGAGCAGCCAATTCTCTCCATCTCTGCGCATATTCTTTGAATTTCTCCTTATCCTTCTGAGACATAGACCTTAACTGGTCTCTATCAGGCGCCATGTCCATATTATATTTATACTGCTTGACAAAAGCTTCTCCCAAATCATTGAATGTCCAGATGTTTGCACTGTCCAACCCCATATACCATCTGAGCGCAACACCAGTCATACTATCTTGGAAGTAGTGGATTAACAGTTGGTCGTTATCTGTTTGGGTAGACATTTTACAGGTATACATCAATAAATGATTGAGAGAACATGAGTTCCCTATGTATTTTTCAAAGTCAGGCACTTTGAACTTCACCTGAATCTTCACATTCGAAATCAGACATAACTCAGTAGCACTCTTCCCAAAAAGATCCTTACCTCTCAACGTCTTCAATTCCTTGCGCAGTTCAAGAAATTGATCCTTCATCTCTTCCATTTTCTCATAAACATTCGGGCCCTCAGATGGCTCGGAATAAAAAATGGTGTCCTCCACACGGTGTAAGGTGTGCACAACGAGAGGTGGCACAGACATGACCGAGCTAGATGCCGGTATGGAAGCAAAAGTAGGCGCAAAGCCTTCAGGCACGAAATTCGGCGGCATTCCCCACGGGAATCCGACAGGCATGGCAGGTGCAAAATGAGCGGTAGCAGCAGGCATGGTAGAGGTAGCCACCTCTAAAATAACAGTCTTTTCAGGATGAGGAGTTGCGGGTGTTGGAGACGACTGGCTCTGAGCAGCTAACACTGACTCCATCATGGCAGTCAGGCGGGCGATCTCGTCCTTCATCCCTCTATTCTCTTGCTCAAGATGTTCCATGATTCTCAGATGATTGGCGCGAGTGTTGTAAGTCAGCTTGGCTGAAGCACAGAAGAAACACCAATGAGACATCTGGCGAAAGAGAAACATACTTATGCAAATGATGCATGGAATGCAATGCTTGTTTATTTATTTTTATTTTTCGTGGAACTTACTATATTGTTTGCAAATATATATATATATATATATATATATATATATATATATATATATATATATATATATATATATATATATATATATATATATATATATATATATATAACAATAATTGCAACAACTTGATATGGCCATAAAAATCTCTTTTTATTTATATAATTGGAAGGATTACACTGAGTACAATTTCAGAAACCAAATAAAAATAAAAGAGAAAAGGAGACTAGTCATCCTAAGGATCCCTAATAACAACGTCAGAAGATCTGGCTGTAGGCATGTACTTCCTGCGAATGCGTCGAATCTCGGTCTCGAAAGAAGCCTTCATCTGAGTCTTCTCGAGGACAAGCTGATCAACAATCTTCTTCCAAGCGACGGAAGGCTGAGGCATGCTAGAGGAAGATGAAACCTCCGGCTCTCTCTGTCTCTTTGTCACTCGGTCTTCAAGTAGCTCGATAAGTGCATCTTTGTCCTTAGATCCCAACTGCAACTCTTCATGCTTCTTGCTCAAAGCATGAAAACGCTCTTCCCACATATCCTTCTCTTGCTTCATCTTGGTGAGTGTGTATTCCAACTCCTCTATATCTTGGTTAGGGAGAGTTAATGGCTCAACCACAACCATAGATATAGGTCTCTCACAAGGATAAGGCATCTTCAACTCAAAAGCTCTCTTCTTCACCCAAAGAGTGTAAGCTTCTAAAGCCACACAATTGCGCAGACCAAGCTCAAATCTTCCTTTCCTATGCACATTATGCCAAGCATGCACAATCTTCTGCTTCAAACGTTGGGGATCTTTACCCTCTTGATAGAAAAGACCTTCTAACAAAGTGTTATTAGGTTTGGCTCTCAAGGGGAACCCAAGTTGACGACGAGCCAAAGCAGGGTTGTAGTTAATTCCTCATTGTGTACCAATGAGAGGTACATTAGAGAATTCACCACAACAATCAATAATCTCCAAAATGCCTAAAGAAGGATCATACCAAACTGTATCATCATTAGTAAGAGACATAAGTCTCTGAGACCACCGTAGACATTGTTTGTTCTCCACAAAAGCAGGTGTCTGAGGCAAGTGCGAAATAAACCACTTGTATAGAAGAGGAATGAAACAGACAATAGTTCCAACACCCTTAGAATTCCTTAGATGCAAAAAGAAATACATATCACCCAACAAAGTAGGCACATGATTCCCAATCAAGAAAAGTCTAATGGCGTTAACATCAACAAAGCCGTTAATGTTAGGGAACAAAGCTAATCCATAAATGAGAAAAACAAAGATAGCTGCAAAAGCGTCCACACTACCAGCTTGAGCAAAGGAAGTAGCTTCCTTGATGAGGAAATCAGATGGCAACCCAAACAATCCTACTTTCTTCACCCAATGAGCCTTTATCTCAGACTTCTTCAAGTGAAGAGCTTCACCAATAAGATGATATCTGGGAATCTCTTCCAATCCACTAAAAGGTACCTTGCTAGAAACAGGTATTCCCAAGAGATGGGCATACTCCTCCAACGTAGGCAAAAGCTGATAATCAGGAAAAGTGAAGCAACGGTAGAGAGGATCATAGAACTGAACCAACACACTCAGAAGTCCTTCAACCACATCGGAAGACAAGAAATATATAAGCTTCCTATGGCGTTGTTTGAAGTCCAAGGGATCTAATACAAAAGATGTTAGCTTCCTTAACTCTTTCAAGTCGGGACATCTGAAACTGTACTTCTTAGTGTTCCTTCGTCCATAATCCATGGTCTAAAAATATTTGCAAGTAATACCACAGATCCTTGAAATTTTCGTGTGATGAATGTTATGATGTGCATGAATGCATGAATGCATGAATGCATGAATGCAACAATCACAAATAAGGGATCACACACAAGGAAAACAAACAAAGTTCAAGGGATGAATCAAGTCATTGTCAAGATCAATCTTCCATTTTGGTAGATTATGGTTTACACCTTCTCAACACCCAAGTTCCATTGATATTGACAAGAATTGATTGGATCAACCAAGAATCAAGGGTTTGCTGTGAGTCACGAGCATGGAGTCTGGGTAAGAACCATCCCAAAGGAGTGAACTAAGGATGAAACCTGTAGATCATGTTCTAAAAAGTTCCCACAGTCTTAATTCCATCTCTCAGATATTACAGGTTAAGATGACTGACTCATCGACCCATAATATTCTCAAGAGAAACGCGTCTGAGTGTAGTATCGTGTAACAACTTTTATCAAGTCTACACTTGAATAGTCCCCGCATTACGTCCTAAATAGGCCAAGAGGGGGTAAATCTTCTACGGTCCTTAACTTCTCGGACCAAATTAGAGATAACAATGCCTAACCACAACTACTTATGTGACATTTCCAAATCTGAAAGGGTCTCCATTGAGCATATGGATCTATAGCCAACTTGTTAAGGACTACTCCACACAAGTCGAACATGACTATACCATCCTCCTATCTTAATTTCACTCGAGTTCAGGTTAGAACTTATCTCACCACTCAAAGATCACCAAGCATAACAAACAGATTATATCACACAAATATACATACATCACATATATACAATTATATACACACAAAAAAGTAGGCTAAACCCACTGGAGACTACTCCCCAGCAGAGACCCCACTTAATTTCTGTAGCGGTAAATTCATGATCATCAAGCTATGGATAAGAAAGACATCAAATAACAAGAGTCGCCACCGCGCTTTTATTGTTTCCAAGGGAAAAGGGAAAAGTACGAACAAAACCCAAAAGTAAGAAGTTTTCAAATCAAAACTAATAAAATGTCAGAGATTACAAGTAAGGGGGTTGGTTACACAGAGGGGAGGTGTTAGCACCCAAAGTGTCCTAGGTACTCCTGGGGAGCCCTTTCTTGTGTGCATATGTATTTTGGACAAAGTGATGTTTACAAACAAATAGAATGGGGGGATGACAGAAGAATTTATTGATTATATTTTTGTGTTTGACAAGACCTTCGGATTTGTCCCTACGTACCAACATAAAAATGAGGGATCAAAACCTCGTAGTTCGTGATACAAATTTCAAAGTCGATGCATTGCTTTTAATAAAAAATTAAGTTTGAAAGGCACAAGGGCCTAGAAAATGGTTTGAATGAGTTAGTTCTTTTTGGCTTTTGAAAATTTTAAGTCAAGTATAGTTAAGTTTACTTACAAGTTTGATTTAAGAAAAGAAGTTTGAAAATGCAATGGCATAAGGCCAAAGTTTCTAGTTTGCAAAGTGGTCAAAGTTAAGAAAAAAACAAGTTCAATCAAAGAAGTTTTTTTAAAAGGAGGGAGAGATTTTTAAAATAAAGAGATGGAGAGGAGATCAAGAGACTAATCCTAAGCACAAATTTAAAAGTTAAGAGTTGAAAAGATCTGACCGATGGGTAACAATCCAATAGACAAGAATGTCATATAGAAACCCCAAGTTCCCTTGGATATTAGAATCAAGCAACAAACAATGCATACAATATTATCTTGAAGAGAAAGGCATCAAATAAAGATAGCCCCATCCAAGCTTTAGCCACTCCATAATCTCCTTCAAATTTGCTCATGTAACAGATGAATTCCACAAGTCACAGATTCAAAATAACAGCTTCAAAATGATCATGTAGCAGATGAAGTTTCAAATTGCAAGCACTTAATTACATGAAAGTTGGCATTGGCCAAGTCCTTTTGCGTAGGGATGTTGCCTAAATTCTAGGTCCAATTGTCCAAGATCACACAATATGGTCCAAGTGGACAAAGTGAAAAGGCATTAATATAAACAATTAGAATGGTATGTATAATGGCAAATGAATAGAGCTTAAAAATTAAAGTGCATTAAAAGTAAATGGCTTGAAATTAAATGTTAGTTGTTAATGAGTTAGAAGTTAGTATTGTTTTTGATTTTTTTAAGTCATTCTTTGGAGAACACTCAACCCACTTATCACAAGCATGGATCCTTGAACCAAGACATCTTCCAAAGGAAGGATAAAAGGCCAAGTTCCACACAATACCATGAAAGAGGGGAGACTTACAATCTCACTAACTAGAATGTTATACCTTTTGTATCAAAAATTTAGCGCTATGTTAAGCAATTGTAATTGGACTTATGTAGAAGTCACAACTATTTGAGGTCGGGCAATAGAATTTTGGTGTTAATGCATGTTAGAGACATAGTATAATGGACTATGCTCATGAAACATACCACACACAAAAAGAATTTGCAAAAGAGGTGGCCTAATCTTATCCATGCTTATGTTAATTTTTCAATCAACTAGCCTTAGGATTTAGAGACATCATAGACCAAATGAAATGGATGCATAAAGAAGGGGAATTAGATGAAGAGGGAGGGGAATGGTTCAAAACTCAAATTGGTCAAAGGAGGACTTTTACCAAATTAAGATCATTCATTCATTTTGGGAGATGGAATGTACATTCTATCAATCCCCTAAATCCAATGATCTTAACCTAGCAAAGTCAAATCAACCTTGACCAAGGCCCAACAACACAAGTCAAACCTATACAAACCATCAAAATGGCTCAACACAATTATTTGGCATTTATTCAAATAAAAAATACTAAAAAATAATGCATTAAATTAAATATGATTTGTCAAATTCCTAAAACCTCATCAAAACACCAAAGAAATGGCCATGAGATTTATCATAGGTCAAACAAGGTCAAATGACTTTGGAGAAAAAATTTCAGAATTTTTAGAGACTTAAAATTATTTTTAAACAATTAAAAATATTCAAAAAATCAATTAAATCATGAAAAATATTAATAATGATCCAAAAAAATAATTTTAATTCAAAATATGAAAGAGGAATTTATTTAAATGTTTTTTGTGAAACTCTCATATTTTTTGGATCAATATTAAAACTAATATGAATTAATGAAAATCAAATGAAATAAAATGAAAATCAAAAAATCAAAAAAAGCGTGGACCAATTGATCTCCCTCATTAATTGAGGTGGCAGATCAAGTGGTCATCAGCGCGCTTTCCACCATGGACTTAAGTCAATGCGCCACAGGAATGGTAATCAAAACCAACGTGTGAGATTAAAACATTTTAAATGAGATCAATGGCTCAGAACCTGTCCAGCACACCAACGGCGCTGGACCTCCCGTCACCTTCTCAGGAGAGGTCCACCGGACTGGTTCACTCATCACCATCAAGAAAATGAAAAAAGAGGACATGATCTAAAAGAATAAATGGCTTAGAGCACGAATCTGACCTCAATTTTAACTAACTCCACACATATAGAAAGATATAAGGAGTTGAATTTTGAGGTGTGTCAACTGAGTTGCTTCGATTTGACCTCAAAGCAACTCAATCTTCTTGCCTACATTGGTAGGACTTCAGACAACCAAAGATCCAAGAGAGTTGATGAGAATTGAGTGAGAATCGAAGAGATGAAGATTTCTGAAATTTACCTTCAATGTTGTGCAGAAATGGATCTTGCTTGCTTCAAACTTGATCTGATCACACTTAAGAAGCTTGTAGAAGTGGTATGGAAATGGTACAAAGCTTTGGATCCTGGAGTTTTTGAATCTCCAAACAGTGAGATTCAAACTCAATTTTCAAGTTGAAAATTCTCAGGTTTTCCTTTGAGTGGTGAGGGTTTCAATTGGGGGGCAAAGTTGGCGCGCAAGGTGTCTTTGAATTAGGCTCCAAGGACATGTACTTATAACATTTGAGAGTGATATTTGCACACTTGAAAAATTGCTAAATTTGGACATGGTGATGCACAAGCTTGCATGGGCGTGTACAGGCCCATGAAGCAATCCAATTTGATCCATGTACAACTGTTCTGAATTTCAAATGAGGCTTGGATGTCAAGGCAATGTGAAATGGGATTTTGAACATTTGATTTCGTCCAATGATGCAGCTTTGTTAAGACCATGCGTAGCTCTAGTAAATCTCATCCAAAATGCATGAAATTAGGTTCTTTGGAAAGCTTAGATCAAGGGGAACAACTTTGATGTTGGGAATTTTTTCATTTGGAACTTGGATCATGGTGAATGTTTAGGTGGAAGTTTGGAAATTTCAACATAATTGAAATTTTTTCTAAGTGTTAAGCCGTATATCTCAATATTCCACCTTGCTTAACTTTTTATGTGAGCTTCAAATGAGAAAAGTGTATTTATCAAAGTTGTAGATATTTCAAAGAACTTCAAAATAGTCACTAATTTCATATCATTTGGATTTAAAATGATAGAGTTATGCATTTTTGAAGTTGAGGAAAATCACTTATTCAATGGTATAGGGCAAAAATGACCTATAATGTTTCAACATAGAAAATGATTTTACAAGAAAAAATAGCTATAGGTCTCAACATGAAAGTTGTTTGGAATGTCATTTAGAGTAACGTTGATCTTGGAATCATTTTCATATGGTGAAAATTGTAGGAGATAGGGTCTAGGGAGACCCAGTTTTGATTAGATGAATTCATCTGGCCAACCACCATCAACCAACTTGCTAAACTTCAATTCTCTTGACTTTCTAGGCTCATGGTAGATTATATATGCACAAGATAGTAATTTTGAAGTTTCCCTTGAGAAATTTGATCAATTGGTGAGATAGCTTATTGGAGAAGTTACTAAAGATACCTAGTCAAACTAGGGTTTCCAAGTCAAATCACATCCAAATTCTTGAAGAATACTTGATCAATATGACATGTAGAGATCATTGGGACTCATATATGATGCTTTGAGACATTGTGGATCAATCTTTGATGGTGCTCTTAGCCATGAGGGTCTTAGATCCTAGGTGTGAACTTGATATATCAAATGGGGATCATGCCCTTCCTACAAAAGAGTTAGGCAAATGCAAAGACATATTTTTGGTATTTTGGTTAGTAAAATGACAATATACAAGTATGATACAATCACATGGTGCTTGGTGATCTCTCCCAAAACAAACCCAATGAAATAGGGGCGAGGAGGATGCCAAGGTATGATCCCAATGCTAATGCATATGATGAAATTGCATGAGGGATCTTAGGGTCAAAATTGGGGTCTTACAATTACCACATGAAATATACATACACAATACATACAATAGTAACACGTGCACACATTTGCAATACGCAGACACAGTGAAAGCAAATGGTGTTAGCCCTGAAGCTATAAGACTATGTCTTTTCCAATTCTCATTAAGAGATAGAGCTAGAGCTTGGATCCAGTCTCTATCATCCAACTCTGTCACTACGTGGAACGAGTTGAAGAAAGTTTTCTTAGCATGATATTTCCCACCTAGTAAGACGGCTATGCTAAGAGCCCAAATAAACGGGTTTAAACAAAAAGATAATGAATCACTTTTTGAAGCTTGGGAGAGATACAAAGACATGATGAGGCTTTGTACATATCAAGGTATAGAAGAATGGTTAATCATCCATACCTTTTACAACGGTCTCTTGTATAACACAAGATTGACCATAATCGCCGCCGCAGATGCCACACTGATGGATAAACCCTACAATAAGGCCTATCAACTTATCGAAAGTATGGCCCAGAATCATTACCAGTGGGGAAGCGAAAGAACCTCCTTAGAGAAACCTCCAACAAAAGGCGACATGTATGAATTAAGCAGTCTTGACCATGTCAGCGCCAAGGTAGACGCTCTTACTCAAAAGATAGACAACTTACCATAACACCCGCAGCCACCGTGGCTGCCGTAGCACCAAACTGCAAGATATGCGGAGTTCCGGGGCATGCTGCCCCAGAATGTCAACTGTTGATAGGAACCTCCACAGACCAGGTGAACTATGCTCAAGGAAACCCTTACTCAAACACCTATAACCCAGGTTGGAAGAACCATCCTAATTTGTCATACAAAAACAATAATGCATTGTATGCACCTAACCAAGCACCTGCTGTACCACCAGGATATCATAAAGCTGCCACAAATACTAAAAATGATCCTAGGAAGTCAAACCTAGAAATAATGATGGAAAACTTCACATCTACTCAAGCCCAAACAAATGAGGATATCCTAAATCAAAACATACACACTAGTGAGCAAATCAAGCAGTTAGGAAACAAGGTAGATGTGTTAGCCACCCATAACAAATTGTTGGAGACAAAAAATCTCGCAAGTGGCTCAACAACAAGCACCTACTGCTGCTCCTGCAGGCACATTCTCTGTACAGCCGCAACCAAACCCAAAAGGTCATGCAAATGCTATTATACTACGAAGTGAGACAGAACTAGACGGATCGACCGACCCTAGAATTCAAAACCCATCCATGCACCAAGACCCTGGTAAGGAAATTGAGAAGGAAGACGATCAAGAGAAAGATAAAAACGAGGAGGCCGTAGAGAAAGAAGAACCTTATATGCCTCCACCACCATATAAACCCCCTATCCCTTATCCTCAAAGACTTGTTAAATCTAAAAGTGTAGGGCAATTTAAAAAATTAGTAGAGCTTCTAAAACAATTGAATACCACAATACCCAGAAGCCATCACTCAAATGCCCTCATATGCTAAGTTTCTCAAGGAAATCATATCTAACAAGAAGAAGATAGAGGATGATGAAACCATTACACTTACTGCTGAGTGTAGCGCCATAATACAAAACAATATGCCTCATAAGCTGAAAGACCCAGGTAGTTTCTCCATACCCTGTGTAATCGGAAAGTTTGCCATAGACAAAGCACTATGCTACTTAGGAGCCAATATTAGCTTAATGCCCTTGTCCATATGCGAAAGGCTCAAATGGGAGAACTAAGACCTACTAGGATGTCTGTACAACTTGCAGATCGTTCTATCAAATTTTCCGTAGGTATGTTAGAAAACATTCCGGTACGCATAGGATAATTCTATATTCCTACTGATTTTATAATCATGGATACAAAAGAAGATTCCAACATCCCTATCATATTAGGAAGACCATTCCTAGCTACAACCGGAGCTATTATAGATGTTAAGAAAGGCAAGCTAACCTTTGAAGTTGGTGAGGAAAAATTCGAATTCATTTTGACGCAATTCCTAAAGGCACCAGCTAAAGACGATACATGTTGTCTACTAGATGTCATCGACGAATGTATAAGAGAAATGGAGAATGAACAAACATCATACTCTGAAACACTGAAAATTCCAAGGGCTCCTACTTTTGAATATGAAAATTGGAATGAGGAATACCAAGATGATAGCCTGAGCGAATGCCTAGCACTAACGCCCGATCATATGCCTTGCCCAAAGAAACCAGCCCTAGAACTTAAGACGTTACCCAAAAACCTCAGGTACGAATTCCTAGACACTGAACTTGAGTGACCTGTAATAGTCAATGCAGACTTAGGGCAGATAGAGACCGAAAAGCTCCTAGACATTTTGAGAAAATATCTGTCACACCGTAAATTTTGCCCGACCTAAAAGTCATCCATCTTTAAAACATCCATTCATCTCATATCTCATTATTTGAATTGATGGTCATCGGGGTCATAAGGATTTCATATTCCGTACATAATTTGGGATTAATGGTCATCTTGCTTGACTTATTTCTTTTGATCGATCTTGCATTTTTTCTATCCCTTACATGTCCATAACCAACATTGATTTGAATTTCATTTAACCTTTGTTAAGTTGATAATTTAATTTTTGCTACATATTCTCGTTAGATTCGTTGTTTTGTTGGAACGACATCATCATTCATTCATGCACCATCTAACATACATTACATGAATAATTGTTGTATTTATTTTTAATATTTAAAATTTTAAGTCAAGTGCTAATTGGTTATTATTGATTAATTAGTTTCTAACAAGAGTTTTTTTTAATAAAATATTAGGATAACACTATATATATATATATATATATATATATATATATATATATATATATATATATATATATATATATATATATATATATATATATATATATATAACAATTCATGTTTTCAAAAATTAGACATAGCAAGAATTTTTGTTTTACAGATTTAATCTTGTCATTTAATCCCTGTACATCAAGTTTTGTCTTTTCTTTTCTTTATAACAAAATAAATACAATTTCATAAAAAATAATAATAAATTCCCAAGCTTGCAAAGATGGTCCCGTGATTACTCTTTCTATGAGGACAACAACATCCTTGTTTGTTGGTAGAATTTTGTCCTGTATTAGCATGAATTTTCTCAGGATATCACAACACCAGTATGACAGAGCCATTTTACACAAAAAAAGATGTTAGAAATTTCTGTTTTATCAAAAGTTATTGAAATTCAATTCTTTTTACAAAAATGGTACCCTAAGAGTTCTAAGATAAAAGGGAAGTACATAAAAACAGGAGGAGGGATACCAATTAACATTACAGAGATATTCAAAAAGAAAAACATCATAACAATTCAACCACAACATTATCATTAACAAAAGAACAAGAAGATTTTTTTTTAAAGATAAGACTTACTTTCCTAGAATCTTTTTTTTCCACCGAAGAATTCATCTCTCCACACCATCTCTGTTCGCAGGCATCCGGTAATTTCATTCACCTTGTTGCGGTTTTTTTTTTGCGTTTGTGCTTGCTGTTAGTGCGTTTGTGTAACCGTGTGAATCATGGAGATTTACACGGTTTGCTTCCTATTCGCATGAGGGTAAGGTTTCGGCCGTTTCGACTGTGTGAGGGTGAGACCGTGTGAGGTAGAAGCAGAGCGTGTGAGGCAAGAGAGATAGGTAATGAGACTGCATTGTTATGGTTGGAAGAGTTTCACCGCTGTTTTTTTCATTGCACGAAGAAGAGGTTCAAAAATGGGAGGCGGCCGTTTGGTCATATTCCCCTAGGGTTTGTTCTGTTCCCCTTTAAGTTGCAGAGGCGGATCGGGTCAGGAAAGGGTCCGACCCAATCATGGCCCAATTTCTTTTTTTTTTAATTTTAAATTTTTAGTGAGTTGTATGGTCATATATTAACTAGTTTGGCGATTTTACAAATATGAGTATTTGGCCTGTTGGTGAGGGCACTGCTGTTTAGATCTAGGGGCAAGAGTTGAATTCTTGGTGGTAACAATTTTTTTTCCCTTTATCATTACTTTTTGTGGCCATTTCCTTGATTTTTTTATAAACTTCTTACGATTTTATTTTACCGCTTTTATCTTTTTATCTAGTCCAATTTTGTAAATACTTGTTGATTTTATTTTTTTTCCGTCTTAATTAATTTTTTTGTGTGTAATGTAAATAACTCTTTCTTTATTTATTTATTTACTCAACTTATTTTTGTGGTCTTTTCACATCGAGTTATTTTTTGAGCATATCCATTCAATTTTCATTGATTTCAAACTTCCATGATTTGATCATTTTAATTTAATTTCAAACCTTTTACATTAATCTTTTTTATATAATTTATTTTCTTAACTAAAATCTGAAGAAAAAGATTACCCTGGATGGAATATCCAATAGTAATCCCGAATACTAGACCCAAGTTGTAAGAGCTTGTAAGTCATATGTATTCGTCTTATCCTTAAAACGCTCCAATATTCAAATCTTTTTCTCAATAAAATCTAAAGAAAAAGATTACTCTGGATGGAATATCCAGTCGTAATCCCGAATATTAGACCCAAGTTGTAAGAGCTTGTAAGTCATATGTATTCGTCTTCTCCTCAAAACGCTCCAATATTCAAATCTCTTTCTTAATAAAATCTAAATAAAAAGATTACTCTGGATTGAATATCCAGTCGTAATCCCGAATATTAGACCCAAGTTGTAAGAGCTTGCAAGCCATAACTATTCGTCTTCTCTTTAAAACACCTCAATATTCAAACCATTTTCATAAGTAAGTTGGAAGAAAAAGACTACCTGGATGAAATATCCAGTCGTAATCCCGAATATTAGGCCCAAGTTGTAAGAGCTTGCAAGCCATAAGTATTCGTCTTCTCTTCTAAACACTCGTAATTATTCAAACTTCTTTTCTCAATAAAATTGGAAGAAAAAGATTACCTGGGTGAAAGGTCCAGACGTAGTCTCGAGTATTAGACCCAAGTTGTAAGAGCTTGCGAGTCATAAATACTCGTCTTTCAAGTCCAAAAATACATTCAACCAATCAAACTCTTTTTTCGCCGCCGTGCGATTGATCAGAAAACCCTTTTCATAAAGGAAAGACATCTTGTCTTAAAATGATACAAAGCAATGATTCGGCCACAATTATTGAGTTGAGATAAGTGACGTTTTTCCGAATGTTGATTTGTAAATCCATTCGATGCGATGTATACGTCCACTCCTCATCTGTTTTGGGTAAAACAATGTTTTTCGTCGATTAATACAATATAGCTTTCGCTAAAATCGACCAACAAACAAATATTTTCTACCCAGAACTACATAAGCCTTGAGTGAAGGAGAATTGCGATCCAAAACGCAGCGGAAATTAAAATTTTCTCCTTTAGAGATCCTTACAAATGGTCGTGATCAGTGATAGAATACTTACCTCTTGTGACAATTGAAACCTTTGGTGCAGATCTCTTGTGACGATCAAAACCTTTGATGCAGATCCACGGAGCGATCACTAACGTTGAATGATGACAACGTCTCTACTCAGTCCACACGAACGGAATCCTTCAATCACAGTGCTAGCTGGTACGAATGAAGGCTTTGAATGAGAGAGAGAGAGAGAGAGAGAGAGAGAGAAAACGAAAATAATGCAACCGCAATGAATGCTTCTGCACAAGGGTTCTATTTATAGAACCACTTGTGTGGGCTTCAAGCTAAAAAGCCCACTTAAGTGTATTTTGGCCCATATCTTATAATATGCCCAAAATCACTTAAGCTCATGGTACCTTACCATATTTCGTATTCTACTTAAGTACACCGTACCTTTACGATGTTCTACAATTCACTTAAGGGCACCGTACCTTACGGTGTTCCTTAGTTACTCTACCTCTCATCAATCCGTCCTTTGTGTGTGACCCTGTAGGTTTTCGCGGCATTGGCAATTATATTAAATCATGTATTTAACATAATAAACAGTGAGCGGTATCTAGCAACACATCACTGCTACCCAAGACACGAAAATGTCATGTGATCTGACAATTTCTTCTGTGATAATACGTATGTCTATAATTACCCTTTTGCCCTTATGTCTATATTTAACACAAGGCATAGACCGTATCATCCTTGTCCAGTTCAATATTGGGCCCATAGACATTTATCCTGTTATGCAGGATGGGCAAATTCCATCTAGGTCACTCATGTCCCTCAGCATGCTTCGTGGAGTATCCATCAACTGTCTTTATGGTTATCCAGTTACGGACAATGTTTGATCAGCAATAAAGGACTCGACTCTACATCTAGGGTCCATAGTGGTTTCAGGTCGAAGAGTGGTATACACCATTATCACCATGAGAATAACTTATGACACTTTGCATAACTTTCTATATAGTATTCTCATAGCGGGTCAATCCGGTATAAATATTACTCTTAATATTCATACCTATGTTTAAGACTTGATAACTCTTTATCCATGATCCATGAGATGTGATCTTCAGTCTACAAACATAATAGTCTTAATGCTTTAATGTTATCCCACTTCACAATAAAGCTCGACTACGGATACTTTAAGAATAGTGTCCTTATGTTTAATGTGCTCTCATGATCAAGTCACACTTGATAGATTAAACGGACTATCTATTCCAGGGACTTTATTAAACAACCATAATAAAGAAAAAGCCTTTTTATTATTAATAAATAATTCGATACAAGTACCAAAAGTATTGGCCTCTAGGGCTTACGCCAACAATCTCCCACTAGCACTAGAGCCAATCAGGCATACCCTTAATACCCATAGATCTAGTATGGCCATCATGCTTCTGCTGCGCAAGAGGCTTTGTTAGTGGGTCAGCAATATTGTCAAGTGTAGGTACTCTGCATATTTTCACATCTCCTCTATCTATTATCTCTCGAATGACATGATAACGCCTAAGTATGTGTTTGGATCGTTGGTGAGATCTAGGATCCTTGGCTTGTGCGATAGCAGCATTGTTATCACAGTAGAGACCAATGGGATCCATAATGCTAGGAACTATGCCAAGTTCACTAATGAACTTTTTGATCCAAACAGCTTCCTTTGCTGCACTTGAGGCAGCAATATACTCGGCCTCGGTTGTAGAATCAACAACTGTATCTTGCTTTGAACTTTTCCAGCTCACAGCGCCACTGTTTAAGCAAAACACATAACCAGATTGCGATCTAAAGTCATCCTTATCTGTCTGGAAGCTAGCATCGGTGTATCCAATTACAGCCAACTCTTCCTGACCTCCATATATCAAGAATGAGTCCTTAGTCCTTCTCAAATACTTAAGGATATTCTTGACAGCTACCCAGTGAGCATCACCAGCATCAGATTGGTTCCTACTCGTTGCACTTAAAGCATACGAGACATCTGGTCGAGTACATAACATGGCATACATGATAGATCCCATTGCAGATGCATATGGAATCTTATTCATGCGATCCCTTTCTTCCTTAGTTAAAGGGGATTGTGTTTTTGATAGACACAGGCCATGTTGCATAGGTATGAATCCTTTCTTGGAATCATGCATATTAAAGCGTCTCAACACTTTGTCTATGTATGTACTCTGACTTAGGCCAAGCAGTTTTTGTGATCTATCTCTATAGATTCTGATTCCTAATATATAGGCTGCTTCACCTAGGTCCTTCATAGAAAGCATTTCCCCAACCAAGACTTTACTTGTTGTAGGGTAGGGATATTGTTTCCAATGAGTAATATGTCATCTACATATAATACCAGGAAAACGATCATGCTCCCACTAACCTTCTTGTAGATACAAGGCTCATCTTCGTTCTTGATGAATCCATATTGTTTTACTGTTTCATCAAAATGAAGATTCCAGCTTCTGGAAGCTTGCTTCAATCCATAGATTGATCTTTGTAACTTACATATCTTTTGGGCTTCCTCTGGTATGTCAAATCCTTCAGGTTGTGTCATGTACACATCCTCAAGAAGATTACCATTAAGGAAAGCAGTTTTGACATCCATCTGCCATATTTCATAATCATGATATGCAGCGATAGCAAGTAAAATCCGAACAGATTTAAGCATTGCAACTGGTGAAAAGGTTTCATCATAGTCAATCCCATGAATTTTTTTATATCCTTTTGCAACCAGTCTTGCCTTATAGGTATGTACCTTACCATCCATGTCAATCTTCCTTTTGAAGACCCACTTGCATCCTATAGGGTTAACTCCTACAGGAGGCTCTACCAAGGTCCAAACTTGGTTTGTGTACATGGAATCCATTTCAGATTTCATGGCTTCTAGCCACTTCTCAGACTCGGGACCAGTTATGGCCTCTTGGTAGGTCACAGGCTCGTCTTGATCCATGAGTAATACATCACCTTGATCAGTTATGAGATATCCATATCTCTCAGGTAGTTGACATATCCTGCTTGACCTACGTTGGTCTTGTTCTACTTGAGCAGGTTGCTCTTCCACAACTTCTTGTGTTTCCTGCTCTAATTCCTCCATAGGTGTATCTATGCTCTGTGATTCTTGAATTTCTTCAAGCTCTACATTCCTCCCACTGGTTCTTTTGGAAATAAAATCCTTTTCTAGGAAAACTCCAGTTCGAGCGGCAAATACTTTGCCCTCAGAAGGATTGTAGAAGTAATACCCTCTTGTTTCTTTAGGATACCCCACAAATAAGCATTTGTCAGATTTGGGCTCAAGCTTAGTTGAAATTTGTCGTTTCACATAAACCTCGCAACCCCAAATATTTATGTAAGACATATGTGGTTTCTTATCACTCCATATCTCATATGGTGTCTTCTCAACCTTTTTGGATGGAACACGGTTTAGTGTGTAAGCTGCTGTCAATAGTGCATGTCCCCAAAAGGAGTTTGGAAGATCGGCGTGACTCATCATGGATCGGACCATGTCTAACAGGGTTCGATTTCTTCTCTCAGATACACCATTCCATTGGGGTGTTCCAGGAGGAGTAAGTTCGGATAGGATCCCACACTCTTTCAGATGGTCATCAAACTCTAGGCTTAAATACTCACCACCTCGATCTGATCGAAGAGTTTTAATATTCTTACCTAGTTGGTTTTGTACTCCATTCTTGAATTCCTTGAACTTTTCAAAGGACTCTGATTTGTGTTTCATTAAATACACATAACCATATCTACTGAAATCATCAGTGAATGTGATGAAGTACTGAAACCCTCCTCGGGCTGGTATGTTCAGTGGTCCACATACATCAGTATGTATGAGGGCCAAAAGATCATCAGCTCTTTCACCTTTTCCTGTGAATGGAGATTTTGTCATCTTCCAAGTACTTTGGGCAGTTTCTCTTCCAGTGTCTGGTCTTACCGCAATGGAAGCAGGTGTATGCCTTTGTTATGCCTCCACTAGGCTTCAAAGCAACAATTGGTCTGGGTTTGGCAACTTCCTTGCCCTTCCCTTTATCACCCTGCTTGGTGGGCCTTTTGTTCTGTCTCTTTCCATTTCTGATCATCAGAATGGATTTCCTTTTTGTCTTCAGATTCTGCTCAGCAATTCTTAACATGGCTAGCAGTTCAGGAAGAGATTTATCCATATCATTCATATTGAAATTTAGGACAAATTGACTGAATCCATCTGGCAATGATTGCCAGATCAAATCAGTTGCAAGTTCATTTCCGAGGGGAAAACCGAACCTTTCAAGGTTTTCCATATACCCAATCATCTTGAGCACATGGGGACCTACAAGGGCCCCCTCAGCTAACTTGTCTTGAAAAGGGCTTTTGAAACTTCAAGCCTTTCATGCCTTGCTTGCTCTTGATAGAGCCTCTTCAGGTGTTTAATCATATCGAACGCTATCATGTTCTCATGTTGCTTTTGCAACTCTGAGTTCATGACATCCAGCATGAGACAAGCAGTTTCATTGGCATCATCGACATGCTTCTTATAAGCATCTCTTTCTGCCTTAGGTGCAGAACTAGGAGGTTCCTCTTCAGGAATAGGTTTCTCCAAGACATACAGCTTTCTATTATGTTTGAGGACAGTCCTCAGGTTTCGGTGCCAATCCAGGAAATTTGTCCCAAACAATTTATCTTTGTCAAGGATTGATCGCAAAATGTTTGTTAGAGGTGTTTGTTGAGATTAATGAAAATATAAGTATCATTGACATATTTAATTAGGCCTTTAATTAAATATGCTCCCACTATTTTACTCAAAACAAATGACCCTCATCATTTGATTCGGAAAATCCCGTTGGAAGATTTTCTAGTGGGTCGAGATCCATATTTCACTTCGTTCTAAGTCCGCGTAGGCGGATTACACAAAACTAGGTTATTTAGGTAGGAACTCCTTCCAATTGTATCTCATACAACTCTCGAAAATTTCAGTTGGGTGAATAACTCCTTAATCCAATCCATCATATGGATCATTCCCAACTCTTGCTTCTAAACATATACAATATTATTATAATTAAGTTTGACCCATCGTTTTAGCAGTTGGATATTACAATTATCCCATCGCACCTTACCAATATAGAACATGCACCTCGCGTAGGCGAAACCTACATTATCCGATACTAGTCTTGATGAGTGCTAAAACTTGGAAAGCAAACATATATAATATTATTATAATTTGTTTAGTTAAGTTTGACCCATTGTCTTAGCAGTTGGATATTACAATTATCCCATCGCACCTTACTAATATAGAACATGCACCTCGCGTAGGCAAAACCTACATTATCCGATACTAGTCTTGATGAGTGCTAAAACTTGGAAAGCATAAACTTAATATTTAATTTGAGGGAATTGTAATTGTTATGATCTCACCGGCTTATTTATCATATAAATCGTCTCTCACATGCATCAACATATATTCACATGCATCAACATACATACACATGCATCAACATACATAATGAAACAGTTATGGCCCCTAGCGCAATTGTTCTCCCAAGCCAATGAGAGAACCTAAGCTAACCTAATAACGATCTAAGCTTCTCCAAGCAAGATCTTCAAGGTTGTCCTCCTTTGATCTTCAAGGTTGTCCTCCTTTGATATTGAAATCTTCTCTTTCTTCATAACATTGTCTTCTTCTCTTCCTTCATAACATTACATTATAGAAGAAACTCGTTTTACATACGAGGGATTGAGATGAGAAAAGAAGTTACATTAAGAGATTAAAAGGAGAGGCACGACACGCAGGTCGTATTTAAAAACCCAAAACAAAATGAAGGAAGACTAAGGCCATAACTGATCACCATAAGGCAATAATGATAAACACATTATTATTATTATTATTAATTTTTAATTCCTTTAATTTATTAAAACCAAATTAAATTTCGGCGACCGATCACACTTCGCAGAGTTAGCAGGGGGTTCCGCTGCCCGGGGGTTCCCTTGCGGGGTTGGAGGGGCAGCGCCCCTGTCCAAAATTTTTAATGAACAATTCATTTGAAATGGACATTGTTTTGTATCAACACAACTCTTGCATAGTCACAAAACAGAAACCCCGAGAATTCTGACTCTGTGAGTGTGACGACCGTCACAAGCATGTTACGACCGTCACAGGCTTGTTACGACAGTCACAGGCCCATGACGAACGTCACGCGGCTGGACTTGTGAATGTGACGACCGTCACAAAGCACGTGACGACCGTCACGCCCAGCTTGTTACGATCGTCACATGCTCGTGACGAACATTACGCGGCCAAAAAAAACAGAACTTTGAAACAGTCAACAGACGTGTTCCAAAAAGCCCTAAATTCACAACTCTTTGATGGCACAACCCTTGCGCCGTCACCAACCCTAATGCGCCAATTTCAGACCGTCAAACACACCTCGATTGTTGATTCAGTATGATCGATCAACGGGTCATTGCTTCACCATACTAATGTCGGATTCCGAAGCAAATGACCATTCATCGCTCAAAGGAAAACAACCATTTAGTGTTTGAATGAACGAAACAGAAACAGTATATCATATATACCGTACTTTGCATTAGGATTACTTATATCATATATAAGTTGATCGGTCTCAATTGCGTAACATATGGACGATCGATGTATCGCTGCTTCACCATACTAATGTCGATACCGAAGCATAGTCAACATCAATCATCCAACTAGTACACTCATGATGCCAAATTTAATTACTCGTTTAATTAATTGATTCATTCTGTCTTTTAATCATATTAATACAGAAATTAAACAGCTATCTGATTCATGGTTTCGTAAGTGGCTCTGATACCACTGAAGGAGAATTGCGATCCAAAACGCAGCGGAAATTAAAATTTTCTCCTTTAGAGATCCTTACAAATGGTCGTGATCAGTGATAGAATACTTACCTCTTGTGACAATTGAAACCTTTGGTGCAAATCTCTTGTGACGATCAAAACCTTTGATGCAGATCCACGGAGCAATCACTAACGTTGAATGATGACAACGTCTCTACTCAGTCCACACGAACGGATTCCTTCAATCACAGTGCTAGCTGGTACGAATGAAGGCTTTGAATGAGAGAGAGAGAGAGAGAGAAAACGAAAATAATGCAACCGCAATGAATGCTTATGCACAAGGGTTCTATTTATAGAACCACTTGTGTGGGCTTCAAGCTAAAAAGCCCACTTAAGTGTATTTTGGCCCATATCTTATAATATGCCCAAAATCACTTAAGCTCATGGTACCTTACCATATTTCGTATTCTACTTAAGTACACCGTACCTTTACGATGTTCTACAATTCACTTAAGGGCACCGTACCTTACGGTGTTCCTTAGTTACTCTACCTCTCATCAATCCGTCCTTTGTGTGTGACCCTGTAGGTTTTCGCGGCATTGGCAATTATATTAAATCATGTATTTAACATAATAAACAATGAGCGGTATCTAGCAACACATCACTGCTACCCAAGACACGAAAATGTCATGTGATCTGACAATTCCTTCTGTGATAATACGTATGTCTATAATTACCCTTTTGCCCTTATGTCTATATTGAACACAAGGCATAGACCGTATCATCCTTGTCCAGTTCAATATTGGGCCCATAGACATTTATCCTGTTATGCAGGATGGGCAAATTCCATCTAGGTCACTCATGTCCTTCAGCATGCTTCGTGGAGTACCCATCAACTGTCTTTATGGTTATCCAGTTACGGACAAGGTTTGATCAGCAATAAAGCACTCGACTCTACATCTAGGGTCAATAGTGGTTTCAGGTCAAAGAGTGGTATACACCATTATCACCATGAGAATAACTTATGACACTTTGCATAACTTTCTATATAGTATTCTCATAGAGGGTCAATCCGGTATAAATATTACTCTTAATATTCATACCTATGTTTAAGACTTGATAACTCTTTATCCATGATCCATGAGATGTGATCATCAGTCTACAAACACAATAGTCTTAATGCTTTAATGTTATCCCACTTCACAATAAAGCTCGATTACAGATACTTTAAGAATAGTGTCCTTATGTTTAATGTGCTCTCATGATCAAGTCACACTTGATACATTAAATGGACTATCTATTCGAGGGACTTTATTAAATAACCATAATAAAGAAAAAGCCTTTTTATTATTAATAAATAATTCGATACAAGTACCAAAAGTATTGGCCTCTAGGGCTTACACCAACATTGAGTTCTCTATTGAGATACGTAGGAGCATGATTGCGAAATCTTGTCAGGCCCATTAATAAAAACTTAGGTTTAGTCCCCTTCGTTGCAAAATCCAAAAACATTTGTCTCTCTTCTATTCTTTCTTTCCCACCTAATAACTCGAGAAGCCTAACATTTCTAAGTTAACAATAACGCGCACAATTAACCTAATGGTTCCCGTTGAGTACAACGAACGTGAGGGGTGCTAATACCTCCCCCTTTGCGTAATCGACTCCCAAACCCTGATTTGGTTGCGACGAATATAATCATTGTCGTTCTTTCTTGGGTTTTATCGATATTTCCCCTTTCCTTTTTAGGAATAAATAAAGTTCAGTGGCGACTTTGTTCAGTCCATCATTGCGAGTGTGCGATTGCGCTTCGCTAGGTCGTGTTCTCATTTTTCGAGGTGCGACAATATCCAACTACTTTAGGCTACAATATCTCAGATCTAAAAGGAATAAGCCCTTCTATATGCATGCATCGCATAATGCTAGCGGAAGACAGTAAGACCTCTAGAGAACATCAAAGAAGGATAAATCCCATTCCAAGTGATGTAGTAAAGAAAGAAGTGCAAAAGCTGTTAGAAGCAGGTATTATCTACCCGATATCCGATAGTCAATGGGTCAGCCCAATACATGTTGTACCAAAGAAGGGAGGCGTCACAGTTGTTAATAATGAAAAAGGAGAATCTATAGCACAAAGAGTGGTTACTGGAAGTAGAATGTGTATTGATTATAGAAAATTAAACAAAGTCACTCGGAAGGATCATTTTCCTTTACCATTTATCAATCAAATGCTTGAACGATTGGCTAAGCATTCTCACTTCTGCTACTTAGATGGTTATTCGGGATTTTTCCAAATTCCTATTCATCCTGACGACCAAGAGAAAACGACCTTCACATGTCCCTATGGTACATTCTCCTACCGACGAATGCCATTCCGACTGTGTAACGCTCTCGCAACATTCCAAAGATGCATGATGTCAATTTTCACTGATTTTATAGATGACATCATGGAAGTCTTCATGGACGATTTCTCTGTATGCAGACAGAGCTTTGAAGGTTGTTTATCGAATCTAGAAATGGTACTAAAAAGATGCATAAAAGTGAACCTCATGCTAAACTAGGAAAAATGCCATTTCATGGTACGACAAGGGGTCGTACTCTGACACATAGTATCCGATAAGGGGATTGAAGTCGACAAGGACAAAATAGAAGTTATAGAAAACCTCCGGCCTCCGAAAACCGTAAGAGAAATACAAAGCTTCTTAGGACACGCCGGTTTCTACCAGCGATTCATTAAAGATTTCTCGAAAATCACCAAACCACTGACTGGCTTATTGATGAAAGAAGCCGAATTCATCTTTGATGATAAATTCCTAGTGGCGTTTGAACCACTGAAAACAGCTCTTATTACCACACCTATTTTGCAACCGCCCGATTAGAGACTACCCTTTGAAATCATGTGTGACGCTAGTGATTATGCTATAGGCGCAATTCTAGGACAAAGAAGGGATAAGAAACTTCATGCAATATACTATGCAAGTAGAACCCTAGACCCTGCACAAATGAATTACGCAACCATAGAAAAGGAACTTTTAGCCGTAGTGTTCGCTCTGGATAAATTTCGTTCGTACCTAGTAGGAGCAAAGATAATTATCTATACCGACCATGTTGCAATTAGGTACCTCTTAAACAAAAAAACGCCAAACCAAGACTCCTAAGGTGGATCTTACTATTATAAGAGTTTTACCTAGAAATCAAGGATAAGAGGGGCACTGAAAACGTCGTGGCCGATCACTTGTCAAGAATGGAAGGTATTGAACCTGAACGAGTGCCTATAAACGAAGATTTCCCATACGAAAGACTCATAGCCCAACTGGAAAGCAATACAGCTAAATATGAATTAACCCATAAGGATACCAAACCAAACGAGGCAGTGGAAGCAATTTACACTAAAACCACACTGCCATGGTACGCTGACTTCGTCAACTACTTAGCAGTTGGGGTGCCTCCACCAGACTTGACTTACCAACAAAAGAAAAATTTCTTCCACGATCTTAAACATTACTATTGGGATGAGCCTCTGCTTTTCAAGAGAGGCTCCGACGGAATTTTCCGTTGATGTGTCCCCGAAGATGAGGTAGAAAACGTAATCTCTCACTTTCATTCTGCTCCCTATGGAGGACATGCAAGCACCTCGGAGACTTGCGCTAAGATCTTGCAAGCGGGCCTCTTTTGGCCCACTCAGTGGAAAGATGTCCACATCGTGATCAGCAATTGCGACCAGTGTCAACGCACTGGCAACATATCTAGACGCAATGAAATGCCACTTAAAGGCATTTTGGAAGTAGAAGTCTTCGATGTTTGGGGAATCAATTTTATGGGACTATTCCCATCTTCGTTTGGTAACAAGTATATCCTTGTTGCAGTCGATTATGTATCAAAATGGATTGAGGCTATAGCCTCCCCAACGAATGACACACGAGTGGTTATTAGACTCTTTAAGCGTATAATCTTTCCTAGATTCGGAGTGCCGAGACTTGTCATCAGTGATGGTGGCTCCCATTTCATTTCAAGGATTTTTGAAAATCTATTACTAAAATATGGAGTCCGGCACCGCGTAGCAACACCCTATCACCCACAAACGAGTGGGCAAGTAGAAGTCTCGAACCGAGAAATTAAACAAATCTTAGAAAAGAAGGTTTCCACCTCTAGGAAAGATTGGTCCTCAAAATTTCACGATGCCCTGTGGGCATATAGGACAACTTATAAGAACCCAATAGAAACCACACCTTTTAAGCTAGTTTATGGAAAATCATGTCATCTGCCAGTAGAATTAGAACATAAAGCATATTGGGTCATTAAGACCCTTAATCTCAATTATACTGCCGCAGGCGAAAAAAGAATATTAGATATCCATGAACTAGAAGAACTTAGACTAGATGCGTATGAGAATGCCCGGATCTATTAAGAAAGAACTAAGAAATGGCACGACAATCGCATATCAAGGAAAGAGTTTAAGGAAGGCAACAAAGTACTTTTGTTTAACTCCCGCCTCAGACTCTTTCCCGAAAAACTTCGTTCTAGGTGGTCCGATCCCTTCGAAATTACCAATATCTTTCCAAAAGGAGCGATAGAGATAAAAGGAAAAACGAGCGAACCATTTACAGTAAACGGCCAGCGTTTGAAACATTACCACACATTGACAACAATGATTTCATTGCAAATCTAAAGCTTGCAGAGTTGCCCGCTCATTCACAAGAATAACATCTATTCTATTTCTGTCGAGCTTACGATAATAAACAAAGCGCTTGGTGGGAGATAACCCACACTCTATCTTTAACTATTTAATTTAATTATCTAAATTTATGATTATTACTACTGCTTATTTTGCCTACTTTCTTTCTTTCTTATTTATCATAAAGTCAATCGGTATCTTTCTTTATTATTAACCATAACTAACTTAATGATATTATCTACTTAATTTTATCTAGCTACTGACCATCACAATGCAACAAGTATATTACATGGATATAGTCTTCAAAGGCAGAGCTCAAAGGAGACGTTTTAAGGCTCTAGCTCAGAGAGAAATGGCACTAACCTTATATCCAGATGGACGCACCATGACCAAATTAGGTATAAGAGACAGTGTTATGTTCCTAATTAACCAACTAGGCTGGGACATCTTTGCTATCAAAAGAAAATTTAGTTCCTACAGTAGGTTGACTTTAGAATTCCTAAGCTCCCTAGTTTACCTGCCAACCCATGGTATGAGATTTAACAAATGCCTCATCACCTTTAGGTTGTTCGATAATGACTACCGCTACACCCATAGAGAAATAGCTGAACTCTTAGGATGCCCTAATGGTCCTAATACCTTTACTATTACCCAGGAAGACAGGCTTGTAGACCTTGAATTAGATCACTTTTGGGGTAGCATCACAGGAAACGACCATCCCGAGCCGGACCTTATGCATTCAGAGAACATCCATAACCTTGCCATTTGTTACTTTCATAAGATCCTAGCTCACACCTTATTTGGAAAGGAACATAACAAACCCTTCGTGTCCAAAGACGAACTCTTTATAATGTATTATGCATCATAGGCCCGACCTGTTAACGTCGCTACATTCATGATAGCTAATTTGCACCGTATAGCACAGGAAGACTATGGATCAATCTTAGTGGGAGGCTTAGTGACCATGATAGGAAATGCCATAAGAATAACATATCCACTTTAATTCACAACCCGACTATTCGATTTTTCCGCCAAATATTGGCGTCCACCATTTTTGGCCGAGCAAATTCTAACAAGGTAAACGAAAGATAACTCTTTTATTTGTTCGCCACATTTTTTCCACAAAAGGTGAATAACGTCCCTTTTATGCTATCTCACATGCAGGCCATTGTCAATGCAAAGAGAGGGCCGATTGTTTTTGGAGGTTTAATAATCTCTATAGCCAGAGTCCTAGGACTCGAAGAAAAATTCTCCAGGCTAACCCCGCTCCCGCATCATGCCATTGACATAGACATGGCAAGGAGCATGAAATTGGTAAAATGAAGGGGAGACGATAAGTTTAATTTAATAATTGCAAATAATGTGTTACAAGATTTCATCCTCCCAAATCCATCTCGCACAGATGTGTGTAACCCGGAAAATTATTGTTATCTAGTGCCTAACCAAGTCCCCGCGCACATTCTTAAGAATGTAGCTGCTGGCGGGGACACCGATCAGGATTACATTCCGGAGCAAGCTGCTCCCGCTACTGACCTACACACCACATACATGCCATCTGAAAATGTTGCAGGTACATCCTCCAGCCAAAGACCCAAAAGAAGAAATGTGGCACCAGCCACCCTTGATGAGATCTATGCTGAACTGCTGCGGTGTAGAGAATTAAACGCTCAGCGCGACCTACATATCCAAAACATGGAACCTCAGCAAACTGAAATGATGTAAATGCTTCGCCAAATGCAGCATGATCAACACAACTATGCTTTCAGAACCTAACAAAACATGTCTGGTTTGATTGATGAAATGGCAGCATTGATAATGCGTGTGGAAGATCTCCAGGACTATACGCCACCTCACCAGCTAGGAAACGGTGGACGTCCATGTACACGTGGAAGAAGGCGCCAGTAGCAATATACCCAGGTTCTACCTCTCTCTCCTATCTTATGTCGTTGCATTGGGGACAATGCACGATTTAAGTATGGGGGAGGAAGCTTTACCACTTTTATTTATCGCTTTCTCGGTAAATTTAAATTATTGTTATTTCCTTTTGTTAAGTGTTAGTTGAGTCAAATATCAGTGTATTGTCGAGTCTTTATGCGTGGTTTTCGTTATTTACTAATTCTCCTATTTGCTTAAGTCATACAATTTTTTTTGCAAAAATCTAGACTTAGAGATACAATACATCTTTTGAAAATTCTAACCTATAAATAAAACTGAGGTTGAATTGTAGAGATTTGGAAAAACTTTATAAGATCAGTATTGTTTTAACACCTTAAATCTCCCAAGTATAAGATCGATTTGAGTACTTGTCATGCCATAGCCTTAAATTCTATCCTTTAATATTCCTTAAGTAGTTTATCTAGCAGCCATCACCATCCTAAGCACATACTACGTAAGAAGTCGATGCAAATAAGTGTATGATCTCAGGCTTAAAAGAAGAAAAGATTACGAAATGTATGAAAAATGTTGTTCCTTCTAAGTTAGGTGACTCTCACCTAGTCATTTAGCCCAACAGTATAACCATCTTTAATTGTTATTTGAGCCAAAGTGCGAAAAAGAAATAAATAAATAATGATGAGATCATAGTCACTAACAGATTATCTTGCTATGAATGTGAAAGGATAACGAACTTAATATGATTGCGCCAGAATTAAAAAGGATAAAAAGAAGGTTTAGTAAGATAGGTTTAGGCATGACGACATGATTCGGATTGGTTTGTATAGGAGGGACACTTATGGTTGCAATATTGCGACTATGTGTTCCAACGATACCCTTAGTATGAAAGTGAGTACCTGTTAATGCAATTTTTAACCAAAGTAAAGTTTATAGACTAGAATAAGTATCTGAATGCAACTGTGTCTTTTACAAGCCTTCATACTTTATGCTGCAAAGATATTACCACACTTTTTATTCATATACGCAGCATTTGCTTGAGGACAAGCAAAGGTTTAAGTATGGGGGAGTTTGATAACGCGAAAAAGTATCGTATTTTTACCTTCATATGCATTACTTTTTACTTGATTAACACTTATTATTACACGGTATTTTATGTTTATTGCAGGTATTTATCGAATAAAAGGTTTACAAGCAAGCAAAGTGGAAAATAGCAAAAAGGAAAGAAAAAGAGACGAAAATGGAAAAAATAGAGAGTATGGGTCCACCACACCAAATGGGCTTGTGGCGCCCATCACTTGGATGTGTGGCGCCCGCCACATGATCCAAAGAGAGTGGTGGCGCCTGCCACAAAGCATGGAAGATTGTGACGCTCATCCCTCAAAATGTGGCGCTCGCCACGGAGTCCAAAACTAGGGTTGTGGCATTCTTCCCTACTTTTTCTCCATGATATTAGCCACGATTCCGCTCACCTTTTGGCTACAATTTAGGGAAGTGAAAACTATATAAAGGAGGGTTGTTTCTCCTTAGACGGCTCTCTCTTCTTTTCCATCGTACGCTAAATTTTTTTAGTTAGATTATTTTGGTTAGTTTCCTAGGCAGTTTTTCCTACTTTTTAAAGTGATAGTTTCTCCACATCAGGGACTATTTCAATTTATTGCTTACGCATTTAAATTCAATTGTAACAGTTACTCATTGCCAAAGCCTGCCGACATTATTTTATTTGAAGAATCAAGATTTAGTTCCAGTTCTCAATTTGTAATCCAGGTTTTATTTTTATTGCTATTTTATTTATTTATGCCTTATTGTATGTTTGATTTTCCGAATACCATGTTTGTTACCAGATCCATGTCCAGCTAAACCCTTAGGTATCGGTATGTAAAGACCGTCAAAACGACGGGATCCGTAAATAGTCGGTGTTGGTTTTTATAAAACTTATTTTTCCGGTTTTTAGTTTCTTAATTTAATCAAACTGTTTTTCGTATAGAGTATAAAACAAACAAAGGTTACGGTCAACAAGAACGAGAGTTTGAGATTTTAACCAGATAGCTAAAACTAGGCATTAATCCTAAACACAACGAGATCGCTTTAGGATTAATTAGACTTTATTCATATTCAAAAAATACTTTTAAATTCATAATGAGACTGCGAGAGCCAAACATTCTGGTTTAAGAGTATGGCTAGAGTCAACAAAAAGAGAGTGTGAGACTAAGTCCTTTTTATAAATAATTTCTACTGAAGAATATTTTGACAAATAAGATTACACAAACTATCTATCGAATCCCTTAAGTTTGATGTGTTACATATCGATATCCATTTATCATATATCTTTATTAATATTCTATTTACGTTATAGTTATTTCTCTTCATCCCTCTAATCTTAGAACGATCATCATCCTTAGATTTACATATTAACATTAGATAACGATACGTTCGATTATTAGTCCTTGTGGGTTCGATAATCTTTAAAACTACACGATAGGATTGTGCACTTGCAGTCACGATTCCCATAGACTTACTAAGTCGCGATCATTCATAATATCCATTACTTATGATGCATTATTTCCCCTCTGCCATAACTGAGCATAAACTATATTGGCATCGAATTCGAAAGCCTCGTCTCAGTCGAATGAACTTGAGATTATGGGTTTGAGTTCTTTAAGTGGATTTAATTTATTCAAATTGGCTCTGACAATAACCTAAGAGAATGGGTTGTGTGTTTATGACGTTTGTGTGATCTACATTCACCCATTTTCCATCCTCTCCCTTTGATGTTTTTTACTCTTCTTACTAGTTCATATTTCTTTCACATATTTTTCGTTACTAGTTCACATTTCCTTCACATATTTTTAGTACTAAATGGAATGTGACTAATGGGTTTGTTACTGTTTAAATTGCTACAAATTTGTAAAATATTCTTAAATATAATGTGTATGAAAATGGTTGAAGAATCTAGAACTATAATGTGTATGGAAATGCTAAAAGAACCTATAATTATTATGATACTAATCTATCATGAAAAATCTAGAAAGAACTAAAATAATGTAGAAACATTCACCGCCATTGAGAGGCTTGTGACTTACGCCTACAAATAGGTATTAGCCTGAAACTTTTAGTTAGAGAAAAATCAACAAAGTGCTACGTGAGTAAATACTAAGTGTTAGTATTTATTGACAAGCTTTGATAGAAACAAAACACATCGATTGGAGAATTTTGACTAGTGTATTGAACATGGTTTGGAAGAATCTTAAGAACATATCTAGTTGTTCTTTCGACATCATGTCGAAGTCGAAGCGCCCTACAAACGTAAAAGACTTAGGATATTTTGGAATCTAGCAACTTTAAATAAGTTGTCTCAACACTAGAGTTTTTCATAAACTACCTTCAACAAGAAAGAAGTTATCTGCTTGGAGCAGTTACGAACGTGGGATAATGGTTTTCAACAATTTGCTAGTTCTGACAACGTGACGGTGCTTCAGAAGACTGAAATAAATGTTCTTGACACATGTCCACTTCCTAGGAATAAACTGTCGGAGATGGTTAACTTTAGTTTAGTATAAATAATATGCTCACACATTGTAATCAAGGTCATAAAACTCTAGAATTGGAGTAGCCGAGTCAAAGAGCGAAATCGTTTTTGAGGAACATGTCTGAGTTTGCGTCCCTTTCTTTCAGTGTTTTTATGTTTCCTTAACTGAGATATTCTTCTTTTTAATTGTCATTTACTGTATTTTCTGTTTAATGTCATTTATTGCACTTTCCATTTATTACGTTAATTCAAGGTTTTTCGCTATTAAAGTTTGTGCCCATTTTTCCTTTGTACAAACATTCACATTTAATTCACACATTTTCCTTGTACAATTGTTTTGCACAGATTTCTTCTGAGATTTTTTGAGCTAATCTCACAAGTGAATTAAACTCGTGATTGTTTGGTAAAAACACCTGCGAACAAATTGACACACAAGTGGGACCTTTATGCAAAAAAAAAATACTTTTACAAGAAAGTGTCACATTACTTACTTAGTTTCGTTTTTTACATGAATTTTTTTTTCAATTTCTAGATTTTTATGCGTCTGAGAAGTGGTAGGACTTTGGCTGAAATGGTTCTTCCAAAAAATACTTCTCGTCCCCGAAATGATGCTCTAGACACATAACCATTAGTCATATCGATGATTGCTACTACAAGGACATCAAACCCTGTTAGATTAACATGTTAAATCCTTACCCCAGTAACAACTTCGACGTCATTACCAGGAGTTGTAGTCTTGTTACCACCAATAGAGAACATCCCAACTACCCCAAGGGCTACTCTAACTATTATGGGTGACCCTACGCCCCATTATCTCTCAAGTTTTACGCTACCTCTAGTCACTAGGGATTATCCATATGGCATGCCAACTGCCATGATGACAGGTTTGCAAAGCCACACTTCGACATTTGCAAATAATGTTGTAACGAGAGCATCACCCTTAAATCCATATTTGGCAGCTTAGGTCGAATGGTACATCCACAAGGAGGGATTGGTTATGTTCCTCCAAGTATACCATCCTTAACTACAAACTCTCTTGTATCCACGAGGCAACAAATGGACGAAAGTAACCACAAGATGATGAACATGCTTACACAACATATAGGTATTGTGTTTCACCCACTAACTTAGAACACAACCCATAGTTACCATCAGTTGGGCCACCAAATGGGTAGAATTGCTAAATTTCTTGGTGCGTCTCAAGTGTCGGTTATACCATTGCCTAATAATCAAGCGCATGTCAAACAACCTCCACCAAAGAGGTAGTTATGGTGCAAAGAGACTAGGATGCCAACCAAGTGCTTAGGAATATCCAACGGGGGGGGAGGGGGAATATAACTAACGTGACCGAACAAATTTTGGCAAAAAATGACCTTAATGTTGGCCTTCATATGCCCAATTACGTATCTCTACTGTCCCAATGTGCAACAGACTGAATTGTCCATGGTTTGGAAGGTCCCCAAATTCATCAAATTTATTGGTGACACCAATGAGTCCACAGTCGAACACGTTGCTAGGTATCAGACTGAAGTTGGTGATATAGCCAACAACAAAAATCTGAAAATGAAGTATTTTCCAAATTCCTTGACAAAGAACGTCTTTACGTGGTTTACCAAGTGCCTTGACAGAGAAGCGTAGATTTAATAAAAATGAGCAATAGTTCAAAAATATCTAGCGGAAGAAAATTCACATTCGCATATTTAGACGAGTTCAAATGTTAAAATAAATAAAATAAAAATAGTACTGCAATAGCTTATTTATTACATAAATTACTAATTTTGCAAAAGACTTTGCCTATCACACACATGCTTCAAGGAACACATCAATTATGATTTTCTATTTGAGTACCTAAAATATTAATTATAAGGGTCAAATTCAAATTCAAATTCCATATCCAGATTGAGTCATATTCACCTTAAGAAAATATCATAAAATAATAACAAAAACTTCACAATTAAAATATAATTAATAATTTTTTATTTTTTATTATATTATATGAAATACAATGTGACCAAAACTATTATGTGAGACCCTAATGATCCGGATACATAAACTCATTTTGATGAGAGACGCTTACAAAGACTCCTGTCATAAAGGCCTGAAAAATATTAAATTTGCCATAAAGACTCCGGTCACAACGATTCAAAAATCATCGAACTTAGGCAATGGAAAAATACAATGACTCTACTAACACATGTGATATGATGCATGTCCCATTAATATAAAAATCATGAACAGAATTCCTTCAAGCAACTAATCTCATATACATTTTTATTTATTTATTTTTATTTTTGTTAATTAATCTAAACAAGTCATCAATATGTATATAGTGATATTTATCATTTACGTTGATCGGATATCGTGACAACATATATTTGCATAAGCCTAGCAGTATATGAAATAAAATATATGTATATGTTTAACGGTACATGAAATACAATGAAGTGTAACTATATGTTTAACCATGGTTTCTCTTGCTTTCTATACTGGTAATAACCAATTTTCACATGAGCATATTAGAAACCAACATTATCAATATACAATACTATGTATAGCAATCAAATAAAACAAACCATATCTTATAACAAAGGTACTAGTACTAGATAATTCCAAAATGGAACTATACTGAAAAAGGTAATGCACATATCTCATAACAAAAGTACTAGTACTAGATAATTCCAAGATGGAACTATATTGAAAACGGTAACGCAAGCATAATATAATTTAATAACATAAAGTCGTTTTAATTTTAATAAGAAAAGGTTCTACCATTGTTATATAGCATAAGTGTATGGAGAAAAGCTTTTACCTATTTATCTATGTAATAATAATATTTTGGAAGACTCTATGATCTGATTTTGCAGACATAATTTAAAAATTACACTGCGAATAGAAGGATGCCGCGAGTGATGTAGTGATAGCGTGAAGTTTTATTTTTTATAATTCTAAAAGAATTTTTTATTTTTATTTTCTTTCTTTTTTCTGAAGAAAATTATGGAAATTTAAAAGGGTATGGAAATTGAGTTAAGTGAGGAAAGAATTGTGGAACAAGGAGGGTCACTAATAACTTGGTTAGAAGTGATTTATTTTAAGATACCGTTTACTATTTATTATATTAAAGGTGTAATTTAGTATAATTGTCAATGTCACGAGAACTTATAACGTCATACATATAAGTATAGAATGATGAGAGATAAAATAAATAAGAAATACGGTAAGATATGATGTATTTGAGAGAATTACGGAACACCATAAGTTACGGTGTGCTTAAGTGAAATACAATACACCATAAGATATTGTGCACGTTGTAACACCCTAAACCACAAAACTTATATTTTAAGAATTACACGACAATCTAAGGTGTCATCAACGACAAAATCTTTAACAAACACAAGCATTTAACAACTAACGAAACATTGCAGCTAAATTACTAACGTCAATCAACACTTGTCATCGCACACTTAACTTCACTTAGGGTATCATTGCAGTGGTATCCTTCCTCTTTCGATTTAAATAAAATAATCACAACAAGACATTTTGTCTCAAACTTCCACTTAAGTGAAATATTTTCCAAAAACCAAATTTCTCGTAAGCAAATCTCAACAACTCACACATAGGACCAATTAAAGTTTAAACATCATCAAAACATAATAATCAAATAACGCTCCGACCCCGATGTTACAAAATTAGAGCAAGACTTCTAACAACGAAAACTAAACGAAGTAACTCCATGAGCTAACTTCCACTTACAACAACGGACTCTACTCCTGGATATCTGCAAAATTTCCATTGTGGATAACATCAAAGCAAAGGAAGTTAGAAACAACAAACAAATATAAATAATTTAAAGAATGCTAAGGTAGAGAATACACAACAAACACACATTCATTACACATCCATCAACAACATGTTCTCACAGCCAAATCATGACAACATTTACATATTCATATTCAGTCAACAACATGTTCTCACAGTCAAATCATGATAACATTTACATATTCACATCCAATCAACAACATCATGAATAATTAACTACATATACAATCATGTATGCAAATGTACTCCACAACTGACTCATTATGCATGTGGTACCATTCATAAACACTCATGTTCATCTCACTCCCAATCTCCACCATAGGACCAGAGCACACAAAATCGTTACCATTACCATATGTAACGCTTCATTGATTTCCACCTGAAACCGAGTAGTCTCTCCCGATCCCTACCATAGAACCAGAGCACACCAAAGTTCGTTACCATCACCATAGATAACACTTCACTGATACCCACATAGAACTGGCTACTTTCTCTCATCCATACCACTGGACTAGAGCACACCAAAACTGGACCGAAGTTCGTACACCATGATGCATAACTTTCAACAACATACATTTTCACCAAAAGGTTCACCAAAAGAATCTCCAAGCACATCTCACCATTTATGCTCACGTCATTCATCATATGCAACAATTAATCAATGTTACAACGTCAAGAAACAACAACAAACAACATCAACTCACTCAAATCAACCTCATAGGCATTAAGTCATGTTACTTCATCAAAGCAACAACACATCATCGTTTAAATAATGATTCGCTAACTGGTCATACATGTCAGCACAAACATCCCTAAAGTAGTTAAATCACTACAACTCAAACACTTCACTAAGAAATATCATGAGGTAGCTCTGCATTTTAGCTTTCTAACGCATCAAACGGCATCTCAATTGGACCTACAAAATGAAAGATACAACCAAGATCGTCGGACAAAACAACAAAAACAAAATTAGAACTTTTCACCATTTGGCCATGACAATCGATTGTCATCTGGTACAATCGATTGTCAATAAAACATGTTTAAATTCGTAAAAAAAACACTTTTCTTGGATAGGCAATCGGTTGTCATCTGGCGCAATCGATTGTACTGTTATTTCTTTTCAAAATTTCAACTAATGTAATCGATTGTTATCCTGTGTAATCGATTTATAATGTAGTTTTTTTTCCAAAAATTCTAGATTTCATCATACGATCTCCACCCCTATTATCCCTAAACCTTCATACATGTTGTAAAGACAAAGAGTCAGACAACATACGATCGCAAGTTTCGATGATGACAAATGACCATCATGCACGTCTACAAACAAATGCAACACATTACCCATCATATCCTTTTCTACGTTTGTCTAAATCTATTATAATGATTAAAAACATATGTGGACAAAGTGTGATCATGACGAAATGCATGAAAATCATAAAACACAGTTTTATGCAGATTTGAAGGCCTTGAGTCGACCATAGGGGTCAGCTCAAAGCTCACGGGTCAGCGCAAAGCTCAGCTAAACTGAAGATTGGTCAGCGCATGCTTCTTTGCGTCGACCATAAGGGTCGGCGCATAACTCACGGGTTAGCGCAAAAATCCCTTGAGTCGACCAGAGGTCAGCGCATAGCATAATGATGCTATCCTGGGTCAGCGCGTGGAACCATGGGTCGACCATAGGGGTCGGCGCATCACTCACGGCTCAGCGCACGCCGACCTATGGTCGACCGCTCGTGCGTAAACTAAGTTTTCTGAGTTATTTCCACTGTTTGAAATTCTGTTATTTTTGATTGGTTTTGTCAGTTACTATATATAGAAGTCAAAACACTTTTATTAACCAACATTTGCTAATTTGAGTTCAAGTGTTCAAGGAAACAAGAAAGAGTGAAAAAGGTGTCCAAGACTCATCATCTTCATCTTCAACATTTCACAACACATCATCTGCAAACAATTACTTTTGATGTGGTTCGTGATCGATTAAAGGTGATAAGGTTCGAAGCTGTGATCGAAGAATCCAGTTCGGGTTGAAGCTTGTGGCAGGTTCTTTCTTGAATAAAACCGTTAGGGTTTTGTCCTCCAATACGGGTTTGTGTTTGGGGTTTTTTGGACGAATCGTTCTTCAATATTCAGCCGAGCGAAGGTGATTGAGAAGAGGAAGTCTTCATCAGTCTAGTAGCGGATTCGGTGGCATTGAAGTGAAGGATTCGGGTTCGACTCGTTGTGTTTGAGATCAGCCGGGCCGAGGGTTTGAAGAACGGAAGATTCTTCAACAAAGGGGCTGGAATCGGAGGTCTAGCAACAACGATCGAAGGTCTTGATTCATCTTGAATCAAGGAGCAAGGATAGGAAGCATCATTCAACACATTGGAAGTTCTGTTGTTTACATGCTTTGCAATCCTTGTATAAACGATTAAATTTCACAGGTGATATCTAATTAATCATCTCAATTCTATTTTTAGAATTGAGGGCAGACGTACCCCGAAGCGAGGACGGCGGGGGAACTGCCTCATCAAATCTCTGTCTTCTTTAATTTTCTGCATAAGTGCTTTTCAGCTTAAAAATTAAGTGATTTTAGTTTAAGCAATTTTCCCAAACTTTGATATAAGTTGAGTAAGAAACTAAAACTGCTGTTTGAATACAAAGTACAATAGTATATTGTACTAGATAAATTTGAATTACTTACTCAACTCAAATATCTCTTGGAGTGTATGCACACTAAGTGTTTGTGAATTTGCATAAGCCAAAGTTGTCTTAAGTTTGCACTCAGTTTAATTTGGTATTTTGGATCATTGGAACTAGGCTTGCTAGTTAGTGAAATATATCAATTGAGTGTGCAAATAGTGTAGTGATTAGTATTTCATTTTATCTCTATTCCATTAGCTTAACGCATATCCGGTTTTCCAATAACGGTTCGTTTTAGACTAAAATTTTCCTCGGCCGCTTCCGCATTCAAAACAAATTTTCAAAACCAATTTTCTCTCAAATTGGTAGCGCCGACTCAAGTTTTTAATTGGGATCTATTCAACCTCCCCTTCTAGATCCGTGCCATAGTCTAACAAGTGGTATCAGGAGCTCCGGTTCACTCCGTGCTTCAAAATACAACTTTGATAGAAAATGGCTAACGAACCTAAAGGGGCTTATAATAGAGATCCCGTTTTCAATGGTGAAAATTATAGTTATTGGAAAGACTGTATGCGGGTGCACATAAATTCCATAGATAGAAAAATATGGAATGTTATTCTCAATGGTCCAATTCAAATAACCATGACCAATGAGAACAACGAAGTGGTGCCTAAGCCCGAAGCACAATGGACCGATGATGATGAAAAGAAATACAATTATGATTGGAAAGCCAAAAATATCCTAATCTCCTTATTAGGCGTAGATGAATAATATCGTGTATCCCATTGTCCTACTGCTAAGGCTATGTTGAAGGTGAGAAAAACAAGAAAGGGGGGGTTTGAATTGTTTGAAAAATTAAGCGCTTTTGCAAAATGAAAATCACACAAAGATTTTATACTGGTTCGCTTATAACACAAAGCTACTCCAGTCCACCCGGCCAAGGTGATTTCGCCTTCAACAAGGACTTAATCCACTAATCTTGAAAGATTACAAACAACCCCTAAGAGAGAAGAAAATCTCTTAGTCCTCTCAAGTCTACAGACTACAAAGAGTCACTTGAGGAAATCAAATAAAAATAGATACAAGATGTGTAATCTAGAATGCTTCTAAGAAAGCAAATATTACAAACTTAAGAACAAATTTTTCACTTGATAAGCAAAAGCTTAGTGAAAATCTTTGAAGAACAAAGATGTTTTTCTTGAGCGTGATATAATTTCAGTATAGTTTTGGCTAGTGATTTCTTCGTGTATGCTGAATGAGATTTCTTCTCTATTTATAGGAGTTGAAGTAGAGTTGAAGCAGCGTTGAATCTGTTGGATATTGAGATGTAATTACGCCATTCCATTAATAGCTTCTGCAGTAGACTTTTTCACTTAGAAGTGACTACTTACCACAATTAGTATCTTTTCTCTTGGAAGTGGAGATTAACGTCTCTTTCTAATTGAGGAAATCCATTTGCAGAACTTTAACTTGGCTTAAACGTTACTTCATCATGATTAACGATTCTGATTAGAGTCTTTGTGTATCTGGAGAAATTTGCTTCTGATGTTATTTCTTGAATGTTCAGATGGCGCTGATAACTTCAGAGTTTGCAGAAGGCATTTGTTCAGAGTCAGAGCTTCTAGACTTTACTTCATGTTCAGATGCTTCTGATATTTTGTAGTTTTGTCCAGAGTTTAGAGCTTCTTGAATGAGATTCCTCTTTAGATGCTTCTGATTACTTGAGATTTTGCATCTGATCTTGTTTTGCATCTGATGACATCATCAGATTTATTTCTTCTTTCTTTAGAACCCTGCACACTTAGAAACTTTTCGTTAGGGTACCACTTTTGGTTTCATCCTTTGTTATCATCAAAATCATGGAATCTATTGTAGAACTATTTTTGTTCTTACAATCTCCCCCTTTTTGATGATGACAAAACAAATAAAATTATCAGATGAAACATGAAAAATATTAGATCAGATAGACAAAAGCTCCCCCTGAGTTAGCGCTAGGGAGTTCAGAAGTTCTTACCAGAGCTTTTCCAAGTAATTAGGTTTCTGAAAACTTTCTGCAAATGCTTAACTTTAAAGTTAGAGTTATTTAATCAGAGCTATTATTTAATCAGAGCTTATTTATATCAGAACTATTTCTATAATTGTTGCAGAATGCTTAAGGTTTTAGACATAATTTTCATCAGAGCTATTTAATAATTTCTCCCCCTTTTTGGCATAATCAAAAAGGCAGACAACATAAAAAAAAGAGAGAAAAACACTTCATTAAACAGCACAAAGGCAAACAGCAGTCAAAAACAACAGATTCAAGAGAATATCAGAGCTAAAAAAAAGAAAAGACAGAAGCAAAAAAAACACTAGGCAACCAAAATAAATCCTAAGTGCCTAAGGGTTTGGAGGAGGAGGAAGTCTCTGTAGTAGCATGGCAAACATATTCTGGAGGTTTTCATTCAGAGCGTCTTGTTTGTCCATCCTTGCCCGGAGCTCACTCTGATCTTGCTTGATCTCTTTCTGATCTTGCTTGATCTCCTTCAGAGTGTTAAGAATCAGAGGGATCGCAGAGGAAGACTCCCCCTGAATCAGAGCCTGCTGAGTTTCAGCTTCAGCAGCAGCTTGGGCTTCTGCATCTGCCTTAGCCTTGGCTTCTGCTTCCTGAATTCTCAGAAGTTCTGCTTCCTTTGCCAGGCGTTCTTCTTCCAACCTCTTAGCTTCTTCTGCAGCTTCCTTAGCCAACCTTTCTTCTTCCAATCTCTTGGCCTCAGCTTCTCTAGCCAGTCTCTCCTCCTCTAATCTTCTAGCCTCAGCTTCTCTAGCCAGTCTTTCCTGGAGTCTTTCCTCAGAGTCTCTGATGTAGCCATTTCTGACTTGTTCAGAGATACTCTTCAGCCTATAAGACTCAGAGGTCATCCAACTAATAACTCTGTTCCAGTGTGTCCTAACAGATTTAGGATCATCACTGACTTCAGAATTTTTAGCCAGAGACTTGATCTTCTGGACTGAGGATTCTGCAACCTGCATAATGGCCTCCTCAAGGGTAGGTGTGATAATTTTAGGTTCAGGTTCAGGTGAAAGAGGTGGAGAGTTTTGAGGGCTGAGATTTAGAGGTTGAGGTTCAGTTTCTGGTTCTGGCTGGGGTTCAGATTCTGCTTCTGGTTGAAGTTCAGAATCTGGGTCTGGTTGAAGACTGGGGGATGAGGCATAGAGTGGGTTTACATCTAATGGGTCAGAGTCTGGGCTAGGTACAGCGGGAATTAATGGTGGAGTGATATAAGGTTCAGATGGGCGAATTACAGATGGTTGAGTTTCAGAGGGTGTGGTGGTTGTTTGTGGTGGAAGGGAAGTTTGATTTTCAGAGGTAATGGTGGTTGTTTGTTGTGGAATAGAAGTTCGGAGGGGAGAGGTTACTTCAGTTTGTGTTTGAGTTTGTGGGGCGAAGTTTTTAGCATAAATTTCAGCTATTGTTGGGGAGTTTGGGTCAGAGTGTTCTTGATCAGAGGACTCATGATCAGAGGACTCTTGGTTAGAAGAAGGGGAAAGGTAAGGTGGTGACTCATACTCAGAGGATGAGGAAGAACTGTGGTGATATAGTTGATTAGGGTCAGAGGTTGTTGTAAAAGTACGGGCAATATTTAGAACAGGTGGAGGTTGAGAGGTTCTAATGGTAGAAGGTGGTATTTCTGAGGTTGTAAAAATTGGTTGAGAGGAGAGAGGGTTAGAGGAAGCCATTACAGATTCAGAAGAGACAGGAGGAATGGACTTACCAGAGGAAGAAGAGACTTTCAGAGGAGCTTTGGTTCCAGAGGATTCTCCAGTTCTGGGTTTCTTTGCCTTCCTTGCTTCCTCAGCTATCTTCTTCTCAGAAAGGCCTCTTTTGTATCTGACCAGATCTTCTACAGAATCCAGACAGTCTTCAAGGCGGAAATCAGAAACGTCAATGCCTTCATCCAGACGATCCTGAAGGTAGATGGCAATGGCATCTCTGGGTTCATTTTTGAAGAACCTTTCAAGGCCATGAGGCATCTTCCTCTGATCCTTCAGAGCTTCCCAGGTCACATTCATAGTGGGCTTGACTCTGATGTCTTTGATGATTCCCATACTCCTCAGATTTCTGGCATTCAGAGGCTTTCCAACGTCAATTGCCAGATCATCCATGCATCTGGTCTTTTCCAGAGCATCTACCAGCCCATGCTCAATGAAGATGTCAGAGAGCAATCTTCCCAGAGGAATGTAGGATCTGGGCTTCATATTGTTCCTTGTTTCTCTGACTGAATCCCTCAGATATCTGAAGAGAAGAACAGGGAGGTTGATTGGAATACCCTTCTGAATACAGTAGAGGATGCACTTCTGATCAGCATTTATATAATCTGAAGAGTTGGAGGCTGGACGATGATGGATTGTTCCCAGAATAATCTTCAACCAAACTCGGAGGTTCTGATGAAGCTCCTTGTTCTTAGAGGGGTTTCCTTCAACATTTGCTTTGAAGATTGTAGGGTTAATGACTTCTGTGATGCGCTTGGACCTTGGAGGAATGTTGTAAATCCTTTTACCTCCAGTTCTCTCCATGTTCAGCAAAGAGGCAATAGATGCTTCTGTGATGATGATCTTCACTCCCAGAACAAAAGAAACAATGAACTCATCATCAGCATCTGCACATCTCCAGAACTCTTTCACCAGAAGAGGATAGATTGGACCATACAATCTGTTGAAGTAGTTTTCCCAACCTTGCTTGCGAAGATCTTCAGTTAAATCAACGCCATTTCTTCTCAAATTCTCAAAATCTACCAGCGATTCACATAGAACATCCAAACCTTCAAAGGGAGTTGAAAGGTTTATGTGTTGTTCGCGTTCCAAAATGTGAGGTTCTTTGTAAACTGGGGTTGTGGTAACATCTACAACCATGGGTGTTTGAGTGTTTGAGGTTTGGGGGTTAGAAACAGCTTCCATTTGTTGGGAGAAGTCAAAAACAGATTGTTCTTGAGGATTCATGATGAAGATTGATGAAGAAGATGAAGAACTGAGAAGGTTGCAGAGAAAACTTCGAGAGAGGGTTTAGGGTTTAAGAGTGAGTGAGAGTGATAAGTGTGTGAAATGTGAGAAAAGTGTTTATATACTAAGGGTAAAAACACATGCAAAACGACACACATACCAGCGTTAGCACAAAAACCAAAATGGCACGTTTGGGGGAAAAATGATTACAGCTCATTAATGAATGTCTAATCCCAACAGTAAGCACACTGCTCAAGGAGATTTTCAAGCGTTCTGACCTTTGATTTCTTTTGACAGCTGTCTAGAAGTTCTAGGGTTAGACGCATGTTCCCCACGTGTTGATGTTTCTGATCTTCAGGAATACAAAAGGATTTCTGAAGATTTCTAACTCAGATATCTTCTTAACTTGGTAGAAGTATCAGAGTCAGAGGCAGAAGTATATTTGTTTTTATCAGAGTCTCATTTTACATGTTCAGAGCCAAATTTTACTCAGGACAATTTTTAATGTTCAGATTTTCTAAGATGAAACGAAATCTATCTTCAGCTAGAGGCTTAGTAAAGATATCTGCCCATTGATGTTCTGTATCAATGAACTTCAGCGTTACTATTCCTTTCTGAACATAGTCTCTAATAAAATGATGTTTAATTTCTATGTGTTTGGCTCTGGAATGTAGAATGGGATTCTTACTTAAACAAATAGCAGCAGTATTATCACAAAGGATAGGAATGTTACTCTCAAAGATTTGTAGATCTTCTAGCTGATGTTTCATCCAGAGCATCTGAGTTGTGCATAGTGACGCTGAGATATATTCTGCTTCTGCAGTTGATAGAGCAATTGTTGACTGTCTTTTGCTAGCCCAGGAGATTAAGTTGTTTCCCAGAAGCTGGCAATTTCCAGATGTGCTTTTACGTTCTATTCTATCTCCTGCATAATCTGCATCACAATAACCAGAAAGCCTATACTCTGATGTTTTCTCATACATCAGGCCCAGGTTAGGGGTTCCTTTCAGATACTTAAGAATTCTCTTAACAGCTGTTAAATGAGATTCTCTAGGATCTGATTGGAATCTGGCACAAAGACAGACGCTAAAGAGAATATCAGGACGAGTAGCAGTCAGATAGAGAAGAGAGCCTATCATACCTCGATAGAGCTTCTGACAAACCTTGTTGCTTACCTCTTCCTTCTCCAGAATGCAAGTTGGATGCATGGGAGTCTTTGCAGAATTGCATTCAGACATATCAAACCTTTTTAGAACGTCTTTAATGTACTTGCTTTGATGAATGTACGTGACTTCTGGAGTTTGATTGATTTGAATTCCCAGAAAGAACTTTAGTTCTTGCATTAGACTCATTTCAAATTCTGCCTGCATTAACTTAGAAAATTCTTGGCAAACAGAGATATTAGCAGAACCAAAAATAATGTCATCAACATAAATTTGGCATATCATGAGATCATTTTCATGATTTTTACAGAAGAGTGTAGAATCAACTTTCCCTCTGATAAAATTTTGTTCCAGAAGAAAATTACTTAAGCGTTCATACCAAGCTCTGGGAGCTTGTTTAAGTCCATATAAGGATTTCTTAAGTTTGAAAACATGTTCTGGAAAATTTGAGTTTTCAAAACCAGGAGGTTGATTAACATACACTTCTTCTGAAATATAACCATTTAGAAATGCACTCTTGACATCCATTTGGTATAATTTTATAGAGTGATTAATAGCAAATGATACAAGAAGACGAATAGACTCTAACCTTGCGACTGGAGCAAAAGTTTCATTATAATCAATACCTTCTTGTTGACTATAACCTTGAGCTACCAGTCGTGCTTTGTTTCTGACAACTTCTCCTTTCTCGTTCAGTTTGTTTCTGAACACCCATCTGGTTCCAATGACATGAGTGCCTCTGGGTTTAGGAACAAGATCCCAGACATCATTCTTGGAGAATTGATCTAACTCTTCTTGCATAGCTGCCACCCAATCATTATCTTGAAGAGCTTCATCACAGGACGTAGGCTCAATCAGAGACACTAGTCCCAGAGGAATATCTTCAGAAGTTCTGAAGGTAGATCTGGTTCTAACAGGTTCATCTTTGTTTCCCAAAATCAACTCTTCAGATACGTTGCTACGACTCTTGACTTTCCTTGGAATTTCTGGAGATTTAATTTCTTCAGAGTCTGGAGTGACAGTTGCTTCTGGAGTTTTCTCAGATTCTACCAGAGTGATCTCTAAATCTGCAAACTTTTCAACTAGCTTTGACTTTTCAGGGTCAAGCTTATCATCAAATCTAACATGAATTGATTCCTCCACAATTTTGGTTTCTGTGTTGTATACTCTATAGCCTTTAGAGCGTTCTGAGTATCCTAACATAATACCTTTCTGTGCTTTGGAATCAAACTTGTTTAGATGTTCTTTAGTATTTAATATAAAGCAAAAGCATCCAAAAGGATGGAAATAAGAAATGTTGGGTTTTCTTCCCTTACACAGTTCATAGGGAGTCTTATCCAGAATAGGTCTAATAGAGATTCTATTCTGAAGATAACACGCTGTATTTACAGCTTCTGCCCAAAAGTGCTTTGCTACATTAGTTTCATTGATCATGGTTCTGGCCATTTCTTGGAGTGTCCTATTCTTCCTCTCTACAACTCCATTTTGTTGTGGAGTTCTAGGGCAGGAGAAATCATGGGATATTCCATTAGAATCAAATAATTCTTCAAAATCTTTATTTTCAAATTCTCCACCATGATCACTTCTGACTCTAACAATTTTAGAGTCAAATTCTTTTTGCACTTTAGAACAGAAACTGGTGAATACAGAGTGAGACTCACTCTTGTGCTTTAGGAATTTTACCCATGTCCAGCGGCTGTAATCATCAACGATTACTAGTCCATACTTCTTTCCATTGACTGATGCTGTTTTCACAGGACCAAATAAGTCAATGTGAAGAAGCTCCAGAGGCTTGGAGGTAGAAACAACATTTTTCTTTTTAAAAGATGTTTTTGAAAACTTTCCTTTCTGACAAGCTTCACACAGAGCATCTGAAGAAAATTTCAGTTTAGGTAGGCCTCTGACTAACTCAAGTTTAGTTAGCTGAGAAAGTTTCCTCATGCTAATGTGGCCTAAGCGTCTATGCCATACCCATTGCTCTTCGTGAACTGACATTAAACATTTAACATTTTGATCTTTTAAATCAGAAAGATTTATTTTATAAATGTTGTTTTTCCTCTTGCCTGTGAAAAGGACAGAGCCATCGTTCTGATTAATGGCTTTACACGTTTTTTGATTAAAGATTACATCATAACCGTTATCACTTAATTGACTTATGGATAACAAGTTATGCATTAATCCTTCTACATAAAGAACATCAGATATAGAGGGAAGAGTACCATTACCAATAGTTCCGGAGCCTCTGATCCTTCCTTTCTGATCTCCTCCGAAGCCTACAAAGCCAGCGTCTTTAAGTTCCAGGCTTTGGAACATAGACTTTCTTCCCGTCATATGTCGCGAGCATCCAGAGTCCAGGTACCATGACTGGTGTCTGAACTTTGCTGCATAGGATATCTGCAACATAGATAATCTTATCTTTCGGTACCCAGAATCTCTTGGGTCCTTTCAGATTAGTTTTCCCAGAGTTTCTTACAACTTTGGGTCTTCTAGCATTTTTAAATTTGTGTTCTTGTGTGTGTGTATAGTGGTATGAAAAAGGTGATTTAATTTGGTTACTGGTAGAAGTTTTATCAGAATCAGAATCATACCCAATTCCCCTTTTATTATTCTGACCTACTCCATAAATCATGGATGCCATAATACTCCTATTTATCCCATTCTTCAGAAATTGTTGAAAGGCTTCTTCATACTTATAAATAATTTCATTTGAAGTTTGTGGTGCTTGAGACAACACTTCTTCTAATTTTAAGCTTTTTGTTTTAGCTCCATCTCTTTCTAACGTTAAAGATTTGATTGTATCTTCATGTGCTAGAATTGTTGTCTCAAGTTCACTACATTCTTCAGATTTTGCTTTAAGAAGACCTTTAATGCTTTTAACTTTTTGTTTTAATTTCTGAAGAGAGGTAAGAGTTTCTGATAAACATGATTCTAAGTCAGATCTAGAAAGTTCAGAGAATACCTCTTCAGATTCTTCATCTGAGCTGCTGGATGTGGTAGCCATAAATGCTACGTTCGCTTGTTCATCAGAGTCAGATTCTGATGATCCTGAATCACTATCGTCCCAGGTGGCCATTAATCCTTTCTTTGTTCTGAAGGCATTTTTCTTGAAGCTTTCCTTCTTAGAGTTATCTTTCTTCAGCTTGGGGCATTCATTTCTATAATGACCTGTTTCTTTACATTCAAAACAGGTAATATCTTTATTAGGTTTACCTTTTGAAGTTGACTCTGATCTATCCCCTCTGGGTCTTGATCTTCTGAAGTTGTTGTTGTTCCTTCTTTTCCAGAGTTGCTTAACTCTTCTGGTTAGTAAAGACAGTTCTTCTTCATCATCAGAGTCTTCAGGTTCAGAGTCGTCAGTATCTGCAGTTTCTGCCTGGAGAGCTTTGGTTCTGTCTGACTTCCGTCTTTCAGGTCTGGACTTCAGCGCCACTGACTTGTTCCTTTTCTGAGGCTCATCCTCCTCTAGTTCTATCTCATGGCTTCTGAGAGAACTAACAAGTTCTTCAAGGCTGATACTGTTCAGATCCTTTGATAACTTCAGAGCAGTAACCATAGGTCTCCATTTCTTTGGCAGACTTCTGACAATCTTCTTAACATGATCTGCAGTTGTGTATCCCTTGTCTAGCACTTTAAGACCTGCAATAAGAGTTTGGAATCTGGAAAACATAGCTTCTATAGCTTCGTCATCTTCCATCTTGAAGGCTTCATATTTCTGGATCAACGCCAGAGCCTTCGTCTCCTTGACTTGGGAGTTTCCTTCATGGGTCATCCTTAGAGAGTCAAGTATATCTTTGGCTGTCTCTCTGTTGGTGATCTTCTCATATTCGTTGTATGATATGGCATTTAGAAGTATTGTTCTGGCCTTGTGATGATTTTTGAACTCACGTTTCTGATCTTCTGACATTTTGCTTCTGGGAACTTCAGCTCCATTTAAGGTTGGAGGTTTGTATCCATCTGTGACAATGTCCCAGAGGTCAGCATCATAACCAAGAAAGAAACTTTCGATTCTATCTTTCCAGTAATCAAACTTTTCTCCATCAAAAACAGGAGGCTTGGCATTGTAAGAATCTTTCTCATTTGAGTGGGCCATTTGTTTTTCTCTCACTGGATCTCTCTACACGGTTAAGTGTTTGATTTGAAAATCAATAACAGAGCCGGAGCTCTGATACCAATTGAAGGTGAGAAAAACAAGAAAGGGGGGGTTTGAATTGTTTGAAAAATTAAGCGCTTTTGCAAAATGAAAATCACACAAAGATTTTATACTGGTTCGCTTATAACACAAAGCTACTCCAGTCCACCCGGCCAAGGTGATTTCGCCTTCAACAAGGACTTAATCCACTAATCTTGAAAGATTACAAACAACCCCTAAGAGAGAAGAAAATCTCTTAGTCCTCTCAAGTCTACAGACTACAAAGAGTCACTTGAGGAAATCAAATAAAAATAGATACAAGATGTGTAATCTAGAATGCTTCTAAGAAAGCAAATATTACAAACTTAAGAACAAATTTTTCACTTGATAAGCAAAAGCTTAGTGAAAATCTTTGAAGAACAAAGATGTTTTTCTTGAGCGTGATATAATTTCAGTATAGTTTTGGCTAGTGATTTCTTCGTGTATGCTGAATGAGATTTCTTCTCTATTTATAGGAGTTGAAGTAGAGTTGAAGCAGCGTTGAATCTGTTGGATATTGAGATGTAATTACGCCATTCCATTAATAGCTTCTGCAGTAGACTTTTTCACTTAGAAGTGACTACTTACCACAATTAGTATCTTTTCTCTTGGAAGTGGAGATTAACGTCTCTTTCTAATTGAGGAAATCCATTTGCAGAACTTTAACTTGGCTTAAACGTTACTTCATCATGATTAACGATTCTGATTAGAGTCTTTGTGTATCTGGAGAAATTTGCTTCTGATGTTATTTCTTGAATGTTCAGATGGCGCTGATAACTTCAGAGTTTGCAGAAGGCATTTGTTCAGAGTCAGAGCTTCTAGACTTTACTTCATGTTCAGATGCTTCTGATATTTTGTAGTTTTGTCCAGAGTTTAGAGCTTCTTGAATGAGATTCCTCTTTAGATGCTTCTGATTACTTGAGATTTTGCATCTGATCTTGTTTTGCATCTGATGACATCATCAGATTTATTTCTTCTTTCTTTAGAACCCTGCACACTTAGAAACTTTTCGTTAGGGTACCACTTTTGGTTTCATCCTTTGTTATCATCAAAATCATGGAATCTATTGTAGAACTATTTTTGTTCTTACATATGTGGGATTCACTACAAATTGCCCATGAGGGGACGAATGATGTTAAATTGGCTAGAATCAATACACTAACACAAGAGTTTGATCTCTTCTTCATGGAGCAAGGGGAAACCATTGCTGACATGCAAAAGAGATTCACTCATCTCATCAATCGATTACATTCACTTGGTAGGCCTGTTTCCAATGATATTGCTACTAATAAGATCTTAAGATGTCTTAACAGGGAATGGCAGCCGAAAGTGACCGCCATCAAAGAGGCAAATGATCTTACCACATTGGACCTGACAACATTGTTCGGTAAACTACAAGAGCACGAACAAGTTCTCTTAAGCCTGGAACAACACGAAAAGAAAGATAAGAAAGACAAAGCAAAGGTGAGTGAAAAGAAATCAATAGCTCTAAAGACTTCCTCCTCAAAGTCTCAAGCAAAAGAGCAAAGTGATTATTCATCGAGTGACGAAGAAGAAGAGGACAAGAGTGAAGATATGGGGCTGTTCGTCAAACGCTACAACCGTTACGTGAGAAAGAACGGCATCCAACATTCCGAGAAGAACTTGGTAAACTTTCGGAAGCAATCTAGGTTCTCTAAAAATGATGACTCAAAAGGAAAAACAACTAGAGGGTCGTGCTATAAGTGTGGAAAGCCGGGTCACTACAAACCGGACTGTTCGATGAACAAAAAGACAAAAGAAAAAGATTCATACAAATCACACAAGAAACCATCAAAGCCAAGGAGAGCATACATAGCTTGGGAAAGCGATAGCGACTCCTCCGATGATGAAAGTTCTAGTGATGAAGATGAAAATGCAAATCTATGTCTCTCTGCTCATCAAAAGAACAAAAAGAAACAGGTACGACATGCTAAATATGAAAAATCATCTAGTATGTCTCATCATGAATTGCAAACTGCTTATGATACTTTACACTATGAAGCGAAAGAGGCCTTTAAAAGGCTTGCCTCAAATAAGAATTTTTTTTCACATTTGGAACATAAAATTCAACAATCCGAGAGGAAACTTGAGGCACTTAAAGCTTCTATAGTGGAAAGCACAAAAACAAGTTATGAGGACCTTAAAAGTATAATGATGAACTTTGGGTGTGATACTTGTTACATTTGGCAAGGTGAAGTAAGAAACCTAAAAGCCAAACTTGACAAGGCTCTTGAGCCCAAGATTACTTTTGCTATCGACAAATCAAATTTTCGAAAAAGTATGGTTAATCCATATCAAAAATATAAATATGTTATAAAAGATGAAGATATCAAAAGCAATCCAAATGCAACTTTCTCTTGTCTCTATTGTTGCAAGAAAGGCCATTCCATTGCTAAATGTAGATTTAGGAGGTTTTTAGTTCCTAAAGGCATTTATCAATGGATGCCCAAATGCAACCATTTCGTTCCTCACCACTCAGAACCCAATAAGCAATTGGGTACCTTCTCTTGTTAATTATCTTGTCACAGGTACAATGCCTCGAGACTACCGAGAGAAGATGGGTTCTCGACAGTGGATGCTCAAGGCACATGTCAGGTGACATATCTCTCTTCATTGACTTTGTGGCTAAGAAGAAGGGATATGTAACTTATGGTGACAACAACCGTGGAGCAATACTTGGTAAAGGTAGTGTAGGTAATCCCTCCTCTACTACTATTTCTGATGTTTTGCTTGTCGAAGGTCTTAAACACAATCTACTTAGCATCAGTCAATTATGTGACAAAGGATACAATGTATCGTTTTCAAAAGATTGTTGCAAAATTGTACATAATGATGATAAGAAGAGCATGTTTAATGGTCTTCGTGTGAACAATGTCTATATGCTTGACTTAAATGAAGTATCGTTAACAAGTGACAAATGCCTTGTAACAATGAGTGAAGATTCATGGTTATGGCATAGGCGTTTAGCACATGTTAACTTTGACTTACTCAACAAAGTAGTCTCAAAAGATCTAGTCCTAGGTCTCCCCAAAATTAAGTTCACCAAGGATCATCTTTGTGATGCTTGTCAAAAGGGGAAGCAAACGAGGATCTCTTTTAAATCCAAAAATATCGTTTCAACAACGAGACCTCTCGAGCTTCTCCATATGGATTTATTTGGGCCATCTAGGATTAAAAGTCTAGGAGGAAACTATTACGGTTTCGTAATAGTGGATGACTTTTCTCGATTTTGTTGGACTATTTTCTTAGTAAGTAAGAGCGACACATTCGCCGCCTTTGAACGATTTGCTAAGCTTTCCCAAAATAAACTAAATACAAACATTGTTGCAATTAGAAGTGATCATGGAGGTGGCTTTGAAAATCACTTATTTGAAGAATATTGCGGTAACCATGGTATTGATCATAACTTCTCCGCTCCACGTACTCCTCAACAAAATGGGGTTGTGGAGCGTAAAAATCGAATTTTGGAAGAATTGGGAAGAACAATGATCAATGAAAGTGGCTTACCGAAATACTTTTGGGCTGACGCCATTAGTACGGCTTGTTACGTTCTGAATAGGGTGCTCATTCGCCCCATTCTAAACAAAACACCGTATGAACTTTTAAAAGGGCGAAAGCCAAATGTTTCTCACTTACATGTCTTTGGTTTCAAATGTTTTGTATTGAATAATGGAAAGGAAAACTTAGGGAAATTCGATTCCAAGGCCGACAAAGGTATCTTCCTCGGATACTCTCAATCTAGCAAAGCATATAGAATATACAACAAACGATTACTTACTGTAGAAGAGTCTGTACATGTCACTTTTGATGAATCCAATCCGAGAAACGTCGGAAAGGGTAGTGTTTTTCATGGTGCAGGTACATCTACCGAAGACATACTCAAAGGTGGCGAGCCGGGGATTGATCAACCCGACATAGTCAAAATTGAGGAGGACAAAGATGTACGCCGTGAAGAAACCGAGGTAGTTCATCCGCCTTCAAACGATGATCTCCCTCAAGCTTGGAAGTCTTCCAAAGACCATCCAATAGACAACATTCTCGGGGACATCTCAAAGGGTGTAACAACTCGATCTAAGCTAAGTAATTTCTGTTATCACTTCGCTTTCGTTTCGTAGATGGAACCTAAAAACCCTAAAGAAGCCCTACTCGATGAACACTGGTTTTTATCAATGCAGGAGGAACTTAATCAGTTCACCAGAAATGAGGTTTGGGACCTTGTCCCTCCTCCGCGAGATCATCGAGTAATCGGCACCCGATGGGTGTTTAGGAACAAGCTGGACGAAAACGGGGTAATAACCCGTAATAAGGCGCGTTTAGTCGCGCAAGGGTATAACCAAGAGGAAGGCATCGACTATGAGGAAACTTATGCGCCGGTTGCCCGACTCGAGGCTATACGCCTTCTCCTTGCTTTCGCTTGTGCGAAAGACTTTAAGCTATTCCAAATGGATGTCAAGAGTGCGTTCCTTAACGGTCACATAAATGAAGAGGTTTATGTCGCACAACCTCCGGGTTTCGAATCCCATGAGTATCCTGATCATGTTTATAAACTAAAAAGAGCTTTGTATGGCCTCAAACAAGCTCCTAGAGCTTGGTATGAGAGACTAAGCAAATTCTTACTCGATCAAAAATACTCAAGAGGAAAGGTTGACACAACCCTCTTCATTAAACGTCAAGGAAAGCACTTGATATTGGTGCAAATTTATGTAGATGATATCATATTTGGATCTACTAACATGAATCTTGTGAGAGAGTTTTCTGACCTTATGCAGGGCGAATTCGAGATGAGTATGATGGGGGAGCTCACATACTTTCTCGGTCTGCAAATTAAACAGCTCAAAGAAGGAACTTTCGTGAGCCAGACAAAGTACTGTTTGGACCTTATCAAGAGATTTGACATGGCAAAAGCTAAGGCCATAGACACCCCTATGCCTACGTGTACCAACTTGAACAAAGATGAAGACGGTAAGGAAGTAGATGTAAAACGGTATAGAGGTATGATTGATTCACTCCTTTATCTTACTGTTTCTCGTCCCGATATTATGTTTAGCGTATGCATGTGTGCAAGATTTCAATCATGTCCCAAGGAATCCCATTTAAAAGCCGTCAAACGAATACTTCGATACCTATCCGGTACTCCGAAGTATGGACTGTGGTATTCCAAAGGTAATGATTGTTCTTTGGTAGGTTTTTCCGATTCCGACTTTGCCGGTTGCAAATCGGATAGGAAGAGCACCAGTGGCACGTGTCACTTATTTTCAAACTCTTTGGTCAGTTGGCATAGCAAGAAACAGGTTTCTGTTGCTTTGTCAACCGCCGAAGCGGAATACGTTGCCGTCGGTAGTTGTTGTGCCCAAATCCTATGGATTAAGCAACAACTATTGGATTTTAACCTCAAACTTGAACGGATTTCCATTTTTTGTGACAATACAAGTGCCATTAACCTAACCAAGAATCCTGTGCTACATTCTCGCACCAAACATATCGAAATACGACACCACTTTCTTCGGAATCATGTAGAGAAAGGTGACATTGTGTTTGAACATGTCAATACTGAAAATCAACTAGCGGACATTTTCACAAAGCCGCTAGCCACTGAACCTTTCTTTCATATCCGTCGAGAACTTGGCATTCTCAATATTTCGGAACGGGCACTATAATCTGCTGTTTTACCTTATTCCATATAAGACTTTAATCCTGTACTTCTAACAAATCTATGTTGTTGTAAGCACAAGTCTACCGTTCACTAAGTCACTCCGGCATTGAGGTGATACTGTTCCTCTCTTTCTCTCTCTGCAAAATCTCATGACTACAATAGTTATATCTCATAATGATGTTGTTTATATATATATATATATATATGATCTCTCTCTTTGGATGTTTATTGATGTATGCTGTGTTAATTATGCATCAAACCTGTCATCGCATGTGGCAAATAGTGAAAAATTGAAATTTGGACTGTATGAGTCGACCGCAGCAGGGCTATGGTCGACGCAAGCTTAAATAATTTCTGCATTTTCTCAAAAACCAAACAGTATGCATCGACGCATACAGGGCTATGGTCGACGCATCGCTCGAAAATTTCGTTTTTCTGCAGAAAAATTTAAATCGTTTTTTCATGCATTCCCATTCAAAAATTATCATTAAGTGTGCATTTACATTCCATCACCTTTCAAACTACCCACTACTTTGTAACTTGCATCTACCTAGTGGCTATTGCTCCTTGATCTTCCATCTTCCCAAAACCCTAATCTTTCCACTATAAATTGGGAGAAACCTCTATCTAGCAGAATCACTCTCAAAACCCTTCTTAAACCTTCTCTCTATACCCAAACACTCAGTTTCAAACTTGCTCAAATGGCTTCCGCATCACGCAGACCTTCCGGCAAGAGATCCCGAGAATCATCCGCCGCATCTCTCCCCATATCTGCTGTATCACTCGTTCCACCCGCTCGCGTCGAAGTCTTCAACAGAGACATCAGCAAAAGAGGCGTTGTGCAACAACATGCGTTCTACAAACTTACCGCTGAACGCATGCACCTTCCTGAAGTCCTGGCTCTACTGCAGCATCAGGGCTTTATCAACTTCTTGGAATGTAATACTAAATACAGTGAAGACCTTGTTCGAGTGTTCTATGCCGGCCTTCATGACAACTTTCGCGGGCACAAGTTTCACTCTAGAATTGGTCCGACAAAGGTACCGCTTAAATCAAATATCTGGAACCAATATTTTGATATGTCTGTTGATGATGCTGGAAACCCTCTACCTGAGGTAACTGACTCTCACCACATAGATGGCTATGAGTTTAAGCATTAAATAACATGCTGAGACGACCCTATCCTGATCAGTTTGTGAACAGTGACGCGTTCCCACGAACTGTCACTGCCGGCAAGCTGAAAGCCGGAGAAAGGATTCTTCAGTGGGTTGTGTCGCAGCCTGAAAAATACAGAAGGTGCGAAAAAACATCCGGCGAAGAAGAAAGTGACAGAAGAGTCGCCACCGTGTGTTATTTATCCCAAAGGAGGGAAAGGAAACGCTCGAAGTAAACCGGAGAAAGGAAAGGAAAAGACAAGGTCTCGCAACCAAATCTTGGGTTCGGGAGTCGATTATGCGAAGGGAAGGTATTAGCACCCCTACGCATCCGTAGTACTCTACGGGATCCACTTTTGTTTGTTCTTGTCTAAAGGGTGTGTGTTTATCTAATGTACTATTTACTAAAAGGGTCAAGAGAAAAATGACTCGCACGGATGTCGCATCCATTGCATACGTATCTCATCTGAATATGAGAATCAGAGTCTTCGTAGCTCAAGTACCTAAGGGTTAAGGATAAGTGTGCTCGCTAAGACATCGCGTCTTATGCCTACGTATCTCATCGGGAATGAGAATCAGAGCAAAACGTAGTTCAGCCTAACTACGGGAACAAAGGTCTCGATTGCAACTAGGGCAAGAGAAAAGGAAAGTCTCGATCGCAACGAGGGCGAGAGAAAGGATCGCAACAAGGGCGAAAGCAAACAAGGATTAGTTGTTAGTCGTTAGTCAAACTCGGCAAGACATCGCATCTTGTGCCTACGTATCTCATCTGAACATGAGAATCAGAGTTGCCGTAGTTCGGCTATACGCACGCCGAAACAAAACAAAACACAAAAGGCAAACATGGAACCCGAATGCCAATCGCTGGACTTACATCAGCTTCCGAACCAAACAAACCCACACTGGAAACCAGATGCCACTTGATGGACTTATACCGGACTCCAAGCATACAACAATAGGATACGGAATGCCAATCGCTGGGCTTACATCCATATCCTAACACACACAAGAAGAAACAAGCAACAAGTTACTAAGGAGTCGGGAACTCGAGCCTAGCAACTGTCAAGCAAACACACACAAAAAAGGAAAAGGGTGCCCGGAGAGATCTCGCACGATCTCCTGCCTACGTACCTCATCTGGTATGAGAATCAGGACGACGTAGTTCCCCTACATAGGGATTGCCATCTGAATATGGACTTACAAAGGAGGACACCAGTTGTGTCAAAGGAGAGTGGGAAATGTGTTCACGTCCTAGCAGTAGGTGTCGCAGCTCGCTGAATCGAGTCTTAGGCAGTTACCTCTTTGCAATAGAACGGACTACATGCCACAAGATCGGAGACGCACGGAAAGGTCTAGAAGTGGGGGAAGCTCTGCCCTAGAGTTGTCATGCAATATGTACTTAAGTGTTAGGATTTACAAATGGGAATATCTACCTAATGTTAGCATGCAAAGAAAATGGGAATTCTACCTATGTTATCATACAAAAGGATATGGGAATCCTACCTACGTTATCATACAAAGGGTTCTATCTAATGGGTGCTACCTAATCGGAACAAGAGTTGACGAGTGGAGCAAGGAGAAGTGTTAGGGATAAGGGTAGATGGCGATGCATGAAGCAATCGACTTACAAGGTTGATGGCGATGCATAAAGCAATCGACTTACAAGGTTGATGGCGATGTATAAAGCAATCGACTTACAAAAGGGTGGATGAATACGTGCTGGTTCTGTTAGGTTTTGAAAAATGATTACTCGACGTTGGATCGAGGTTTTGATCTTGCTTTGAAATGGTTATCGAATGTTCATTTTAATTCTTGTATTAACAGATGAATAAAGAATGAAAAAATATTATACATTTCATGGGAGAGGGATACATTTGTTATGAATGGGGGTTGACATGGTAATCAAGCAATATAAATATATGCCTCATACACCATACAAGTAGGCAACAGTTAATCAATAATAAGATATTTGAGTAAGTATATAATCGAATCAAATAATCAAAGAATGAAATAATGAGGCATTAAACAATGTATGAGTGTAAGTGCAAGGGAACCGGCTCATTGTAAGAAAGCCCAAGAGTAAGCTATGTGAGGTTGGCGGCGATGCTTAAAAAGCAATCAACTTACAAGGGTATGGAAAAATGGGCTCGATATTAAATCGAGAGAATATGATTTTTATAATTTTAAAATGGTTTTGAATGAATGATGAAGTTAAAAGAAAACAAAGTTTGCATTATTAACAAATGAAACTATGAGTATAATAAAAATTATAATACAACATAAACATGAAAAAAAATGAATGCTAAAGAAAGGAAATGTTATATATGGGTATCGAACCCACTACATAAGGGGAAATGGGACTCGTTCCCATCCACCCGGCCACAGGTGGTTAGCTATTATCTTAACAGCGACTAGAACATATAGACAAGAACAACAAACAATAATAATAAAAACTAACTAAAAGAAATGAAATGGGTTGTTGGAACTAATGGGTAACTAAAGCCCACGAGCTTGAATTCCAGACTTGGATAAGTGGAGGCTTATTCTGGAATAACCGGTCCAACACAAAAGAACTGATGGAAAGCCAAAGGGCAGCGTGACCTAGCCGCATGGCTGTCTTGGTCCAAATGAAAAAATAAAGCTAATAATGACTGATGATACACAAAACAAAAAGGCTATGCATTGGATTTTGTGGATCTCACAGGTATCGATCCAAATACCACATGTCATTTAAAACAAAAGCAATGTATCAGTTCGAAAATAAACAAAAGGGGAGCATCAAGAGCCACAAATATCATTCTCGTTTCTGAAAAAAATCCACCTTCTTTCTCAAAAATCACATTCCATTTTTTGAACAACAACAAAAATTCAAACAACATAGCACAATAAGAACACGCAAGGAAGACAATCATGAAGCTACATTAAAGATGAGAGATGGATCGAAAATGGAACTAACCAGTTGCAGCTGGATCGACCGACGAAAGCGTAGGTAATGTTCTTCCTGAATCCTTCTAAGTTATGATATCGTTTCTCTTCTGAGTGGAATCCAGATTTTCTTGGGGTTTTTGTTGAACAGTTTTCTTTCTCTTCCGCCTCTCCAATGACTCCTAGGGTTTTTCGGCTGATTTTGTTGTCTTTCAGAACCTCTCCTTGTGAACAGTGGACGCGCCTCCCTTTATACCCACCCTTTTAGGGTTTTGGATTTTGCTATGGAGATCAAAAAGGTATCCCTTCGGAAGTCCTTTAAGGTGCTCACAGTTGTCTACCTCATTTGGTGTTTGGTCTGGAAAAGGTAACATGAGCTCCATACTTTCTTTTTCATTTTTTGTCTTAATGCCAATTTGGGATATTTCTGGAATTCTAACGCTTTACTGGCTATTATGTGTTACTGCAGTGAATTTCTTGTAACTTCCAGCTAATTCAATTGTGTTACTGCAGTGAATTTCTATTGCCACTAAACTCGGTTGGTTTGTGAATGAGGACTCAAAAGGTTGATGGTTCTTTGGCTGTAGCAGGTAACCTTGAGGAAGATTCCAGTGTATTAGAAGCTACACCATCCATTTTCCTTGCTGCAATATGATCAAATTCATTAAAGCTTCCTGTGCTTTCAAGTGATTTGGCATTTTTGATAAAAATAGATCCTTGATTTCCCGATGTTTGAGAAGAAACTTCTTTGCCATGAACACTTTTCTTCCTTAAATCCATTTCCATGTTCCTAATATGATCATTCTCCTGGACAGACATTGCCGGTTGGTCCCTCACATTGACAAATGATGCATTCGTTGTTAATGAGTCCTCCCAGTTTGTTGGTTCATTTTTCATCCCACTTGTTGTGTTGCTTAAGAAAAACCCTGTAAGGTCCAACAGTATCAGGAGCATGACTGGATTCTACCGGTTCTGAGGCCAACGGCTTAACCACATTATCATGTCCACCAGATCTACCATGTAAATTGCCAGGCTCATGTGGATTCTGACCTGAGTTTCTATTATAAACAGGTGATCCAGTTGCCATTCCCATGAAAGGAACATCTCGTGGTGTGGATGGATAGGATATGTGTTTGCACTAAGCCTGCATAATTTATGCACTGATTTGTTCTTGTTTCTGGTTTTGAGCTTGTGCAGGTCTGGCATTGCAGCAAGGCACAACAAGGCAACTGGCTTGGCAACGTGTTGTGTGTACTGCAGGGCATGTTTGGCCAGATGGAGTTAGGGTTAGAAGTGCGGAAAAACATAGGTCATGATATGGTGTTGTACAGGACCAAGGTTTTGATGTTGTATACCTGCTATTTGAAGATTGTGTCTCAACTTCCAACTCGAATTCTCTGCAAATTTCATAACAGTACAGCAAGGTTAAAGATGTGAGTCCCAAACTTCCAAGAAAGACATGGCAAGAGGTTAGGAAATCAAGTTCACAAGAGCTCCAAGAAACATCAGGCCTTTCGAAAATGAACCGAAATCACTTCATCTCTGCCATGAATTTCTCATACTCTGAATCAGCTCCATACGATGTCTTTTCCGCCGATGAGTTGGGAGGTGGAATAGCTGCATTTCCAATGCTTTGGGATTGATCTGCAGTTGTGACTGTGGAAATCAGCTTGCACTTGCAATGCAACAGATTGAGGCAGCCGGTAGAGGTGTACTTGTATATTTACGCGGACATGAAGGTAGGGGTATTGGATTGGGCCACAAGCTCCGTGCTTATAACCTACAGGATGATGGGCGCGATACCGTAAAAGCCAATGAGGAGTTGGGATTGCCTGTTGACTCTAGGGAGTATGGCATTGGTGCGCAGGTAATAGATATACACTTATTGATTCGATGATGAATCTCTTGCAATAACATTTGAACTGTTTTAATACATGTTGATCACAATTGTTATGGAATTTGAAATGCTACTATTTTTGCAGATTGATCGCTCGACTTCGTGAGTCGAGAATGGGTACAAACTGCAAGTGCACAGTTCTATCGCGTAGTTTTAAAAGATATCGATCCCACAGGGACTTATGAATCGATATACCGTTATCTAAGGTTACTTCGTAAAGCTAAGGTGAACAATGTTTGATTGTTTGGGGGAAAGCTAAAAACTAAACTAAGATCTAGATTAAATATTAATAAAGCAGATATCGGTATGCAGTTCGTCGTAATTAGGGAATCAATCCTTCGTCGGTCTCTTGGTTTTAAAATAAATCTTTTCAGTTGACTTTATTGATTAAAAGTTTTATCTCAAACTCTCGCTCTATTGAATAAACCATGATTTTATGTTAATGTAGCTGTCACTTATAATTAAGTCAAAAACCATTTTTTGAAAGCAATACAGTCCATAGAAACTCTTTTCAAGAAAACGCCGACCGTTTAAACACCCTTATCTCAAACTCTCGCTCTGTTGACTTAGGTTATATAGTTAAATTCGAATGCTTAACTCTCGTCCTCACATTCAATCTTTAAAAATACTTTTTGGAAAAGATCGGAATTTAATTAACTCTAAAACTTGCTCTCGCCCTGATCTAGAATTAATGTCTAATTTACACTGTCCAGTTAAAACCTCAAACTCTCGCTCTATTGATTTTAACTTCTTTATGTCTTTTACTTTCGTAAAAACCTTTGTTATTAAACCTGTAAATTTAAACCGTAAAAAGAGTGATTTTAATTCTAAACTTAATTTAACCGACTTAGTTTTTATTCCTTCATTCCGCTTACTTTACATACCGATACCTAAATAAATTAGCCAGACATGCTAAACAAACTAAAATATTTATCATGCATAAACAGACTCATCCCAGGCAGATAATATAAATAAATAATAAAACAAAGCATTAAATAATAATTAAAGAACCTGAATGAGGTAAACAATAGTCTTGAACACTCCACCACAAGCCGGTAGGATTTGTTCTTGGATTCTTCAGTTAAACAACAAATTAAAACGAAGGAAATAAAACTAGATTCTAACGTAAGGTTAGATCCGGTAAAAAGGTGTACAATAGTTTCCGGTGTAGAAACTATTGTACGAAAAGAATTAACTAAATGCTAAAAGGAAAAAGGAAAATAGAAATTGCAAAAGAGATAAAGTAGAACTCGTAAAAATAATAAAGAAACAATGCCTAAGCTGCTGGAAAAATAAAATATGCAAAAGCGAAAACGGCAAAGGAAAAATGTGGAAAAGCTTCCGACCCCTCTTTGGTTTTGCAAGTGGCTATTTATATATGTTTGAGTAACCGCTTCCGCTGCCAAAAAGTCTTCAACGTGGATAAATGCATGGCGTGGATATAGGGCCCAACACTCCTCAACGTCTCCTCAACGTCTCTGAGGCGTTCCTTGCGCCAAAAATGTAGGGGAATGGTGTGACGTTCGTCACACCATGTGTGACGTCCGTCACAGGAGTGTGCAAGGCGTGACACTCGTCACGCCCTCTGTGACGTCCGTCACATGCACGGCGCCTGCGCTTTTGTGTTTTGGGCTGGGCTTTGACATTTGGTTCATTTTCTTTCCTTTTTGTACCTCCTTTTCTTCCATTTTTACTTGTGCTTCAAAATAAGCCACCTGAGACAAATAGGAAGAAAATACCGCGTAATACCTAATAAAATGAAGTGAACTGAAATAAATAATAATAAAATTTAATTGAATTAAGTCCAAAAATATGATATAATTTCGTGTTATCAAACTCCCCCATACTTAGATCTTTGCTTGTCCTCAAGCAAAATTCGGTATAGAACTCGTTAGAGGTTTTAGCCAGATAAAATTTCAAAACACACATCAATTCGTAATAGGTTGCAAGTGGATTTAGTTTAGAAGCAACTTGAGTTTAATCTTGACATCAACAACCACCGTCACAACCTAGATAACCCTGCCTTATGCAAATCAGTTCAAGTACACTATGATAGCTATCCTGGTTCCTTTATTCTTATTTCACCCGTTTTCATTCTAGCGAAATCACATTAAGCCCTTTATCTTTTCGCGCACATAGTGGAGTAACCGGTTAGTGATTATGATCCCTCTTTTAGCTAGAAGTTCTGGTACATAAGTCGGATAACTTCGTTATTCAGCCCATTGCAAATTGCGGGGGATCGAACCGTAGTTCGCCCTACCAAGTTCAGTACCAGATACCTACTGAACCAACTCATAATGGATCTTTCATATTGTGTTTTTGTATGATCTGCAACCTTTAGATTAAATGATCTGGTAAGGATCACCTAACTTAATTAGTGCATTTCCTGATATATAAATATATTTTTTTTATGTTACTTTGGGAATCATTCACTTATATTCATCGGCTCTCCACGTAGTTTGCTATTAAGATGGTGCTGATTTCTCGTATAAACTACTTGGGGTTACTATAAAACTAAAAGTTCAGGGGATTGGTATAATAGGTACTTATCCTGATCTAACGTGTTGGGTTCGTTTAGAGTGTTTGGCGGTAGTAGTCTTTGTCTTGATTCGACTCAAGATCGATAAGATGAGCAACCTTTATACTTATTGGGTGTTGAATTTTTGTTGTTGTGGCTCATGAAAATTTGAGGGAATAGATAATAGAAATTTGTTCACACTCGGGACTTAACTTAAAATAATAGAGTTTTTTTTTTTAAATAATACAATATAATTAAAATAACAATGGAGGGAAAGGTACATACTTGAAAAATGAAAATAGAAAGAACATGGTTTCCCCCCCCCCCCCCCCCCCCCCCCCCCCCATACTTAAACTAAACATTGTCCCCAATGTTTTAAGGAAATGAAATACAATATGGAAAGGAAAAAGAAACTACAACTAAGGCTGCCTTCCGCCTCTGGTTCTTGGACCTGGTGATCTCTGACGTAAGTCTAAGTTGTCGAACCTGCTGAACAACTCAGTAAACCGCTGGTCGGTTATGGCATTCCTAGCATCCTGTTGTTGTTGCATTTGGCGCATCATTTGCATCATCTCGACATTCTGTGCCTGCATACCATCAATAGCATCCATGATGTCGTCGTTGGTTGCAGGCCTTCTTCGTCGACGACGTTGGGAGGATGAGCCAGTTGCATTACCGGAAGGGTTGAGCGGGACTGACTGTTGTGTAGGAGGATGATCACCTTGCTCCATTGCTTTAAACTCGTCCGTGTGCGGGTTTGTTTGTGAAGGCTCGGTGGCTTCGGGAGCGTTTAGATCATAGAGGTGGCGGTCGGGGTTTGTGACATCAGTTAGGGTGATATTTGGTAGAACAACGCTTGGGACTGCTTGGTTGTTCACCATAAGATAATATCCTCCGCCTACTCTGTTCTTAATCAGGCGGCTGGATCGACAGTAGCTGATATCCATAGATAGGGGAGGTAGAGATTCTAAAGTTTGGAGTTTATCCCCTAGGTTTAGGCCAAGTTCTATGGTGGTGATTAATCCACCAATTATAAAGGGTTGCCGGCCTCTAGCACATAAGGTGAGGATATGATGAAATAGAAAGGAGGCGGCGTTTACCTGAGTATCCGGTTCGAAGACGCATTGGAGGAAGAAAAGCTTCTTTGAGTTGACCTTGTTGTTGTTCGGTCTTCCAAAAACTGTGTTTTGCAAGATGCGGATAAAGTACCGGATAGTGGGGTTATGTATATGGGAAAGAAGGAGCTCTTCCCAGTTGTAGGTATCTATACCGGAAATTTTCTTGAAAAGGCCGAAAACGTCAACTGTGTTCCAATTTGAGTTTGGAGGGATTCTAGGGTGTACCAGACCTTCTATGGGGAATTGTAGCATGGTACTCAATTGGTTTTGGGTTAAGGAGTACTCGGTGTTAAACATACGGAAGGTTGCGGTACCGGTTAAAAATTTGTCTTCACCGGCGGGAGTGGTGTAGTCGTATGAACTTAAGAATTCTAAGGTTAGGGATGGGTAGGTGGGTTGATTATGAGTGCAAAGGAAGGTTAAGTTGGCTAGGCGGAGCATCCATTCGATACCTTGGAGTAATCCTAATTGTTGTAAACAAGTTAAATCGGGATACCTGGTGGAAACGACGCCTCGCTGTTGGAAACGCTCGAATTGCTCCCTTTGATAATTTTCATCTTCGGATCGGAAGATGATATTTCCGAAATTCTGATTTCCTGCCATTGTGATGAACGAATTTTGAATGAGTGATTTGGAAGGAAAAGAAATGTATTTGATAGGAGAGAATGGTTTGTGGTGAATGAAGGAAGGTTTGGTGGGTATTTATAGGAAAAGAATTTGGAAGTTGGAAAGGAGGTGGTTGAAAAGTGAATGAATATGGGTAAATGTGAATAAATGGGGAAGATAAAAAGTTGAAGGGGTGTAACGTTCGTCTCCAACGGCTCCTTAACGTTCACCTAGTCTGAAGGGCGTTACGCTCGTTACAGGTGCATGACGGGCGTAACAGGTTCTTAGTGTGACGTCCGTGACAGAATGTGTGACGCTCGTCACACTGTCTGTTTGGCCAATGTTCAGCTAGCGTCCTTCAGGTAAGTTATTATATATTGTTATTATTTTTTTTTGTTTGTTTTCTACTGAATGATTTATTCTGCAATTTAATTTCTCCTGCATGCTTATTTTACTTTGTATAATAATAAGTCATAGGTAGCAACAGTAGAGAACATAATAGCTATTGCATGATAAAATTAAATAAATAACTTCCATAAAATGATCATAATGTAATATTGGAAAGAAGAACAAAAGAAATGCGAAACGGAAACAAATGCGAACATGAATTCAAATAACATTAATGAATAATCTAGCTTAAAACTAAATAACTAAGAAAAACAAATAAATACTATCCATCTGCACGATCTCTGGCCGGAGGAGCAAAAGAGTTAACACGATGTAGCAACTCGTGAAACTGATCTGTCATACTGCTCATGTATCCTAGAATTTCGTGTCTCATGTCAGTAAATTCTTCTCTGAGGGCGCCTTGTTCTGACATCAAAGCTTCAATGGCGGTGTTATAATCAGTTCCGGGCATATGATGCCGGAGGTCGGATACTGCTGATTCTTCGGTCTGAACAGGCTGAGGAGGAGGGTCAATATCATAATAGCCAGATGGTGTCTGAGGGTCAGATTCAGCATGAGGGATCTGGTCATCATAAGTCTCATAGTCATCACAAATCTCATAGTCCTGGATGGATTCAGTGGATCTAGCCGGAGAGGGGGTTTCGTTCAGGTTGTAGAGCCAGTTACTACGGTTATGAACACTAGTCCTAGGATCGGGCATGGTGAAAAGGCAAAGAACTTGGTTATCAATAATAAGCTCAAACTCGTCAGACCCTAGGTTTGCTATAAACATAGTGTTGAAGAGGAAGGGTATACTCATAGTAGTAATGCCACAAAAAGGGCTTAGGTCAAGCATAGGCTGACGTAATCCAATAGCATTACCTATCATAGTTATCAAACCGCCTATTCGGATTGGTGCTCGCTCATCCTGGATAAGGTGGTCCATATTAGCTAACATAAAAGTGGCACCGTTTACTGGACGGTTCTGGGAAGCACAAAATATGATGAACAGTTCATCACGTGAAACTGAAGTACTATTTGGCTTCTTCCCAAATAAAGTGTGGGTCAGGATCTTATGGAAATAGCGAAAGGCCGGGTTGTGTATGTTTCCAGAGAGAAACTCATGTTCCTCGGGCTCGTCATTTCCAGTCAACTTACCCCAAAAGTGTTCAAGTTCTCTATATTCAAAAAGTTCTTCCTGGCTTACTGTGAATGTGTCAAAGGAGGTAGGAAAACCCAAAAGGTTGGTAAAGTCTCTAATATTAAATTGGTACTCCATGTTGAACATTCTGAACTGGATAAAACCTCTGCTAATTCCTTTTCCATGGCTGGGTAGATAGATTAATGAGCTAAGGAATTCTAGTGTGAGTCTCCGGTAGGTGGTGAAATGTCTCAGGATAGGGGATGTCTCCCATCCTATCTGATTCAGCAAATACAGGACACTTTGTCTCAGTCCAAGGGCAGTCATAGCCCAATCATCAGCATATAAACTAGGTAGCATCTCTCTAGTGGCTAGTTCTTCAAACTTTTGTTTCTGAGCCATTCCTCTGAATTTGATACCCATACGATCAATATGTCCCATCTGGTTAGTGTTAGCTAGAGAAAAGAAAACATGAGTTTTAGTCAGGATTTGGCCAAATGCCGAAAGAAGAAAGAAAAGTTATTATTAAATTAAAATGAATTAGGAATGAATACTAAACAGAAATTAAAAGAATAATTAAGGAAGAAATAGGAAGATAATAATAATAATAAAAGGAAATAATAAAATAATCGTGGGTTGTCTCCCACTAAGCGCTTTGTTTAAATGTCGCAAGCTCGACAAAGAAACTGTTAAATATAATCTATTAATCCTGGAGGCGTTTCGTCTAAGTGTAGGATTTGCGAATCTCCATTGGTTTCCGCATAGTGATAGTGTTTTAGACGTTGCCCGTTTACGGTGAACGGTTCTGTGGATTTGCCTTTAATTTCTATCGCTCCACTGGGAAAGATGTTAGTGATATGAAAAGGTCCTGACCATCTGGATCGTAGTTTTCCCGGGAATAACTTTAGTCTAGAGTTAAATAAAAGGACTGCGTCGCCTTGCTTGAAGATTTTCCTTGATATACGCTTGTCATGCCATTGTTTTGTTCTTTCTTTGTAGATTCTGGCATTTTCATAGGCGTCTCTTCTGAGTTCCTCTAATTCGTTTATGTCAAGGATTCTCTTTTCACCGGCGGCTTTATAGTTTAGATTCAGGTTTCTAATAGCCCAATAGGCCTTATGTTTAACTCTACCGGGAGGTGGCAGGATTTTCCATATATGAGCTTGAATGGGGTCGTCCCTATGGGGGTTTTATAAGCAGTTCGGTATGCCCACAAAGCTTCTGGTAATTTCAATGACCAATCTTTCCTTGAAGTGGCGACTGTTTTTTCTAGTATTTGCTTGATTTCTCTGTTAGATACTTCCACTTGTCCACTGGTTTGAGGGTGGTAAGGTGTCGCTATCCTATGTCTCACGCCATATTTAAATAATAATTTTTCGAGTACCTTGGATATAAAGTGCGATCCACCATCACTGACTACTATTCTTGGGATTCCAAATCTCGGAAATATTATATTCTTAAAGAGTCTAGTTACTACTCGGGTGTCATTTGTCGGAGAAGCTATAGCTTCGATCCATTTTGATACGTAGTCAACTGCCACGAGTATGTATTTGTTACCGAAAGAGGATGGAAAAGGTCCCATGAAGTCTATTCCCCACACGTCGAAGATCTCTACTTCCAAAATACCTTTTTGTGGCATCTCGTCACGTCTAGATATGTTTCCCGTGCGTTGACATCTGTCACATTCCTTAATAGCCGCATGTACGTCCTTCCATATAGTTGGCCAATAAAAGCCTGCTTGTAGGATTTTAGAGCAGGTCTTGGATGTACTTGTGTGTCCACCATAAGGAGCGGAGTGGCAGTGTTGGATTATATTTTCTACCTCTTCTTCGGGTATACATCGACGGAAAATACCATCGGGGCCCCTTTTGAAAAGTAAGGGATCGTCCCAGTAATAGTGTTTTATATCGTAAAAGAATCGTTTCTTCTGCTGGTAGGATAAAGTGGGCGGAATTATTCCGGCGGCTAAATAATTGACGAGATCAGCGTACCATGGTGTGACAGATATAGCTAAGGTGGTTTCTACTTGCATGTCGGAGTTGTTCTCTTCCAAAGTAGCTATAAGTTTATCGTACGAGAAATCATCGTTAATTGAGGTTCTTTCCGGTTCAAGGTTCTCAAGTCTAGAGAGGTGGTCTGCTACTACGTTTTTAGTTCCTTTCTTGTCTTTGATTTCTAAATCGAATTCTTGTAGCAACAAGATCCATCTTAGGAGTCTAGGTTTAGCATCCTTTTTTGTTAAAAGGTACTTGATAGCAGCGTGATCAGTGTAAACTATTATTTTGGCTCCGACCAAGTAAGAACGAAATTTATCTAGCGCAAATACAACTGCTAGGAGTTCTTTCTCGGTAGTGGCGTAATTCATTTGCGCTTCATCCAAGGTTCTGCTTGCGTAATATATAACGTGAAGCTTTTTATCCTTTCGTTGTCCTAAAACAGCACCTACAGCATAATCGCTGGCATCGCACATTATTTCGAATGGTTCATTCCAGTCGGGTGTCTGCATTATGGGTGCGGAGATCAATGCTTGCTTAAGCGCTTGAAATGCTTTTAAACAGTTATCGTCGAATATGAAATCAGCATCTTTCATCAATAGTCCGGTTAAAGGTTTAGTTATCTTAGAGAAGTCTTTGATGAATCGTCGGTAAAAACCGGCGTGTCCTAAGAAGCTTCGTACTTCTCTCACAGTTTTCGGGGGTTGAAGGTTTTCGATTACCTCTATTTTGGCTTTGTCTACTTCAATTCCTCTGTTCGAGATGATGTGTCCTAAAACAATTCCTTCTTGCACCATAAAATGGCACTTCTCCCAGTTAAGTACTAAGTTTACTTTCACACATCGCTCAAGAACTCTTTCTAGGTTTTCAAGGCATTCTTCAAAACTTTGTCCGTATACGGAAAAGTCATCCATAAATACTTCCATGATATTTTCGAGAAAGTCGGCGAAAATTGCCATCATGCATCTTTGAAAGGTTGCAGGAGCATTACACAGGCCAAACGACATTCGTCTATAAGCGAAGGTACCAAAAGGGCATGTGAACGTTGTCTTTTCTTGGTCATCAGGGTGAATTGGTATTTGGAAGAAGCCTGAATAACCGTCTAGATAACAGAAATGTGAATGTTTTGCTAATCGTTCTAACATCTGGTCAATGAATGGTAAAGGGAAATGATCTTTTCGGGTTGCTTTGTTTAGTTTCCTATAGTCAATGCACATTCTCCATCCCGATTCGATTCGTTTAGTTATAGTTTCCCCTTTTTCGTTTTCAATAACGGTTATGCCTCCTTTCTTTGGTACTACGTGTACAGGACTAACCCATTTGCTATCAGATATAGGATATATAATACCTGCTTCTAATAACTTGGTTATTTCCTTCTTTACTACCTCACTCAGGATCGGATTTAGTCTCCTCTGGTGTTCCCTAGAGGTTTTACAGTCTTCTTCTAACATGATGCGGTGCATACAAATAGAAGGACTTATTCCTTTAAGATCAGTGATGTGGTAACCTAGTGCGGTTGGATACTTCCTTAAGATATGTAGGAGTTTTTCTGTTTCGAGTCTTCCTAGGTCTGCATTAACTATCACAGGTCGTTCAAGTTCTAAGTCTAGGAATTCATATCTCAGATTTTTGGGGAGTGTTTTCAGGTCAGGGGTTGGTTTGTTAAGAGATTGCGTGGGGTCCGGTGTTATTGCTGAACATTGGTTAGATTTGTCTTTTAGAGGATAGTCTGATGATTTGTCTTCTCCTAACTCTGCTTCTTTTATGCATTCATCGATGATATCCATGAAGTAACATGTATCTTCTATTGCAGGTGCTTTCAAGAATTGGGAAAGAATGAACTCAATTTTCTCTTCACCTACTTCGAAGGTGAGTCGTCCTCGTTTTACGTCTATGATTGCACCGGCAGTTGCTAAAAACGGTCTTCCTAGTATAATGGGTGTAATATCATCTTCTCTAATGTCCATAATTGTAAAATCAGTTGGAATGTAGAATTGACCTATGCGTACGGGAACGTTTTCAAGAATTCCTACAGGATATTTTATGGAACGATCTGCTAGTTGCACAGACATTTTGGTTGGTCTTAATTCTCCCATTTCCAGTTTCTTACATATGGATAAAGGCATAACGCTAATTCCGGCTCCTAAATCGCATAAGGCTTTGTCGATGACAAATTTTCCTATGTGACAGGGTATAGAGAAACTACCCGGATCCTTGAGTTTAGGAGGCATGTTTTGGATTATAGCGCTACATTCGGCAGGGAGTGTAACGGTTTCGCTATCTTCAAGTTTCCTCTTATTAGAAAGAATTTCTTTTAAGAATTTAGCATAGGAGGGCATCTGCGTAATAGCTTCGGTGAACGGAATTGTAACGTTTAATTGTTTAAGGAGATCAACAAATTTTCTAAATTGGCCCGCATCTTTGGTTTTAACAAGCCTTTGAGGGTAAGGGATAGGTGGTTTGTAAGGTGGTGGAGGTACATAAGGTTCCTTCTTTTCTAGGGTTTCCTTATTACTCTCTTCCTTTTCCTTAGGTTCACTTTCCTCAGTTGATTTCTTAGGGTTTTGGTTTTCTATCCTTGGATCAGACGGTCCTTCCACTTCCGTTCCACTTCTTAATATAATTGCATGAGCGTGGCTTCTCGGGTTAGGTTGGGGCTGTCCAGGGAATGTACCAGTTGGGGCAGCAGTAGGTGCTTGTTGTTGAGCTACTTGTGATATTTGTGTTTCCAGCATTTTGTATGGGTAGCCAAGGCATCTACTTTGCTTGCTAGTTGTTTAAGTTGTTCGCCAGTGTGTACATTCTGGTTTAAAAAATCTTTATTGGTTTGTTGTTGGGAAGCTATAAAGTTTTCCATCATGATTTCCAAGTTGGATTTCCTAGGCGCGTTATTGTTAGGCATGGATGGGTTCGGTTTCTGATATCCCGGAGGTATAGCTGGGGCTTGATTTGGAGACTGTCCAGGTGCGTACAAAGCATTATTACTCTTATATGAAAAGTTTGGATGGTTCTTCCAATTTGAGTTATAGGTATTCGAGTAGGGGCTTCCTTGAGCATAGTTTACTTGCTCTGCTTGGATTCCTGTCAAGAGTTGACAATCCGTAGGAGTGTGACCTTGGATTCCACAGACCTCGCAATTCTGAGTTATAGCAACCACGGCGGCTGGAGGTGATACGTTTAAACTTTCAATTTTCTGGACCAAAGCATCCACTTTTGCATTAACGTGATCAAGGTTGCTTATCTCGTACATGCCAGTTTTCGTTTGAGGTTTTTCCACCATTGTTCGTTCGGTTCCCCACTGATAGTGGTTTTGGGCCATGCTCTCGATAAGCTGGTAAGCATCAGCATAAGGTTTGTTCATTAGTGCACCACCTGCAGCGGCGTCTATTGTTAACCTTGTGTTGTACAAGAGACCATTATAAAATGTGTGAATTACTAACCAGTCTTCCAAACCATGGTGTGGGCAAAGTCTCATCATGTCTTTGTATCTTTCCCATGCTTCGAAAAGAGACTCGTTGTCTTTCTGTTTAAATCCGTTTATCTGGGCTCTTAACATAGCTGTTTTGCTTGGCGGAAAGTATCGGGCAAGAAAAACTTTCTTCAACTCGTTCCATGTGGTGACTGAGTTGGAAGGAAGAGATTGAAGCCATCTTCTAGCGCTATCTCTTAATGAGAAAGGAAAAAGACGAAGTCGAATTGCCTCTGAAGTGACACCATTAGCTTTAACAGTATCAGCGTATTGGACAAATACGGATAAATGAAGGTTTGGATCCTCGGTAGGATTTCCAGAGAATTGGTTTTGTTGCACAGCCTGCAACAGCGAAGGTTTAAGTTCGAAGTTGTTTGCTTCGATTGCGGGTGGAGCAATACTTGAATGCGGCTCATCTTGCGATGGAGCGGCGTAATCTCTAAGAGCACGAGCTGGTTCTGCCATCTCGGTTATCGAAGGAAAAAGGTTTTTGAAATCAGGAAGTTCTATAGGAGGGAGATTGTTTGCAGCACGATATTCCCGAATTCGTCGTAAGACTCGGAGATATAGTTCGATATCGTTGATTCGTAAATAGAGCGGTTCGCCTTGAGAGCGAGTGCGTGGCATACAAATCAACGAAAGAAAGAATAGAAGAAAAAGAAACCTTAGTCTCTATAGCGTAACGGAAGAGTTACGATATCGATTAAATAAAAGTCCCCGGCAACGGCGCCAAAAACTTGATCGCTCGACTTCGTGAGTCGAGAATGGGTACAAACTGCAAGTGCACAGTTCTATCGCGTAGTTTTAAAAGATATCGATCCCACAGGGACTTATGAATCGATATACCGTTATCTAAGGTTACTTCGTAAAGCTAAGGTGAACAATGTTTGATTGTTTGGGGGAAAGCTAAAAACTAAACTAAGATCTAGATTAAATATTAATAAAGCAGATATCGGTATGCAGTTCGTCGTAATTAGGGAATCAATCCTTCGTCGGTCTCTTGGTTTTAAAATAAATCTTTTCAGTTGACTTTATTGATTAAAAGTTTTATCTCAAACTCTCGCTCTATTGAATAAACCATGATTTTATGTTAATGTAGCTGTCACTTATAATTAAGTCAAAAACCATTTTTTGAAAGCAATACAGTCCATAGAAACTCTTTTCAAGAAAACGCCGACCGTTTAAACACCCTTATCTCAAACTCTCGCTCTGTTGACTTAGGTTATATAGTTAAATTCGAATGCTTAACTCTCGTCCTCACATTCAATCTTTAAAAATACTTTTTGGAAAAGATCGGAATTTAATTAACTCTAAAACTTGCTCTCGCCCTGATCTAGAATTAATGTCTAATTTACACTGTCCAGTTAAAACCTCAAACTCTCGCTCTATTGATTTTAACTTCTTTATGTCTTTTACTTTCGTAAAAACCTTTGTTATTAAACCTGTAAATTTAAACCGTAAAAAGAGTGATTTTAATTCTAAACTTAATTTAACCGACTTAGTTTTTATTCCTTCATTCCGCTTACTTTACATACCGATACCTAAATAAATTAGCCAGACATGCTAAACAAACTAAAATATTTATCATGCATAAACAGACTCATCCCAGGCAGATAATATAAATAAATAATAAAACAAAGCATTAAATAATAATTAAAGAACCTGAATGAGGTAAACAATAGTCTTGAACACTCCACCACAAGCCGGTAGGATTTGTTCTTGGATTCTTCAGTTAAACAACAAATTAAAACGAAGGAAATAAAACTAGATTCTAACGTAAGGTTAGATCCGGTAAAAAGGTGTACAATAGTTTCCGGTGTAGAAACTATTGTACGAAAAGAATTAACTAAATGCTAAAAGGAAAAAGGAAAATAGAAATTGCAAAAGAGATAAAGTAGAACTCGTAAAAATAATAAAGAAACAATGCCTAAGCTGCTGGAAAAATAAATATGCAAAAGCGAAAACGGCAAAGGAAAAATGTGGAAAAGCTTCCGACCCCTCTTTGGTTTTGCAAGTGGCTATTTATATATGTTTGAGTAACCGCTTCCGCTGCCAAAAAGTCTTCAACGTGGATAAATGCATGGCGTGGATATAGGGCCCAACACTCCTCAACGTCTCCTCAACGTCTCTGAGGCGTTCCTTGCGCCAAAAATGTAGGGGAATGGTGTGACGTTCGTCACACCATGTGTGACGTCCGTCACAGGAGTGTGCAAGGCGTGACGCTCGTCACGCCCTCTGTGACGTCCGTCACATGCACGGCGCCTGCGCTTTTGTGTTTTGGGCTGGGCTTTGACATTTGGTTCATTTTCTTTCCTTTTTGTACCTCCTTTTCTTCCATTTTTACTTGTGCTTCAAAATAAGCCACCTGAGACAAATAGGAAGAAAATACCGCGTAATACCTAATAAAATGAAGTGAACTGAAATAAATAATAATAAAATTTAATTGAATTAAGTCCAAAAATATGATATAATTTCGTGTTATCAAACTCCCCCATACTTAGATCTTTGCTTGTCCTCAAGCAAAATTCGGTATAGAACTCGTTAGAGGTTTTAGCCAGATAAAATTTCAAAACACACATCAATTCGTAATAGGTTGCAAGTGGATTTAGTTTAGAAGCAACTTGAGTTTAATCTTGACATCAACAACCACCGTCACAACCTAGATAACCCTGCCTTATGCAAATCAGTTCAAGTACACTATGATAGCTATCCTGGTTCCTTTATTCTTATTTCACCCGTTTTCATTCTAGCGAAATCACATTAAGCCCTTTATCTTTTCGCGCACATAGTGGAGTAACCGGTTAGTGATTATGATCCCTCTTTTAGCTAGAAGTTCTGGTACATAAGTCGGATAACTTCGTTATTCAGCCCATTGCAAATTGCGGGGGATCGAACCGTAGTTCGCCCTACCAAGTTCAGTACCAGATACCTACTGAACCAACTCATAATGGATCTTTCATATTGTGTTTTTGTATGATCTGCAACCTTTAGATTAAATGATCTGGTAAGGATCACCTAACTTAATTAGTGCATTTCCTGATATATAAATATTTTTTTTTATGTTACTTTGGGAATCATTCACTTATATTCATCGGCTCTCCACGTAGTTTGCTATTAAGATGGTGCTGATTTCTCGTATAAACTACTTGGGGTTACTATAAAACTAAAAGTTCAGGGGATTGGTATAATAGGTACTTATCCTGATCTAACGTGTTGGGTTCGTTTAGAGTGTTTGGCGGTAGTAGTCTTTGTCTTGATTCGACTCAAGATCGATAAGATGAGCAACCTTTATACTTATTGGGTGTTGAATTTTTGTTGTTGTGGCTCATGAAAATTTGAGGGAATAGATAATAGAAATTTGTTCACACTCGGGACTTAACTTAAAATAATAGAGTTTTTTTTTTTTAAATAATACAATATAATTAAAATAACAATGGAGGGAAAGGTACATACTTGAAAAATGAAAATAGAAAGAACATGGTTTCCCCCCCCCCCCCCCCCCCCATACTTAAACTAAACATTGTCCCCAATGTTTTAAGGAAATGAAATACAATATGGAAAGGAAAAAGAAACTACAACTAAGGCTGCCTTCCGCCTCTGGTTCTTGGACCTGGTGATCTCTGACGTAAGTCTAAGTTGTCGAACCTGCTGAACAACTCAGTAAACCGCTGGTCGGTTATGGCATTCCTAGCATCCTGTTGTTGTTGCATTTGGCGCATCATTTGCATCATCTCGACATTCTGTGCCTGCATACCATCAATAGCATCCATGATGTCGTCGTTGGTTGCAGGCCTTCTTCGTCGACGACGTTGGGAGGATGAGCCAGTTGCATTACCGGAAGGGTTGAGCGGGACTGACTGTTGTGTAGGAGGATGATCACCTTGCTCCATTGCTTTAAACTCGTCCGTGTGCGGGTTTGTTTGTGAAGGCTCGGTGGCTTCGGGAGCGTTTAGATCATAGAGGTGGCGGTCGGGGTTTGTGACATCAGTTAGGGTGATATTTGGTAGAACAACGCTTGGGACTGCTTGGTTGTTCACCATAAGATAATATCCTCCGCCTACTCTGTTCTTAATCAGGCGGCTGGATCGACAGTAGCTGATATCCATAGATAGGGGAGGTAGAGATTCTAAAGTTTGGAGTTTATCCCCTAGGTTTAGGCCAAGTTCTATGGTGGTGATTAATCCACCAATTATAAAGGGTTGTCGGCCTCTAGCACATAAGGTGAGGATATGATGAAATAGAAAGGAGGCGGCGTTTACCTGAGTATCCGGTTCGAAGACGCATTGGAGGAAGAAAAGCTTCTTTGAGTTGACCTTGTTGTTGTTCGGTCTTCCAAAAACTGTGTTTTGCAAGATGCGGATAAAGTACCGGATAGTGGGGTTATGTATATGGGAAAGAAGGAGCTCTTCCCAGTTGTAGGTATCTATACCGGAAATTTTCTTGAAAAGGCCGAAAACGTCAACTGTGTTCCAATTTGAGTTTGGAGGGATTCTAGGGTGTACCAGACCTTCTATGGGGAATTGTAGCATGGTACTCAATTGGTTTTGGGTTAAGGAGTACTCGGTGTTAAACATACGGAAGGTTGCGGTACCGGTTAAAAATTTGTCTTCACCGGCGGGAGTGGTGTAGTCGTATGAACTTAAGAATTCTAAGGTTAGGGATGGGTAGGTGGGTTGATTATGAGTGCAAAGGAAGGTTAAGTTGGCTAGGCGGAGCATCCATTCGATACCTTGGAGTAATCCTAATTGTTGTAAACAAGTTAAATCGGGATACCTGGTGGAAACGACGCCTCGCTGTTGGAAACGCTCGAATTGCTCCCTTTGATAATTTTCATCTTCGGATCGGAAGATGATATTTCTGAAATTCTGATTTCCTGCCATTGTGATGAACGAATTTTGAATGAGTGATTTGGAAGGAAAAGAAATGTATTTGATAGGAGAGAATGGTTTGTGGTGAATGAAGGAAGGTTTGGTGGGTATTTATAGGAAAAGAATTTGGAAGTTGGAAAGGAGGTGGTTGAAAAGTGAATGAATATGGGTAAATATGAATAAATGGGGAAGATAAAAAGTTGAAGGGGTGTAACGTTCGTCTCCAACGGCTCCTTAACGTTCACCTAGTCTGAAGGGCGTTACGCTCGTTACAGGTGCATGACGGGCGTAACAGGTTCTTAGTGTGACGTCCGTGACAGAATGTGTGACGCTCGTCACACTGTCTGTTTGGCCAATGTTCAGCTAGCGTCCTTCAGGTAAGTTATTATATATTGTTATTATTTTTTTTGTTTGTTTTCTACTGAATGATTTATTCTGCAATTTAATTTCTCCTGCATGCTTATTTTACTTTGTATAATAATAAGTCATAGGTAGCAACAGTAGAGAACATAATAGCTATTGCATGATAAAATTAAATAAATAACTTCCATAAAATGATCATAATGTAATATTGGAAAGAAGAACAAAAGAAATGCGAAACGGAAACAAATGCGAACATGAATTCAAATAACATTAATGAATAATCTAGCTTAAAACTAAATAACTAAGAAAAACAAATAAATATTATCCATCTGCACGATCTCTGGCCGGAGGAGCAAAAGAGTTAACACGATGTAGCAACTCGTGAAACTGATCTGTCATACTGCTCATGTATCCTAGAATTTCGTGTCTCATGTCAGTAAATTCTTCTCTGAGGGCGCCTTGTTCTGACATCAAAGCTTCAATGGCGGTGTTATAATCAGTTCCGGGCATATGATGCCGGAGGTCGGATACTGCTGATTCTTCGGTCTGAACAGGCTGAGGAGGAGGGTCAATATCATAATAGCCAGATGGTGTCTGAGGGTCAGATTCAGCATGAGGGATCTGGTCATCATAAGTCTCATAGTCATCACAAATCTCATAGTCCTGGATGGATTCAGTGGATCTAGCCGGAGAGGGGGTTTCGTTCAGGTTGTAGAGCCAGTTACTACGGTTATGAACACTAGTCCTAGGATCGGGCATGGTGAAAAGGCAAAGAACTTGGTTATCAATAATAAGCTCAAACTCGTCAGACCCTAGGTTTGCTATAAACATAGTGTTGAAGAGGAAGGGTATACTCATAGTAGTAATGCCACAAAAAGGGCTTAGGTCAAGCATAGGCTGACGTAATCCAATAGCATTACCTATCATAGTTATCAAACCGCCTATTCGGATTGGTGCTCGCTCATCCTGGATAAGGTGGTCCATATTAGCTAACATAAAAGTGGCACCGTTTACTGGACGGTTCTGGGAAGCACAAAATATGATGAACAGTTCATCACGTGAAACTGAAGTACTATTTGGCTTCTTCCCAAATAAAGTGTGGGTCAGGATCTTATGGAAATAGCGAAAGGCCGGGTTGTGTATGTTTCCAGAGAGAAACTCATGTTCCTCGGGCTCGTCATTTCCAGTCAACTTACCCCAAAAGTGTTCAAGTTCTCTATATTCAAAAAGTTCTTCCTGGCTTACTGTGAATGTGTCAAAGGAGGTAGGAAAACCCAAAAGGTTGGTAAAGTCTCTAATATTAAATTGGTACTCCATGTTGAACATTCTGAACTGGATAAAACCTCTGCTAATTCCTTTTCCATGGCTGGGTAGATAGATTAATGAGCTAAGGAATTCTAGTGTGAGTCTCCGGTAGGTGGTGAAATGTCTCAGGATAGGGGATGTCTCCCATCCTATCTGATTCAGCAAATACAGGACACTTTGTCTCAGTCCAAGGGCAGTCATAGCCCAATCATCAACATATAAACTAGGTAGCATCTCTCTAGTGGCTAGTTCTTCAAACTTTTGTTTCTGAGCCATTCCTCTGAATTTGATACCCATACGATCAATATGTCCCATCTGGTTAGTGTTAGCTAGAGAAAAGAAAACATGAGTTTTAGTCAGGATTTGGCCAAATGCCGAAAGAAGAAAGAAAAGTTATTATTAAATTAAAATGAATTAGGAATGAATACTAAACAGAAATTAAAAGAATAATTAAGGAAGAAATAGGAAGATAATAATAATAATAAAAGGAAATAATAAAATAATCGTGGGTTGTCTCCCACTAAGCGCTTTGTTTAAATGTCGCAAGCTCGACAAAGAAACTGTTAAATATAATCTATTAATCCTGGAGGCGTTTCGTCTAAGTGTAGGATTTGCGAATCTCCATTGGTTTCCGCATAGTGATAGTGTTTTAGACGTTGCCCGTTTACGGTGAACGGTTCTGTGGATTTGCCTTTAATTTCTATCGCTCCACTGGGAAAGATGTTAGTGATATGAAAAGGTCCTGACCATCTGGATCGTAGTTTTCCCGGGAATAACTTTAGTCTAGAGTTAAATAAAAGGACTGCGTCGCCTTGCTTGAAGATTTTCCTTGATATACGCTTGTCATGCCATTGTTTTGTTCTTTCTTTGTAGATTCTGGCATTTTCATAGGCGTCTCTTCTGAGTTCCTCTAATTCGTTTATGTCAAGGATTCTCTTTTCACCGGCGGCTTTATAGTTTAGATTCAGGTTTCTAATAGCCCAATAGGCCTTATGTTTAACTCTACCGGGAGGTGGCAGGATTTTCCATATATGAGCTTGAATGGGGTCGTCCCTATGGGGGTTTTGTAAGCAGTTCGGTATGCCCACAAAGCTTCTGGTAATTTCAATGACCAATCTTTCCTTGAAGTGGCGACTGTTTTTTCTAGTATTTGCTTGATTTCTCTGTTAGATACTTCCACTTGTCCACTGGTTTGAGGGTGGTAAGGTGTCGCTATCCTATGTCTCACGCCATATTTAAATAATAATTTTTCGAGTACCTTGGATATAAAGTGCGATCCACCATCACTGACTACTATTCTTGGGATTCCAAATCTCGGAAATATTATATTCTTAAAGAGTCTAGTTACTACTCGGGTGTCATTTGTCGGAGAAGCTATAGCTTCGATCCATTTTGATACGTAGTCAACTGCCACGAGTATGTATTTGTTACCGAAAGAGGATGGAAAAGGTCCCATGAAGTCTATTCCCCACACGTCGAAGATCTCTACTTCCAAAATACCTTTTTGTGGCATCTCGTCACGTCTAGATATGTTTCCCGTGCGTTGACATCTGTCACATTCCTTAATAGCCGCATGTACGTCCTTCCATATAGTTGGCCAATAAAAGCCTGCTTGTAGGATTTTAGAGCAGGTCTTGGATGTACTTGTGTGTCCACCATAAGGAGCGGAGTGGCAGTGTTGGATTATATTTTCTACCTCTTCTTCGGGTATACATCGACGGAAAATACCATCGGGGCCCCTTTTGAAAAGTAAGGGATCGTCCCAGTAATAGTGTTTTATATCGTAAAAGAATCGTTTCTTCTGCTGGTAGGATAAAGTGGGCGGAATTATTCCGGCGGCTAAATAATTGACGAGATCAGCGTACCATGGTGTGACAGATATAGCTAAGGTGGTTTCTACTTGCATGTCGGAGTTGTTCTCTTCCAAAGTAGCTATAAGTTTATCGTACGAGAAATCATCGTTAATTGAGGTTCTTTCCGGTTCAAGGTTCTCAAGTCTAGAGAGGTGGTCTGCTACTACGTTTTCAGTTCCTTTCTTGTCTTTGATTTCTAAATCGAATTCTTGTAGCAACAAGATCCATCTTAGGAGTCTAGGTTTAGCATCCTTTTTTGTTAAAAGGTACTTGATAGCAGCGTGATCAGTGTAAACTATTATTTTGGCTCCGACCAAGTAAGAACGAAATTTATCTAGCGCAAATACAACTGCTAGGAGTTCTTTCTCGGTAGTGGCGTAATTCATTTGCGCTTCATCCAAGGTTCTGCTTGCGTAATATATAACGTGAAGCTTTTTATCCTTTCGTTGTCCTAAAACAGCACCTACAGCATAATCGCTGGCATCGCACATTATTTCGAATGGTTCATTCCAGTCGGGTGTCTGCATTATGGGTGCGGAGATCAATGCTTGCTTAAGCGCTTGAAATGCTTTTAAACAGTTATCGTCGAATATGAAATCAGCATCTTTCATCAATAGTCCGGTTAAAGGTTTAGTTATCTTAGAGAAGTCTTTGATGAATCGTCGGTAAAAACCGGCGTGTCCTAAGAAGCTTCGTACTTCTCTCACAGTTTTCGGGGGTTGAAGGTTTTCGATTACCTCTATTTTGGCTTTGTATACTTCAATTCCTCTGTTCGAGATGATGTGTCCTAAAACAATTCCTTCTTGCACCATAAAATGGCACTTCTCCCAGTTAAGTACTAAGTTTACTTTCACACATCGCTCAAGAACTCTTTCTAGGTTTTCAAGGCATTCTTCAAAACTTTGTCCGTATACGGAAAAGTCATCCATAAATACTTCCATGATATTTTCGAGAAAGTCGGCGAAAATTGCCATCATGCATCTTTGAAAGGTTGCAGGAGCATTACACAGGCCAAACGACATTCGTCTATAAGCGAAGGTACCAAAAGGGCATGTGAACGTTGTCTTTTCTTGGTCATCAGGGTGAATTGGTATTTGGAAGAAGCCTGAATAACCGTCTAGATAACAGAAATGTGAATGTTTTGCTAATCGTTCTAACATCTGGTCAATGAATGGTAAAGGGAAATGATCTTTTCGGGTTGCTTTGTTTAGTTTCCTATAGTCAATGCACATTCTCCATCCCGATTCGATTCGTTTAGTTATAGTTTCCCCTTTTTCGTTTTCAATAACGGTTATGCCTCCTTTCTTTGGTACTACGTGTACAGGACTAACCCATTTGCTATCAGATATAGGATATATAATACCTGCTTCTAATAACTTGGTTATTTCCTTCTTTACTACCTCACTCAGGATCGGATTTAGTCTCCTCTGGTGTTCCCTAGAGGTTTTACAGTCTTCTTCTAACATGATGCGGTGCATACAAATAGAAGGACTTATTCCTTTAAGATCAGTGATGTGGTAACCTAGTGCGGTTGGATACTTCCTTAAGATATGTAGGAGTTTTTCTGTTTCGAGTCTTCCTAGGTCTGCATTAACTATCACAGGTCGTTCAAGTTCTAAGTCTAGGAATTCATATCTCAGATTTTTGGGGAGTGTTTTCAGGTCAGGGGTTGGTTTGTTAAGAGATTGCGTGGGGTCCGGTGTTATTGCTGAACATTGGTTAGATTTGTCTTTTAGAGGATAGTCTGATGATTTGTCTTCTCCTAACTCTGCTTCTTTTATGCATTCATCGATGATATCCATGAAGTAACATGTATCTTCTATTGCAGGTGCTTTCAAGAATTGGGAAAGAATGAACTCAATTTTCTCTTCACCTACTTCGAAGGTGAGTCGTCCTCGTTTTACGTCTATGATTGCACCGGCAGTTGCTAAAAACGGTCTTCCTAGTATAATGGGTGTAATATCATCTTCTCTAATGTCCATAATTGTAAAATCAGTTGGAATGTAGAATTGACCTATGCGTACGGGAACGTTTTCAAGAATTCCTACAGGATATTTTATGGAACGATCTGCTAGTTGCACAGACATTTTGGTTGGTCTTAATTCTCCCATTTCCAGTTTCTTACATATGGATAAAGGCATAACGCTAATTCCAGCTCCTAAATCGCATAAGGCTTTGTCGATGACAAATTTTCCTATGTGACAGGGTATAGAGAAACTACCCGGATCCTTGAGTTTAGGAGGCATGTTTTGGATTATAGCGCTACATTCGGCAGGGAGTGTAACGGTTTCGCTATCTTCAAGTTTCCTCTTATTAGAAAGAATTTCTTTTAAGAATTTAGCATAGGAGGGCATCTGCGTAATAGCTTCGGTGAACGGAATTGTAACGTTTAATTGTTTAAGGAGATCAACAAATTTTCTGAATTGGCCCGCATCTTTGGTTTTAACAAGCCTTTGAGGGTAAGGGATAGGTGGTTTGTAAGGTGGTGGAGGTACATAAGGTTCCTTCTTTTCTAGGGTTTCCTTATTACTCTCTTCCTTTTCCTTAGGTTCACTTTCCTCAGTTGATTTCTTAGGGTTTTGGTTTTCTATCCTTGGATCAGACGGTCCTTCCACTTCCATTCCACTTCTTAATATAATTGCATGAGCGTGGCTTCTTGGGTTAGGTTGGGGCTGTCCAGGGAATGTACCAGTTGGGGCAGCAGTAGGTGCTTGTTGTTGAGCTACTTGTGATATTTGTGTTTCCAGCATTTTGGTATGGGTAGCCAAGGCATCTACTTTGCTTGCTAGTTGTTTAAGTTGTTCGCCAGTGTGTACATTCTGGTTTAAAAAATCTTTATTGGTTTGTTGTTGGGAAGCTATAAAGTTTTTCATCATGATTTCCAAGTTGGATTTCCTAGGCGCGTTATTGTTAGGCATGGATGGGTTCGGTTTCTGATATCCCGGAGGTATAGCTGGGGCTTGATTTGGAGACTGTCCGGGTGCGTACAAAGCATTATTACTCTTATATGAAAAGTTTGGATGGTTCTTCCAATTTGAGTTATAGGTATTCGAGTAGGGGCTTCCTTGAGCATAGTTTACTTTCTCTGCTTGGATTCCTGTCAAGAGTTGACAATCCGTAGGAGTGTGACCTTGGATTCCACAGACCTCGCAATTCTGAGTTATAGCAACCACGGCGGCTGGAGGTGATACGTTTAAACTTTCAATTTTCTGGACCAAAGCATCCACTTTTGCATTAACGTGATCAAGGTTGCTTATCTCGTACATGCCAGTTTTCGTTTGAGGTTTTTCCATCATTGTTCGTTCGGTTCCCCACTGATAGTGGTTTTGGGCCATGCTCTCGATAAGCTGGTAAGCATCAGCATAAGGTTTGTTCATTAGTGCACCACCTGCAGCGGCGTCTATTGTTAACCTTGTGTTGTACAAGAGACCATTATAAAATGTGTGAATTACTAACCAGTCTTCCAAACCATGGTGTGGGCAAAGTCTCATCATATCTTTGTATCTTTCCCATGCTTCGAAAAGAGACTCGTTGTCTTTCTGTTTAAATCCGTTTATCTGGGCTCTTAACATAGCTATTTTGCTTGGCGGAAAGTATCGGGCAAGAAAAACTTTCTTCAACTCGTTCCATGTGGTGACTGAGTTGGAAGGAAGAGATTGAAGCCATCTTCTAGCGCTATCTCTTAATGAGAAAGGAAAAAGACGAAGTCGAATTGCCTCTGAAGTGACACCATTAGCTTTAACAGTATCAGCGTATTGGACAAATACGGATAAATGAAGGTTTGGATCCTCTGTAGGACTTCCAGAGAATTGGTTTTGTTGCACAGCCTGCAACAGCGAAGGTTTAAGTTCGAAGTTGTTTGCTTCGATAGCGGGTGGAGCAATACTTGAATGCGGCTCATCTTGCGATGGAGCGGCGTAATCTCTAAGAGCACGAGCTGGTTCTGCCATCTCGGTTATCGAAGGAAAAAGGTTTTTGAAATCAGGAAGTTCTATAGGAGGGAGATTGTTTGCAGCACGATATTCCCGAATTCGTCGTAAGACTCGGAGATATAGTTCGATATCGTTGATTCGTAAATAGAGCGGTTCGCCTTGAGAGCGAGTGCGTGGCATACAAATCAACGAAAGAAAGAATAGAAGAAAAAGAAACCTTAGTCTCTATAGCGTAACGGAAGAGTTACGATATCGATTAAATAAAAGTCCCCGGCAACGGCGCCAAAAACTTGATCGCTCGACTTCGTGAGTCGAGAATGGGTACAAACTGCAAGTGCACAGTTCTATCGCGTAGTTTTAAAAGATATCGATCCCACAGGGACTTATGAATCGATATACCGTTATCTAAGGTTACTTCGTAAAGCTAAGGTGAACAATGTTTGATTGTTTGGGGGAAAGCTAAAAACTAAACTAAGATCTAGATTAAATATTAATAAAGCAGATATCGGTATGCAGTTCGTCGTAATTAGGGAATCAATCCTTCGTCGGTCTCTTGGTTTTAAAATAAATCTTTTCAGTTGACTTTATTGATTAAAAGTTTTATCTCAAACTCTCGCTCTATTGAATAAACCATGATTTTATGTTAATGTAGCTGTCACTTATAATTAAGTCAAAAACCATTTTTTGAAAGCAATACAGTCCATAGAAACTCTTTTCAAGAAAACGCCGACCGTTTAAACACCCTTATCTCAAACTCTCGCTCTGTTGACTTAGGTTATATAGTTAAATTCGAATGCTTAACTCTCGTCCTCACATTCAATCTTTAAAAATACTTTTTGGAAAAGATCGGAATTTAATTAACTCTAAAACTTGCTCTCGCCCTGATCTAGAATTAATGTCTAATTTACACTGTCCAGTTAAAACCTCAAACTCTCGCTCTATTGATTTTAACTTCTTTATGTCTTTTACTTTCGTAAAAACCTTTGTTATTAAACCTGTAAATTTAAACCGTAAAAAGAGTGATTTTAATTCTAAACTTAATTTAACCGACTTAGTTTTTATTCCTTCATTCCGCTTACTTTACATACCGATACCTAAATAAATTAGCCAGACATGCTAAACAAACTAAAATATTTATCATGCATAAACAGACTCATCCTAGGCAGATAATATAAATAAATAATAAAACAAAGCATTAAATAATAATTAAAGAACCTGAATGAGGTAAACAATAGTCTTGAACACTCCACCACAAGCCGGTAGGATTTGTTCTTGGATTCTTCAGTTAAACAACAAATTAAAACGAAGGAAATAAAACTAGATTCTAACGTAAGGTTAGATCCGGTAAAAAGGTGTACAATAGTTTCCGGTGTAGAAACTATTGTACGAAAAGAATTAACTAAATGTTAAAAGGAAAAAGGAAAATAGAAATTGCAAAAGAGATAAAGTAGAACTCGTAAAAATAATAAAGAAACAATGCCTAAGCTGCTGGAAAAATAAAATATGCAAAAGCGAAAACGGCAAAGGAAAAATGTGGAAAAGCTTCCGACCCCTCTTTGGTTTTGCAAGTGACTATTTATATATGTTTGAGTAACCGCTTCCGCTGCCAAAAAGTCTTCAACGTGGATAAATGCATGGCGTGGATATAGGGCCCAACACTCCTCAACGTCTCCTCAACGTCTCTGAGGCGTTCCTTGCGCCAAAAATGTAGGGGAATGGTGTGACGTTCGTCACACCATGTGTGACGTCCGTCACAGGAGTGTGCAAGGCGTGACGCTCGTCACGCCCTCTGTGACGTCCGTCACATGCACGACACCTCCGCTTTTGTGTTTTGGGCTGGGCTTTGACATTTGGTTCATTTTCTTTCCTTTTTGTACCTCCTTTTCTTCCATTTTTACTTGTGCTTCAAAATAAGCCACCTGAGACAAATAGGAAGAAAATACCGCGTAATACCTAATAAAATGAAGTGAACTGAAATAAATAATAATAAAATTTAATTGAATTAAGTCCAAAAATATGATATAATTTCGTGTTATCACAGATACTGAGGGATCTAGGTGTTCAATCTATGAAGTTGATGACTAACAATCCATCCAAATATATTGGTCTCAAAGGTTATGGTTTAACTATTTCTGGTAGGATCCCATTGTTAACTCTTATCACTTCGGAGAACAAGAGATATTTGGAGACAAAACGTGTGAAAATGGGCCACATCTATGGCACGGAACATAACAGTGGCAATGTTAAAATCGATAGTGTTGAAGATTCAAATTTAAACGGAGTTACCAGCCTTTGAAGCCTTAGAAGAGGAAGTAGAAATTAACACTGCAGCTGAATCCAAAATGTGACAGTTGAATAATTCTATTTATGAATTGATTATTTGCATAATTGTTTTGCCTGGTTTTCTTCACCCAGTCACTACTTAATTAGACTTCATTCTGAAACTTAGTGGTTGATAGTTGATAAAATCTTGTCTGTGAACACGCGAAATGCCTCATCTGCCATAGCTTTATCAAGTTCAATCTCAGCATTTGGGGAACAATCAATACGGCGAACTAGTTGGATTTATTATTCAAAGCATCACGAATCTCACTAGAAGAAACTATAGCCTCCAATTGGAATTGGTCCAACACCTGGCCTCTTTTATCAACAAGTAATGGTTTTTCTACAACTGCCTCCAAAACAGTATTTTCCACAACTGATGGCTTTTCTACGTGTGATTCCAAAGCAGTTGTTTTCGGTGTTGAAGTTGTTGGATTGACACATGGAAGTTCTTTGTGTTTTTTTGAAACGGGCCAGTGAGCAATAAAGTAAATAGCATTTAGGGCATTTGTACTTGGACTGAGCTTTGTGGCAGATTTGACATTGTTTAGGACCCATTGAACTTGAATTGGACCCAAAAGGTTAAAAGGGTCCCTAAATAAAACTGAATCACACAGAAAAAAAAAATAAAAAAAAAATCAACTATTTGAATGAAAAAGAATAAATAAATAAACTTGATTCTTTTTGGGATGTTATTGAGTATTACTATAAGCAGATAACAAGGAACCGACGGAGAGGAAATTTTTGCAAGGCAGTAAGAAATGGTATTGCTTTTGAAGGAGCTTTTTTTTGTGTCTTATTCAAATGCAGAAGAGCAAGCAAGATGCAAGCATCACCCCAAAAGAACTCAGTTCGAATGATGGTGATGATGATAGGTTAACAAGGCCATGGAATGAGGGCACAAGATTAGGGTTTGAAAGGGATATTCATGAATCAAATGGCATGATTGGCAATTGGCTTGTGACACAAGATGGTTGGTTGTTTGGATGACCAAGACCATATGTGCATTAACAATCACATGAACAACACCATGACCTTGGACCAAAACCAATCCTCATATAAAAACATAAAAAAAATTAGGACCAAAATCGGGGTATGACAGTTGCCCCTATTTAAGCGTCTTCAACTAGAGAATATGAGGCAGGACACTCTTCATATGATCATAGTGGGAGATGATTAAATACTAAGAAGACCCGGATTTTGATCCTGAGTCCCCATGAAATAGTTAACAATGCCTGTCAGAATCGGCAAAGAAGCAATCTCAAAAGAAGAATTCGTCTGGTACGGTGAAAAATCGGCCTGAGTACCGAAAGAGAAAGTTGACCTGGATACCAAAATAAATGGTAACACAGGAATACCCATGGCCTGAACGCCGCACATTAGTCTGAACACTAAGCATCGGAATACGAGAGTATCAATGTTGGTCTGATCACCGAAAATCTGGTCTGAACACCGCTTCAATCTGGAAATCGGAAAACTGGCCTGAATGCCACAAGTTGCATCGACCTGAATGTCGGAAACTTCTTCGATATGAAAATCGGCAACTGGCCTGAATGCCACTTCGGCCTGGATACCGGAAAATTGGCCTGAATGCCACAAGTTGCATCGACCTGAATGTCGGAAACTTCTTCGATCTGAAAATCGGGAAAGACTGGCCTGAATGCCACTTCGGTCTGGATACCGAAAACTGGCCTGAATGCCACTTCGGTCTGAATACCGGAAAAAACTGGCCTGAATGCCACTTCGGTCTGGATACCGGAAAAAAAAACTGGCCTGAATGCCACTTCGGTCTGGATACCGGAAACTGGCCTGAATGCCACTTCGGTCTGGATACCGGAAAAAAAACTGGCCTGAATGCCACTTCGGTCTGGATACCGGAAACTGGCTTGAATGCCACAAGTTGCATCGACCTGAATGTCGGAAACTTCTTCGATCTGAAAATCGGAAACTGGCCTGAACGCCACCTCGGTCTGGATACCGGAAAATTGGCCTGAATGCCACAAGTTGCATCGACCTGAATGTCGGAAACTTCTTCGATCTGAATATCGGAAACTTACTTCATGCATGTCAGCATCGGCAGAAATAGGGAAAATGATAATTGAGGCGGCACGTGGGCCAACGATCCCTGCTGGGGATAATAAGTCATGAACAACCTTCAGTCCGAGCACTGGAAACAATCTTCTGGCTTATCACTTGGGATACCGAGAATGTTTTATGCTTACATGCGTATGTTTGAATTTTTCAATGGCGTAATGCTCCACGAGAATGGAAATGCTACGCGATTTGGGAGGATGCAATGCAATATGATTCTACATGTCGGGATGCGAAATGCTGGGGAAAATGCCAAGCTGAAGCAAGGAATCCCGTTGGGGAAATGATTATAATCTTCCGGACCCTGGCACTACTGTTGGAGATACACAACATAATGAACTATGTGGGGAAATGACCGGCCGCGCGGTGTTCTGGCAATGGCGAGATACCGAGACTCTGACTGGGGAGAGAGCGGCGCTGCCAACCTGTTGTTGGGGGAAGCGATAGTGGTTCTGGCAACCATAATCTACGAGAGATGACTCAGCAGGGGGGCAAACACCGATACGATACCGAGGTTATACTTCTAGGAAAGAGATCATCGATCTGGGATTGAAAACATCGATCTGGCATCGAACTCCGAGGAGCAGCTGCTTCTGCTGGGAAGATACAGTCTGGCACTGTCAACTCCGCTGGGGATATACAGTCTGGCACTGTTAACTCCGCTGGGGATATACAGTCTGACACTGTTAACTCCGCTGGGGATATATAGTCTGGCACTGTCAACTCTACTGGGGAGTGTATAGTCTGAAGCACATCTTAACTCTGCTGGGGATATACAGTCTGGCACTGTTAACTCTACTAGGGAGTGTATAGTCTGAAACACATGCTTGGGAAGCACCGTAGTGAGAACCTGCTGGGAATTGAAGAATCCAACACTCTGATCAGCTCTGCAGGGATAAGACACCGGATTCGTCTGTTGGCGACTTCACTGGGGAAGATATTCACAATCATCTGCAGGGGATTTTAAGGAAATGCCCTGAGGGTATCTGTTCTGAATAGACGATCCAAAGTACTTAAAATTTACAGCAATTTTAAATGTTTATTAAGCATGTACCTGTAAATCCCTTATGTGTCATGATGCAATGTTTATCAAAAATTCGGACGTTATTTTTGCAAACAAAACAGTAAAACGAAAATGAAAACAGAGATATACTGAGTAACATGGTTTTATTGATTGAATGGCCTCTGAATAGGCATTTACATCAGGAAGCAATCCCTGGAAAGAGGTAATTGCACAAAAGATAAAATATAAATTAATCTAATGGCAATGTGAAATGGATTTCTATTGGGTTCCAATTCTGCTATGACCCGCTCGTCTTCAAGATCTTCCAGATGATCAGCCTTCTGAAAAGGTGATTAGATTGTTTTCTTCCTTTTGAAAGTTTCCAGTCATCGACACAAGATGAGATTCAGAACTAACTCAGAACGCAGTCATTCGCTTAATCCCTAACTTTTGTCTGGATCGCCCTTTCGGGTTTTCAATCCACCGGGATACCCATTTTTGCCTAAGTTGCCTTTTCAGGTTTTCAACTTACCGGGTGTACAATCTTTTCATTTTTAATCCCTAATTTTTGCCCGAACCTTTTCATTTTCTTGGTTCGTCAGGATGCCCATTTTTGCCTGGACTGTTCTTTTTACTGTCCAGCGGGTCTATTTTATGCGAAGTATTTTTTAACTGCGTCTGAGTTTACCGGGGAAGTGAAGTCTTCACCATCCATCGTTGCAAGCATTAAGGCCCCTCCATCAAAAACCTTGGTGACAATATAAGGTCCCTCATAGTTAGGAGTCCACTTGCCCCTGTGATCCGTCTGAGGAGGAAGGATCCTTTTCAACACTAAATCTCCGACTTGGAAACAACGAGGACGCACTTTCTGATCAAAGGCTCTCTTCATCCGACTCTGATACAACTGCCCATGACAAATGGCTGCCATTCGCTTCTCTTCGATAAGACTCAACTCGTTGAACCTTGTTCGAATCCATTCAGCTTCGTCTAACTTGACATCCAACAGGACTCTTAGAGAAGGAATCTCCACTTCAACAGGTAGGACTGCTTCCATACCATACACCAGGGAGTAAGGGGTCGCCCCGGTCGACGTACGTACTGAAGTGCGGTACCCATGCAAGGCGAAGGGTAGCATCTCGTGCCAATCTCTGTACGTAACGACCATCTTCTGCACAATCTTTTTTATGTTCTTATTTGCTGCCTCAACAGCACCGTTCATCTTAGGACGGTAAGGGGAAGAATTGTGATGCTGAATGTTGAAGTTCTGACACAACTCCTTCATCATTTTGTTATTGAGATTGGAATCATTATCAGTAATGATTCTTTCGGGAATCCCATAGCGACAAATGATTTCTTTCTTGACGAAACGGGCAACCACATGTCTGGTGACATTCGCGAACGACGCTGCTTCGACCCACTTGGTGAAATAGTCGATGGCAACAAGGATGAAGCGATGCCCATTGGAAGCAGTCGGCTCAATCTTTCCAATCATGTCAATGCCCCACATGGCAAACGGCCACGGCGAAGACATCACATTCAGAGGATTCGGCGGTACATGCACCTTATCAGCATAAATCTGGCATTTATGACACTTCCGAGCATATTTGAAACAATCAAATTCCATGGTCATCCAGTAATAACCCGCTCTCAACAATTTCTTAGCCATTGCATGCCCGCCGGCGTGAGTACCGAAGGAGCCCTCATGAACTTCCTGCATTAACATGTCCGCCTCGTGTTTGTCCACGCATCTGAGCAAAACCATGTCGAAGTTCCTCTTATACAGCACATCATCTTTGTTCAAGAAGAAACTGCCTGCCAATCTTCTCAAAGTTTTTCTGTCATTGTTGGATGCCCCTGCAGGGTACTCTTGATTCTTCAGAAAGCATTTGATGTCGTGATACCAGGGCTTGTCATCGACTACAAGTTCAGCAGCAAACACATACGCGGCCCTATCAAGGCGCATCACATCGATCCTAGGAGCATGGTTCCACCGACCCACCTTAATCATGGAGGATAGAGTAGCAAGAGCATCTGCCATCTGGTTCTCATCACGAGGTATATGATACAGCTTTACTGTTGTGAAGAAAGTCAACAGTCTTCTCGTGTAATCTCTGTAGGGGACCAGAGTGGGCTGGAGAGTATTCCAATCACCATTTACTTGATTGATCACTAGAGTTGAATCTCCGAAGATGTCCAGAGTCTTGATTCTCAAATCAATGGCTTGCTCAATACCCAAGATACAGGCCTCGTACTCAGCTTCATTATTGGTTCACTCGAAAGTCAGACGAGCGGTGAAAGGCATGTGGGCACCTTTCGGAGTGGTAATGACAGCACCAATTCCACTTCCTCTGGCATTGACAGCCCCATCAAACGTTAAAATCCACTTTTCATCTGGATCAGGTCCCTCCCCAACAACTGGCTCTTCACAGTCTTTCATCTTGAGGAACATGATGTCTTCATCTGGAAAATCAAACTTCATCGGCTCATAGTCTTCAATCGGTTCTTGAGCAAGGTAGTCTGACAGAATACTCCCCTTGATGACTTTCTGGGATGTATACTGGATATCATACTCTGTCAATACCATTTGCCAACGAGCAACCCTTCCGGTGAGAGTTGGCTTCTCGAATATATACTTGACTGGATCCATCTTGGAGATCAGTAAGGTTGTGTGAGTCAGCATATATTGTCTCAATCGCTTAGCAGCCCATGCAAGTGCACAACATGTCTTCTCAAGCATTGAGTATCTCGACTCGCAGTCTGTGAATTTCTTACTCAAGTAGTAGATGGCATGCTCCTTTCTACCTGTCTCGTCGTGTTGACCGAGAACACAACCCATGGAATTGTCGAGTACTGTCAAGTACATAATCAGCGGTCTCCCTGGGACTGGAGGCATGAGGATAGGGGGATTCTGCAAATACTCTTTTATCTTTTCAAAAGCTCTTTGACAATCGTCATTCCACCTGATAGCCTGATTTTTCCTCAACAATTTGAAAATTGGCTCACACGTGGCTGTTAGGTGAGAGATGAACCTTGCAATGTAGTTCAACCTCCCTAAGAAACCACAAACTTGCTTCTCCGTTCTTGGCTCAGGCATTTCCTGTATTGCTTTCACTTTGTCAGGATCCACCTCAATCCCTTTTCCGCTAACAATAAAACCCAACAATTTTCCAGATCTCACTCCGAAAGTGCACTTGTTTGGATTAAGCCTCAGCTTGAATTTCCTTAACCGCTCAAACAGCTTCTGCAGATTTACCAGATGTTCTTCTTCTGTCTGAGATTTGGCAATCATATCGTCCACATAAACCTCGATTTCATGATGAATCATATCATGGAATAGAGTCACCATAGCTCGTTGATATGTTGCCCCAGCGTTTTTCAGACCAAACGGCATCACCTTGTAGCAGAAGGTGCCCCATGGGGTTATAAAAGTTGTCTTCTCCATGTCTTCTGGTGCCATCTTGATTTGGTTATAGCCAGAAAAGCCATCCATGAAGGAGAATACCGAGAACTGAGCTGTGTTATCCACCAAAACGTCAATGTGAGGTAATGGGAAATCATCTTTAGGGCTAGCTCTGTTCAGATCCCGGTAGTCGACACACATCCGTACCTTTCCATCCTTCTTAGGTACTGGAACAATATTTGCAACCCATGGCGGATAATTGGTAACCGCTAGGAACCCTGCATCCAACTGTTTCTGCACTTCTTCTTTTATCTTGACAGCCATCTCTGGTCTTGTTCTTCTGAGCTTCTGCTTGACCGGAGGACAACCCTCTTTGAGAGGCAAGCGGTGTACCACGATGTCTGTGTCAAGCCCTGGCATATCCTGATAAGACTAAGCGAAGACGTCAACATACTCTTGCAACAGTTCAATCAACCCCTTCTTCACATCATCTTCCAAAGCAGCCCCTATCTTGATTTCTTTCTTGACGTCCTCGGTGCCAAGATTAATCACTTCAGTAGACTCTTGATGTGGTTGAATGACCCTTTCCTCCTGTTTTAACATCCTGGCAAGTTCTTCAGGGAGTTCACAGTCTTCATCACCCTCTTCTTCAGCTTGGAAGATTGGGTTTTCGAAGTCGAAACGAGCCATAGTAGAACTGTTATCAATAGGATCCGGTGATGTGCATCTGCATGAGTGATGGTATGTGCTTATGAGTGTGAACAGTGAGTGAAAACTAAACAAAACATTGCCAAATATTTTTATTCTTTTGAAATTTTGAAAACTGCAAAAATAGAAAAACAGTGAACAAGATTTGAATGCAAAAGACGTCCTTCATTTATGATAAACAATGCAGGTATTCACATAGATGAGCCCTACAATGAGTCATTACGCCCTGGGCGGAACGTAAGACTTGGACATGCATGAATAAACAAAGAAAAATTACTCCTCTAGAAGGGTGACTTGGACAATTTCCTCGAAGACCAATTGTTGATGACTTCACCAGGAACCCTCGGACGCACCCAGTTGTCGATGTCGCAATCACTATCCCCATTTTCATCGTTGATCGCAGAGATCTGGCCATATTGGATGACGCCAGCACTGGAGAAGGTAATCGGCCCCTGACGAGTCTGAAGTGCTGAAGTTGTAGAAGTCAGCGCTGGTTGATACCCAATCCCGAACTTGTCGTCCTTCATTGGTAACTCCAACAGACGTCCCCAACCAGGAGCAACACCTGAATCCACCAAGGCTTGCGCCTGCTTGAAAGATGAGATAGGGGCTCCTGCTTTAGCCTCTTCCACCGGAGCTGCGTCCTTGATCTGAACTGACTCAAAGGCCTAACAGAGAGTCTTATGAATTTCACCTTCCACCTCTACGTACTTGAAGGTAGACAGGTTACTTACCAGTATGTCCTCCTCACCACAGACGGTGACAATTCTTCCATTGACTGGGAACTTGATCTTCTGATGCAGTGTTGACGAGACTGCCCCAGCATTGTGGATCCAAGGACGACCCAGCAGGCAACTATACGAGGGACTGATATCCATCACATAGAAGACAGTGTTGAAGGTTTGTGATCCAATCTGAATTGGCAATTCTACCTCTCCAAACACCGACCTCTTAGAACCATCGAAGGCTCTCACCATGAGATCGGAAGGTTTCAAGATCAAACCTTCTACTTCTAACCTTGACAGGGCTCTCTTGGGTAGCACATTGAGAGAGGAACCTGTATCCACCAGCACATGAGATAACACGGTGTCTTTGCATTCCATTGAGATATGCAAAGCTTTGTTATGGTTGCGTCCAACTGGTGTTAAGTCAGAATCAGTCAAGCCCAGCCCGTTGCTTGCATGAACATTTGCAATGATCCCTTCTAGCTGGTTTACTGAGATCTCCTGAGGCACATATGCAGCATTAAGGACCTTCATAAGTGCCTCCCTGTGTGCCTCTGAGCACAACAGGAGTGAGAGAATGGATATCTTTGACGGCGTCTGAATCAACTGATCGACTACTTTGTAGTCGCTTTTCTTTATAATTCTTAAGAGCTCGTCCACATCCTTCGCAAAAGCGGGCTCAGAACCAGCTTGGGGTGCAGAGGTACCCTCATTCACGACTTGCTTGCCTTTGGCCTTAGCCGCGGCATCAGCACTATCAGCTTGGGTAACGGGTGGCGAGAATAGTCTGCCACTCCTGGTGAATCGCCCGATTCCCCCAACATTATCCACTGCGGGACCTTCAACTCCGAGTTCAGACTTTTGACCCTCTTCTACCTTCAAAGGTCGTTCCACCCCATGATCGTGTGTGTATACACTCCCCCCATAATGCCACGGAATGGCCCTTTCACTTGTGAAAGGTAAAGGACCAGGGGTTGTGATTGTCATAGCGGTCGGTCGCGCTGGTAGCACTGGTTGTGCTTCTGGCACACTGATCTGATTAGTCAGGTAAAAGATGGTGATAGTAGCGACGTCATAGTCATACTCGGGAATTTCATTCATTGAAACAAAAACATCCGGAACACCAAAATCAAGTTCAGTTACATCAAAATCAGACACATTGTTTGGTATATTAGCAACAACATTTGAAAAATTAAATACATCAATGGGAAATACGCAATCAGCAGGAACAACATCTGTGAATTCTTCAACAGCGTCTTCAAACACCTCTTCAACTACCCCTTCAGCAAACTCTTTGGCAGACAAGTCTTCAACTTGGAGGGTACCATTGTCAAGCAAGACCTGGATACCCCGTTGCAGTTTCAAGCAACCCTTCCCCTGTGTAGCGCAATCCAAACAACCCTTTCCACAACCGGGGAAAACATCGGCCTTCAGCAAGCATTCCTTAATTTCCCACAACGGGGTCTTCAACTTCAACACATCCTTAACAGACTTGGCTTCTTCCTCCAGCATATTAACGTTTGCACCACCATGCTGTGGCATGGGATTGTTGACGACATTAGGAGCCGGTGCAAGGCTGATAGCCTTTGAATCAATGAGGTCCTGAACTACGTGCTTAAAAGCTTTGCAGTTCTCGATATTGTGGCCAGGTGCCCCAGAGTGGAAACTACACCTAGCATTGGCATCGTAACCCACCGGAAGTCTACCAACCGGAGGAGCCAGAGTGCATAACTGCACAAGTTGTAGCTATTGAAGACTAGCAAGCAGTTGAGCGCACGACATTGGAAGAGTGTCGAAACGCCGGTCCATCATCCTCTGCCTCTGCTGATAGGCGGGTCTGTTACCTGGTTGTTGTTGTTGTTGATACTGAGCTGGCTGACGTTGTGGTTGTTGCTGATACTGAGTTTGCTGACGTTGTGGTTGTTGTTGTTGTAGTGGTGCTACAGCTGGAATGGTCACAGCCGCAACATACGGTTGTTGATGATAGTTTTGAAAATTATTCCTCCTGTTTTGATATGAAGACACGGAATTCACACCCCCTTCCCTTTGCTTCTGTCCTCCCATAAATGGCTTCTTTACTCCTGACGAAGATCCAACTCCATTGTGGCTCTTGTAGGTCTTCAGGTAATTCTCTACCCTCTCTCCGGTAGAGACCACATCAGCAAAGTTGGAGGCATTGCACCCCACCAGACGCTCCAGGTAAGGTCCAGGCAACGTATTCATGAACATGTTGGCCATCTCCTTTTCCAACATGGGAGGTTGAACACGGGAAGCTGTCTCCCTCCAGCGTTGAGCGTACTCCCTGAAGCACTCATTGCTTTTTAGAGACAGATTCTGGAGTTGAGTTCTGTCCGGGGCCATGTCTGCATTATACTGGTATTGCTTCACAAAAGCCTCCGCCAAATCCCTCCAGCAACGGATATGGGCTCTATCCAACCTCATGTACCATTCCAGGGATGCCCCAGCTAGGCTGTCCTGGAAGAAGTACATAAGTAGCTTCTCGTCATCAGAATATGCAACCATCTTTCGGAAGTAGGCTTGCACATGGGTCTTCGGGCAAGAGCTACCATTGTACTTGTCAAAGATTGGGACTTTGAACTTTGGTGGGACCCTCACGCCTAGGACCAATCCCAAGTCAGAAACATCTACCCCCAGGGGGTTTTGTCCTTCCACCGCCTTCAGCCTCTCCTCTAATCTCCTGAACATGGGATCCATGCCATGGCCCATGCCAAAGTCTTCTGGCAGCAAGAACTGATCATCTTGATCATCGTGGATGGGTTGTTGATCAAGGTTGTTATGTGGGATCGGGACAGGCCCCAGTCCATTAACCTATGCATTTGGAGGATCAGTCACGACCTCTGGTTGAGTAGTTGCGGGATTCCTTTGTATCATTTGTCTAATCTCTTGCTGTCCTTGCGCTACTCCCTGAACCACGTCCATGAACTGGTTCATGCGGACCCTCATCTCAGCAAGTTCTGCTTGTAGACCCTCCATAGCTTTCTGTTGGTTTCTGCGGGTACCGTACCGGTGAATTCCTGAATCAGCTATCCTGCTAATGGAACACCCCACAAAATGAGAACACCGCGACGGTACCTGTTATGCAAGACATGCTATGGATATGCAAATGTAATGACATGTTTATCAATTCCAAAAGGTATTCTAACCCTTTGATTCCAGTCTCTCGTCAGATGAAAAGTGTAAGAAAAACCCCGACCAGAATCAAGAAGAAGATATCAGCCCTTGGGAATAGATAAACATGTGTTGAATGATTTGAATGCAAAATGATGTGATGCAATGCAGTGACATGGAAATCGGGACTGCTGTATCCGCTCAAACATATGTCGGGTTGCACTGTCTGAAGAGAAAACCCACTCCAGAAAACCGGGTTGGTTGGAGGTTAAGGTTCCCTGAATTTAGCCCGCCCCTCATTGGTAGGTTCTAAGAACAGAAGTTTGTCAGCTTTAGCCCTTCAGTCGAGAATAATACGTTTACCACTGAAGGTTTGGCATTATTACGGGATAAAAGACCTCCACTGACTCCCCTCAACAGGATATCCTAAAGCAAGTTCCCAGTCTCGGGGTCCTCGGATTGAGCAGCGAGAATGCGCCCACCAGAGCTAACATAAACGCGTCTCGGAGGAGAGGCCTCGACTGAGTTCTCGGGAAATGGTCACCAGAGTCGACGATTTCTAAAGGAATATCTGTCGTTATGGAACACCCATAGGACAAAATATATCCAACAGAAACCTCGTCTGGAATGCGGGTCTCATGAACGACTTAACGTAGCAACATACCACACAAGCCTCATGACTATCCACTCTAACACCTATGTGTACACTCAAGCCTGGGTAGTGGGCTTATCTCTCATAGAACATCCCAACCCAACAAACAGTCAACCCACAGAACCCACAGATACAGAAAACATATGTACATGAATGCAATAAGGTAAAACAGGTAAATGCTGAAAATAAATAACTGTACAAAAGAATAAACACCCAACAAACAAGAAACCTACAAAAGCTAGGAGGGACTCGCTTAGGGAAACCGGGTCCCCAGCAGAGTCGCCAGTTGTCGCAGCCTGAAAAATACAGAAGGTGCGAAAAAACAACCGGCGAAGAAGAAAGTGACAGAAGAGTCGCCACCGTGCCTTATTTATCCCAAAGGAGGGAAAGGAAACGCTCGAAGTAAACCGGAGAAAGGAAAGGAAAAGACAAGGTCTCGCAACCAAATCTTGGGTTCGGGAGTCGATTATGCGAAGGGAAGGTATTAGCACCCCTACGCATCCGTAGTACTCTACGGGATCCACTTTTGTTTGTTCTTGTCTAAAGGGTGTGTGTTTATCTAATGTACTATTTACTAAAAGGGTCAAGAGAAAAATGACTCGCACGGATGTCGCATCCATTGCATACGTATCTCATCTGAATATGAGAATCAGAGTCTTCGTAGCTTGGGTACCTAAGGGTTAAGGATAAGTGTGCTCGCTAAGACATCGCGTCTTATGCCTACGTATCTCATCGGGAATGAGAATCAGAGCAAAACATAGTTCAGCCTAACTACGGGAACAAAGGTCTCGATTGCAACTAGGGCAAGAGAAAAGGAAAGTCTCGATCGCAACGAGGGCGAGAGAAAGGATCGCAACAAGGGCGAAAGCAAACAAGGATTAGTTGTTAGTCGTTAGTCAAACTCGGCAAGACATCGCATCTTGTGCCTACGTATCTCATCTGAACATGAGAATCAGAGTTGCCGTAGTTCGGCTATACGCACGCCGAAACAAAACAAAACACAAAAGGCAAACATGGAACCCGAATGCCAATCGCTGGACTTACATCAGCTTCCGAACCAAACAAACCCACACTGGAAACCAGATGCCACTTGATGGACTTATACCGGACTCCAAGCATACAACAATAGGATACGGAATGCCAATCGCTGGGCTTACATCCATATCCTAACACACACAAGAAGAAACAAGCAACAAGTTACTAAGGAGTCGGGAACTCGAGCCTAGCAACTGTCAAGCAAACACACACAAAAAAGGAAAAGGGTGCCCGGAGAGATCTCGCACGATCTCCTGCCTACGTATCTCATCTGGTATGAGAATCAGGGCGACGTAGTTCCCCTACATAGGGATTGCCATCTGAATATGAACTTACAAAGGAGGTGTCATACCCCAAAAATTACCCATCATTTTTCCTAAAAAAAAAAAAAAAAAAAAAAAAAAAAAAAAAAAAACGAAAAAAAAAAACGAAAAAAAAAACGAAAAAAAAAAACGAAAAAAAAAAGAAAAAAAAAAGAAAAAAAAAAGGAAAAAAAAATTTAATTAATTAATTAATTAATTAAATAATTAAAATAAATAAATAAATAAAATATAACAAATTATTTTGGACTTGGGTCTCCCTCATTCCAAGCCCATTACCCACGAAATTAGTCTATAAATACTGAAGTTTCAGTAGGGGAGTGACACTTGGAGTTTACACTGGGAGATTTACTGGAGAAAGAAGTAAGAGAAGCAAAACACTCTGAGGTTTCCTTGGAACAAAACATTGAGGAAAAAGAAAGAGAGAGAACAGAGAAGGACGGATAGAAACTTTGGCATATGAACCCTGCCTACCCGGAGAATTCAGAGTAAAGAAACCCTGAAGGCAGCCCATCTGCACCGAAGCCATCGCCGTCCAATTCCCGCTGCCTAACTTATTCCGATACTACAAGTGGTCAATCCCTTCAACCTTGAATTGGCAAACAGGTTTGCGTATCTCTATTGTTTATACTTTCAATTGGCCATATCTACATATATAATGCATCATGATTAAATGTGGATATATAATTTGCTTTCGTATGGGAATTTAAATATGCCTGAATACCCTGAATGTTTGACCATGTTATTCCTGTGATAAAATGCCATAAAATTCAAAGTTCCTAACATGGGGCTGTTTTCAAATTCAAAATCCGTGGTCTTCGCTAGGCGAGGCAGAGGCGAACGAGACAGTACCTGATTCTTCTAGTCTGTTTTTTTTTATGTTTTTATCATAGCCGTGCATTATTTATCCTATCCTATTTATTGTTGTGATATTTCTCCGGTGTAATCTTCGATTGCACCCTGATTTGGTGTTCTGACATGTTTCTTTTTTTTGAGTTTCGTAAAGGTTCACATATCCCAGGAAAAGGTTATTGGCTAGGTATTCCACTTTATTTGTGGGATACCCTTGTGGAGTTTCACCCTAAATTAATTTTTAATGTATTAATTTCTAATGTATTAATTTTTTAATATATTATTTTTAATAATTTTAATGTGGAGTTTCATCCTAATTATATAATTAATTGTAAAACTTTGCCTTTGAATAAGTGATCTTGGACCTCTCTTTGTTGCCTTACGATTACGATATTACGGTCATGTCCCGCAAACGTGGGGATACCCTTAGCAAAGACCCTTCGGTTAAATCATCATAAAATAAATTATAGTCCCTCGGATGTTGCCTTCGAATATACAACTTTGTCCCTCGATGACCCTCCGATGTTGCCTACGGTTAAATGATGATAGTCCCTTCGAATGCTAAGGTATCCTCATAACTGTTGCCTTCAATGACCAATCGATGACCCTACGATGACCCTTTTACATCCAAAGGATAAAACTACTTATTTCTCAATAATAAGGACAGTTTTACCCTCATAAGGATAGGAAATGCCCGTAAAGACCTTGGGTCGGTATAACTCTTAATTGCTGGCTCACAACTTAAAACATTTTTTTTGCACCTCACACCTTTCAAAATGCCTTTAGAAAATCACCACTTGGTATACATTCATACTAGAATCATTATCGAGTTATATTTTTCTAAACAATTTTCAAAACTAAAACGGGATAACCACTTTGTATACATTCATACAAGAATCATTACAAAGTTAAATTCTCTTTTCAAAACAATTTTCCAAACAATTCACAAACACTTTTTTAGACAAAAATAATATAAGTGATCGAGCAATTAAGAGCCCATGGATAACCATGGATACAAAGGGTGCTAACACCTTCCCTTTGTATAATGTACCTCCCGAACCCAAAATCTAAATTAAGGTTTTTCCTGTTCTTTTCCACCTTTCCTTATTGGATAAAAGAAAAGTCGGTGGCGACTCTTGCTAACCGCGACATTGCGATTAAAACCACAAAAAAGTCCAGTTCACCGTATGACAGAACTGGCGACTCTGCTGGGGACCCTAAATATTTAAAAAAAGAGGTTACCTTAAAAACAAGATCACTTATTCAATTTGTCTGATTTATTTTTAAGGGATTGCTTGGGTATGTTATGCTTGAGTGAAAGATCCTACACCCGGATCTAGTGTACCTTAGGTAAGTAGCAAGAGATCATCGCGACTGTCCGGCGTATACTGGAATGGTCAAAATGATGGCTACGGTTAATGTGGCACTTTGGATGTCCTGATGTTCCTCATGTTAGTTGAGGAAATATTTGGCATTCGCGTGGTGTCATAAAAGCATTAACCAGACCTTTAGAACCCTAATTGACTCATCCTGGCCATTAGAAAGTAGTGAGATAACTGGCTTCGGTTCCGACTGGAGTTGGTTGAGACTCGATACTACACTCTTTGAGATTGGACTTTAGGGAAGCTTCGGTCAACCACTTGGTGTTGCACTGAAGTGGACTTAAGGAAAGGTCAATGATTTGATATCCTTCTAGAACCCGGTTACTATTCTAAGACAGGTTGAACCAACCAAACTTCAGTGGGGAGGGTATTTACCTATGGAACTCACGCAAGCCTTAAAACCTAGGAATGATTGTTGTGTGACTTGCTTGTGCTTGTTATTTATCTAACAACATGACATCATAACAACATAACATCATAACATCATGGCATTGTACTAACCATTTCAAGGATTTAGGGATTTAACTCTGCTAAAAAAAAATAGAAAAAACAAAAACAAAAGCAAAAACAAAAGAGAAAAGAAAAAAAGCTCTTTTTGTTAGTTTATGCAAAGTTAAATCCCGAAAGTCCTTGAAAACATTTCATACATTGCATTGCATCGCATAACAGGTATTCTAAAGGATCAGCGTTCTCACGATTTTCCTATCAAACAGATTCCAGCAGATTCAAACAGATTGAACAATGGCTCTCGAACAAACTGTCAAAGATCTCCAGGCCCAGAATGCTCAATTCCAGGAAATGATGCTGAGCTTATCTAAGGGGCAGGAAGAACTGAAAGCTCTTTTGATGGAGAAGAAGAAGGACCAGAAACCTGTGGGTTACATCAACCCGGGGAGAAGGCTTAAGGGACAGGTTACAGGAGTCAAGATTAGAATTCCGAAGGATTCAGAAGAAGAGACCGAGAATGATTCGGAAGATGAGAATCCTAATCTCGTCAATTCTGAGGACGACGATGAAGATTATGAACATGAACAGTACTCTCCGAAGGATGATAAGTACAAGTTGCTGGAAGAACGTATGCTAGCTATGGAGGGGCAGAAAGTGCCCGGTCTGGATTTCGAAAACTTGGGTCTGGTCTCTGATGTGGTCATTCCCCGCAAATTCAAGGTTCCCATTTTCACTAAGTATGATGGTGCCTCTTGTCCTCAGATGCATCTAAGGGCTTATGTGAGAAAGATTCAGCCGCACACTACTGATAAGAAACTGTGGATCCATTTCTTCCAAGAGAGTCTGTCTGGCACACAGTTAGAGTGGTATTATCAGCTTGAGAGCTCTAACATCCGCACATGGACTGATTTAGCAACAACTTTCTACAAGCACTACCAGTATAATTCTGAGTTAGCGCCTACTCGGCTACAGCTACAAAATATGACTATGGGCTCTAAAGAAAGTTTCAAAGAATATGCTCAAAAGTGGAGAGATTTGGCTGGCAGAGTCAAACCCCCTATGACTGATCGAGAGTTAGTGGACATGTTCATGGGTACACTGACTGGCCCATTCTACAGCCATCTACTGGGAAGTTCCTCGTCAGGTTTCACTGAACTTATCTTGACAGGTGAACGGGTTGAAAGCGGCATTCGAAGTGGAAAGATTCAGGCAGCTACTTCTGCAAGCACCAAAAAGTCCTATCAGGGAAAGAATGAATCAAATGCTGTGTACAGTGAGAGGAAGCATAACAAGAAGAATCGTGACCATACTGTTGGGGCAGTTACAATTGCCGCACCGCCATCTCAGAACTTCCAACACAGACAAGACAGGTCGAGAAGACAGTTTACCAAGATCAATATGACTTTAACCCAAGCACTGCAGAGTATGTTAAAGGCCAATTTTATTACCCTCAGAGGCCCTCCTGCAAATCCCAACACTACTTCTCCTCGTTATAATCCCAACGCCAGGTGTGCCTATCACTCCGATAGCCCCGGGCATGATACGAATGATTGCTGGTTGTTGAAGAACAAGATTTAGGATATGATCGACGCTGGAGAAATTGAATTTGATCCTCCGGCGACCCCCAATGTCATCACAACACCTATGCCTAATCATGACCAGAATGTTAATGTTGTGGACGACAATTCTCACATTACTGACGTTGCTGATTTAGCATCTCCTCTCCTGATCGTTAAGAAGAATTTATTGCAAGCTGGTTTATTTCCAGGTTGTGCTGTAGATTGCGATCTCTGTGTACTCCGACCCAATGATTGTTTGAAGTTGAAGAACGGCATTCAACGGCTGATGGATGATCGTACAATTCTATTTGAAAGGGTTCCTAAGGTGGACAACTCTATTGAAGAGGTATCTGTGATTGCTAGGTCCAAAGCTCCAGTGAAGATTACCGCTACTAGAGTGCCTGTGAAGATTACCGCTGAGCCCAAAGTGGCTCCCCTGATTATTACCGCACCTGGCCCCGTGCCATATTCCTCCAGCAAAGCTATTCCGTGGAACTATGGAGGCGACGTTTACATCCATGGCATAAAGCAAGTTGGTAGTTCTGCTAATCCTAATGATATTGTGGGGACTAGTAAAGTTACTCGAAGTGGAAGGATCTACTCCCCAGAAATCTCACCTCCCGCTCCCGAAATTCGAGGAAAAAGACCAGTCAATCCTCCTCAGTCAGAGACATCGGTCGAAGTTACTTCTGAAGATGTTGCCAAACAGGAAATGGAAGAGATGCTGAAAATCATCCGTAAGAGCGATTTTGATGTAGTGGAACAATTGGGGCATACTCCGTCTAAAATCTCAATGTTGTCCTTGTTATTATCCTCTGAATCCCATGCCAATGCATTGATGAAATTCTTGAAGACCGCTCATGTGCCTCAAGAAACATCCGTCGATCAATTCGAACATTATGTTGCTAATTTGACTGTTGACAATGGCCTAGGCTTTTCCGATGCTGACCTGACGCCAGCAGGAAAGAATCACAATAAAGCTCTGCATATCTCCATCGAGTGTGAGGGGACCACCCTGGCTCACGTGTTGATCGACAACGGCTCTTCCTTGAATGTGCTCCCGAAAGCTGTACTCGATAAATTTGACTACAAAGGCATTGAACTGAAACCTAGTGATGTTGTGGTGCGTGCTTACGATGGTGCGAAGAGTGTTGTCTATGGTGAAGTGGTTCTCCCTATCAAGATAGGACCTCAAGTCTTCAACACTACCTTTCACGTGATGGACATTCGTCCCGCCTACTCCTGCTTGTTGGGGCGCCCTTGGATCCATGGGGCAGGTGCGGTAGCTTCGTCGCTTCATCAAAAGCTGAAGTATCCAATAGCAGGCATGGTTGTCACTGTATGTGGAGAAGAAAAGTATATTGTCAGTAGTGTGCAAGCCTTCAAATACGTCGAGATGGATGGTGAATTCTTTGAGACTCCTTCTCAGTCATTTGAAGTGGTTCCTCCACCCAGTCTTGTCCTTAAGCCAACTCCCCTTGTGCCCAAGGTTGTTCGTGTTCCCCCTGTCATGATCTCTCTGAAAGATGCTCAAGCCGCGATTGAAAATGGTGATCGTGCTGGTTGGGGTCAACTGATCAATGTACCGTACAAGTCTGATAAAGCTGGCCTGGGGTTTAACTCTGGAAAGATAGTCCAAAATCAGATTAATGCTATGGAAGATGCTGATAGTGATTGCGACTTGGATAGCTGGATTTTCCCAACAATTGGTGACGGACTCAACAATTGGAAGACTGAAGACATTATCCCGATTTCCTTTAGTCAGGAGTAATTGTTATTGTTTATTCTAGAATTGCAAATTTTAATTTTCTTTTACAATCAAACTTCTTAAAGCATTGTGTCTATGCCCGAGGCACAATGGCTAATTTGTTAGGGGTTTGTCATTTTCATAAGCATATTCATATTCAATAGATCAATGGACTTTTTGCATTCAAATATTGCGCTCTTTATCTTTCCTGTCATTTTTCAAACAAGCTATGTTTCTTGCACACACTCACGTAACAATTTGCCGATCCATATCCACTCTGGATCCTGTTGGTAATGACTCTGCTACTGTTCATTATGACTTTGAAAATCCGATCTACCAAGCCGAGGATGGAAGCGAGGAAGATTGTGAAGTCCCTGGAGAACTTGCCCGACTACTGCAAGAAGAAAAGACTATACAACCGCATGAGGAATCAATTGAAATTGTAAATCTGGGTACTGAAATAAACAAGAAAGAAGTCAGAGGTTTCTTGGGGCACTCGAATTACATTGCCCGATTCATTCCACACTTGACTGCTACCTGCAAACCCATCTTCAAATTACTGAGACAAAATCAAGAGATGGTATGGAATGATGAATGCCAAGAAGCTTATGACAAAATCAGGAAATATCGCCAAGAACCTCCAGTTCCGATGCCACCAGTTGAAGGAAGACCTTTAATTACGTATTTGACCGTGTTAGAAAATTCAATGAGGTGTGTTGGGGCAACATGACGAGTCTGGTCGAAAAGAGCATGCCATATACTGCCTTAGCAAAAGGTACCGACTGTGAAACAAGATACTCACAGCCCGAGAAAGCTTGTTGTGCTTTGGCCTGGGCTGCTCGCCGACTAAGACAGTATATGTTGAATCATACCACCTTATTGACTTCTAAGATGGATTCTATCAAATACCTATTTGAGAAACCTGCTGTCTCCTGAAAGAGTTATCACTGACAATGGTACTAATTTGAACAACAAGATGATTCCTGAACTCTGCACGCAGTTCAAAATAAAACACCATAACTCTTCTCCGTACCGGCCAAAGATGAACGGCGCCGTGGGGACTGCTAACAATATCAAGAAGGTCATGCAAGAAATGACAGTAACATACAAAGACTGGCATGAGATGTTACCCTTTACTCTTTACGGTTATCGCACTTCAGTGCGCACTACGACAGGGGCAACTCCGTTCTCTTTAGTCTATGGAATGGAAGCCATCTTACTAGTGGAAGTTCAGATTCCCTCTCTAAGAATCATGAAAGAGGCGGGCTTAGATGAAGATGAATGGATTCAGACTCGACTCGATCAGATAAATCTGATTGATGAGAAGAGACTTGCGGCTGTATGTCACGGGCAGATATATCAGAAGCGCATGACCAGGGCATTCAACAAAAAGGTCAAGAGACAAGTGTATCAAATTGGCGACTTGGTAATCAAACGCATCATCCTACCACAAACTGACCCCAGAGGCAAATGGACTCCCACATACGAAGGGCCATTTGTAGTTAAGAAGGTATTCTCTGGTGGAGCCATGATACTCGCTACAATGGATGGTGAAGACTTCCCACATCCCGTGAACGCGGACATAGTTAAAAAATACTACGCATAAAAGAGACCCGCTAGATCGACGTATCTAGGCAAAAGTAAGGGCATCCCGGCGAACCAAAAGGGTTCGGGCAAAAATTAGGGATATAAAAAAAAATGTACACCCGGCAAGTCGAAAACCTGAAAAGGCGGCTTGGGCAAAAAAGGGTATCCTGGTGGACTGAAAACCTGAAAAGGCGGTCCAGGCAAAAATTAGGGATTAAAGCGTATGACTATGTCCCGTTCTCAGTCAACTTTCATCCAAGTTCGAGGGACTGACCAAGCCAATCACTTCTATCCGACAGCAAGGGATGAGATGCTCGAAGACATAATGACAGTAGTAGGCTTAAAATCAATAGGACTTCTTCCACATAGCTTTCTCTTTGTGTTCGACAATTTCCTCTTACTAGGATTTCTGTCTCCTTGTACACAAATTGCCTAGGCCTCCTTTCAAAATCAATACAACCCTCTTTCAAAAAAAAGATGCTTTTGTTTTTACTTTTCTGTTTTGGTTGCGTAAATGTCCATTGATTTAATTTGAATTAATATGTGCATTTGAATATGACTGATGTTTACCAAAAATACATGCATAGAATAGCAATAGCAATTACTACCCGACTTCAGGATCGAGGAGAAGGTCTAACCATGCTTCCAATGAATCCGCTACCAATTCTATTCCCCCAGCAAGTCTGTTATTCCTCAGAAGAAATTAGCAGTATTCCCCGGCACAGCCAGTTACTCCCCAACAGAGGTCGGCATCATCAGACAGATTGATCATCTCATCCATCCTCAGCCAAGATCTGTGGAATATTTCTACCATCAGACAGAATCAAGAACCCCCTGCCGAGAAAGGGTCATCGTTACAAATATCTCCAATCAGTAGATGGGGATTTATTTTCCCCAGTAGAGTCCCCAAGCAGAACTTCTCATACGCATAACTCATTCATTACATCATTTCACAGCATACGCATGCATACAACATTCGCATTTATTTTAGCATAACACGAAACATCTCATACATCATGACATAGCATGAAGCTAACTTTTCTTTGCAGGTTATTTATCCTCCTGATATCGTCAAAATAAAAGGTTCATTCAGACAGACACCTTTATCAATCACATTCAAGATTCAGATACATATTTCAAATACAGTTCATGGGAACATTCATTCTGACAACACTTCGATATCCTCCTAACGATGGCATCTCTAAGCCCATCCCAGACATTTATTGCAAGTACAACATATACAGGTTATCAGATACAGCCTAACGTACGGTTCATTCTGATTCAGCCCAACATATGACTTCTTCAGCAACTCCAATGCGGTCTAACGTACGACCCATTTGGACCTTCAAATCCTCAGATGCTGCCTAGCGTACGGTACATTCAGGGGTGTAGTCTAGCGTACGACTACTTTCTTTTTCAGATGCAGCCTAACGGACGGCTCATTCTACAACTCGGATACGATCCATTCTGAACTTCAACAACCCCAACGCGGTCTAACGTACGACCCGTTTGGATCTTACAACCCTCAGATGCTACCTAACGTACGGTACATTTCTGAAGTGTAGTCTGGCGTACGACTACCGCTTTCATCATCAGATGCGGCCTAACAGACGACTCATTCTGCGACGGTCTAACGTACGACCCGTTCGGATGTCCATCCCCTCAGATGCTACCTAACATACGGTACATTTCTGAAGTGTAGTCTAACGTACGACTACCCCTTTCGTCATCAGATTCAGCCTAACGTACGGCTCATTCTGCAACTCAGATACGATCTAGCGTATGGTCCATTCTGATCCTTTATCCCCAACAGCATATGACACACTCCGACTCCCCAGCGAAGTCGGCAGCCTAATGGATGACTCATTATACGGTCTAATGTACGACCCAGTGTGGCACCCATGTCTTCAAATTGGCCTAATATACGGCGCGATCTGAAGCTTTCGTCATCAAACCTCCCGGATGGCACCTTTAAGCCCATCTCCATCAAGACCAACTGTCGATTCTCAAGTGCAAATTTTTGGGGCATTCTAGTGTTCAATAATCTTCCACCTCCAGACCACGAATGGCATACACGCCATCCTAACTCTCTCGGTTCAAGAATATTGAACAGGGGTAGCTGTCATACCCCAAAAATTACCCATCATTTTTCCTAAAAAAAAAAAAAAAAACGAAAAAAAAAAAAAACGAAAAAAAAAAACGAAACAAAAAACGAAAAAAAAAAAAAAAAAAAAAAAAAAGAAAAAAAAATTAATTAATTAATTAATTAATTAATTAATTAATTAATTAATTAATTAATTAATTAATTAATTAAATAATTAAAATAAATAAATAAATAAAATATAACAAATTATTTTGGACTTGGGTCTCCCTCATTCCAAGCCCATTACCCACGAAATTAGTCTATAAATACTGAAGTTTCAGTAGGGGAGTGACACTTGGAGTTACACTTGGAGTTTACACTGGGAGATTTACTGGAGAAAGAAGTAAGAGAAGCAAAACACTCTGAGGTTTCCTTGGAACAAAACATTGAGGAAAAAGAAAGAGAGAGAACAGAGAAGGACGGATAGAAACTTTGGCATAGGAACCCTGCCTACCCGGAGAATTCAGAGTAAAGAAACCCTGAAGGCAGCCCATCTGCACCGAAGCCATCGCCGTCCAATTCCCGCTGCCTAACTTATTCCGATACTACAAGTGGTCAATCCCTTCAACCTTGAATTGGCAAACAGGTTTGCGTATCTCTATTGTTTATACTTTCAATTGGCCATATCTACATATATAATGCATCATGATTAAATGTGGATATATAATTTGCTTTCGTATGGGAATTTAAATATGCCTGAATACCCTGAATGTTTGACCATGTTATTCCTGTGATAAAATGCCATAAAATTCAAAGTTCCTAACATGGGGCTGTTTTCAAATTCAAAATCCGTGGCCTTCGCTAGGCGAGGCAGAGGCGAACGAGACAGTACCTGATTCTTCTAGTCTGTTTTTTTTTTATGTTTTTATCATAGCCATGCATTATTTATCCTATCCTATTTATTGTTGTGATATTTCTCCGGTGTAATCTTCGATTGCACCCTGATTTGGTGTTCTGACATGTTTCTTTTTTTTTAGTTTCGTAAAGGTTCACATATCCCAGGAAAAGGTTATTGGCTAGGTATTCCACTTTATTTGTGGGATACCCTTGTGGAGTTTCACCCTAAATTAATTTTTTAATGTATTAATTTCTAATGTATTAATTTTTTAATATATTATTTTTAATAATTTTAATGTGGAGTTTCATCCTAATTATATAATTAATTGTAAAACTTTGCCTTTGAATAAGTGATCTTGGACCTCTCTTTGTTGCCTTACGATTACGATATTACGGTCATGTCCCGCGAACGTGGGGATACCCTTAGCAAAGACCCTTCGGTTAAATCATCATAAAATAAATTATAGTCCCTCGGATGTTGCCTTCGAATATACAACTTTGTCCCTCGATGACCCTCCGATGTTGCCTACGGTTAAATGATGATAGTCCCTTCGAATGCTAAGGTATCCTCATAACTGTTGCCTTCAATGACCAATCGATGACCCTACGATGACCCTTTTACATCCAAAGGATAAAACTACTTATTTCTCAATAATAAGGACAGTTTTACCCTCATAAGGATAGGAAATGCCCGTAAAGACCTTGGGTCGGTATAACTCTTAATTGCTGGCTCACAACTTAAAACATTTTTTTTGCACCTCACACCTTTCAAAATGCCTTTAGAAAATCACCACTTGGTATACATTCATACTAGAATCATTACCGAGTTATATTTTTCTAAACAATTTTCAAAACTAAAACGGGATAACCACTTTGTATACATTCATACAAGAATCATTACAATGTTAAATTCTCTTTTCAAAACAATTTTCCAAACAATTCACAAACACTTTTTTAGACAAAAATAATATAAGTGATCGAGCAATTAAGAGCCCATGGATAACCATGGATACAAAGGGTGCTAACACCTTCCCTTTGTATAATGTACCTCCCGAACCCAAAATCTAAATTAAGGTTTTTCCTGTTCTTTTCCACCTTTCCTTATTGGATAAAAGAAAAGTCGGTGGCGACTCTTGCTAACCGCGACATTGCGATTAAAACCACAAAAAAGTCCAGTTCACCGTATGACAGGAGGACACCAGTTGTGTCAAAGGAGAGTGGGCAATGTGTTCACGTCCTAGCAGTAGGTGTCGCAGCTCGCTGAATCGAGTCTTAGGCAGTTACCTCTTTGCAATAGAACGGACTACATGCCACAAGATCGGAGACGCACGGAAAGGTCTAGAAGTGGGGGAAGCTCTGCCCTAGAGTTGTCATGCAATATGTACTTAAGTGTTAGGATTTACAAATGGGAATATCTACCTAATGTTAGCATGCAAAGAAAATGGGAATTCTACCTATGTTATCATACAAAAGGATATGGGAATCCTACCTACGTTATCATACAAAGGGTTCTATCTAATGGGTGCTACCTAATCGGAACAAGAGTTGACGAGTGGAGCAAGGAGAAGTGTTAGGGATAAGGGTAGATGGCGATGCATGAAGCAATCGACTTACAAGGTTGATGGCGATGCATAAAGCAATCGACTTACAAGGTTGATGGCGATGCATAAAGCAATCGACTTACAAAAGGGTGGATGAATACGTGCTGGTTCTGTTAGGTTTTGAAAAATGATTACTCGACGTTGGATCGAGGTTTTGATCTTGCTTTGAAATGGTTATCGAATGTTCATTTTAATTCTTGTATTAACAGATGAATAAAGAATGAAAAAATATTAGACATTTCATGGGAGAGGGATACATTTGTTATGAATGGGGGTTGACATGGTAATCAAGCAATATAAATATATGCCTCATACACCATACAAGTAGGCAACAGTTAATCAACAATAAGATATTTGAGCAAGTATATAATCGAATCAAATAATCAAAGAATGAAATAATGAGGCATTAAACAATGTATGAGTGTAAGTGCAAGGGAACCGGCTCATTGTAAGAAAGCCCAAGAGTAAGCTATGTGAGGTTGGCGGCGATGCTTAAAAAGCAATCGACTTACAAGGGTATGGAAAAATGGGCTCGATATTAAATCGAGAGAATATGATTTTTATAATTTTAAAATGGCTTTGAATGAATGATGAAGTTAAAAGAAAACAAAGTTTGCATTATTAACAAATGAAACTATGAGTATAATAAAAATTATAATACAACATAAACATGAAAAAAAATGAATGCTAAAGAAAGGAAATGTTATATATGGGTATCGAACCCACTACATAAGGGGAAATGGGACTCGTTCCCATCCACCCGGCCACAGGTGGTTAGCTATTATCTTAACAGCGACTAGAACATATAGACAAGAACAACAAACAATAATAATAAAAACTAACTAAAAGAAATGAAATGGGCTGTTGGAACTAATGGGTAACTAAAGCCCACGAGCTTGAATTCCAGACTTGGATAAGTGGAGGCTTATTCTGGAATAACCTGTCCAACACAAAAGAACTGATGGAAAGCCAAAGGGCAACGTGACCTAGCTGCATGGCTGTCTTGGTCCAAATGAAAAAATAAAGCTAATAATGACTGATGATACACAAAACAAAAAGGCTATGCATTGGATTTTGTGGATCTCACAGGTATCGATCCAAATACCACATGTCATTTAAAACAAAAGCAATGTATCAGTTCGAAAATAAACAAAAGGGGAGCATCAAGAGCTACAAATATCATTCTCGTTTCTGAAAAAAATCCACCTTCTTTCTCAAAAATCACATTCCATTTTTTGAACAACAACAAAAATTCAAACAACATAGCACAATAAGAACACGCAAGGAAGACAATCATGAAGCTACATTAAAGATGAGAGATGGATCGAAAATGGAACTAACCAGTTGCAGCTGGATCGACCGACGAAAGCGTAGGTAATGTTCTTCCTGAATCCTTCTAAGTTATGATATCGTTTCTCTTCTGAGTGGAATCCAGATTTTCTTGGGGTTTTTGTTGAACAGTTTTCTTTCTCTTCCGCCTCTCCAATGACTCCTAGGGTTTTTCGGCTGATTTTGTTGTCTTTCAGAACCTCTCCTTGTGAACAGTGGACGCGCCTCCCTTTATACCCACCCTTTTAGGGTTTTGGATTTTGCTATGGAGATCAAAAAGGTATCCCTTCGGAAGTCCTTTAAGGTGCTCACAGTTGTCTACCTCATTTGGTGTTTGGTCTGGAAAAGGTAACATGAGCTCCATACTTTCTTTTTCATTTTTTGTCTTAATGCCAATTTGGGATATTTCTGGAATTCTAACGCTTTACTGGCTATTATGTGTTACTGCAGTGAATTTCTTGTAACTTCCAGCTAATTCAATTGTGTTACTGCAGTGAATTTCTATTGCCACTAAACTCGGTTGGTTTGTGAATGAGGACTCAAAAGGTTGATGGTTCTTTGGCTGTAGCAGGTAACCTTGAGGAAGATTCCAGTGTATTAGAAGCTACACCATCCATTTTCCTTGTTGCAATATGATCAAATTCATTAAAGCTTCCTGTGCTTTCAAGTGATTTGGCATTTTTGATAAAAATAGATCCTTGATTTCCCGATGTTTGAGAAGAAACTTCTTTGCCATGAACACTTTTCTTCCTTAAATCCATTTCCATGTTCCTAATATGATCATTCTCCTGGACAGACATTGCCGGTTGGTCCCTCACATTGACAAATGATGCATTCGTTGTTAATGAGTCCTCCCAGTTTGTTGGTTCATTTTTCATCCCACTTGTTGTGTTGCTTAAGAAAAACCCTGTAAGGTCCAACAGTATCAGGAGCATGACTGGATTCTACCGGTTCTGAGGCCAACGGCTTAACCACATTATCATGTCCACCAGATCTACCATGTAAATTTCCAGGCTCATGTGGATTCTGACCTGAGTTTCTATTATAAACAGGTGATCCAGTTGCCATTCCCATGAAAGGAACATCTCGTGGTGTGGATGGATAGGATATGTGTTTGCACTAAGCCTGCATAATTTATGCACTGATTTGTTCTTGTTTCTGGTTTTGAGCTTGTGCAGGTCTGGCATTGCAGCAAGGCACAACAAGGCAACTGGCTTGGCAACGTGTTGTGTGTACTGCAGGGCATGTTTGGCCAGATGGAGTTAGGGTTAGAAGTGCGGCAAAACATAGGTCATGATATGGTGTTGTACAGGACCAAGGTTTTGATGTTGTATACCTGCTATTTGAAGATTGTGTCTCAACTTCCAACTCGAATTCTCTGCAAATTTCATAACAGTACAGCAAGGTTAAAGATGTGAGTCCCAAACTTCCAAGAAAGACATGGCAAGAGGTTAGGAAATCAGGTTCACAAGAGCTCCAAGAAACATCAGGCCTTTCGAAAATGAACTGAAATCACTTCATCTCTGCCATGAATTTCTCATACTCTGAATCAGCTCCATACGATGTCTTTTCCGCCGATGAGTTGGGAGGTGGAATAGCTGCATTTCCAATGCTTTGGGATTGATCTGCAGATGTGACTGTGGAAATCAGCTTGCACTTGCAATGCAACAGATTGAGGCAGCTGGTAGAGGTGTACTTGTATATTTACGCGGACATGAAGGTAGGGGTATTGGATTGGGCCACAAGCTCCGTGCTTATAACCTACAAGATGATGGGCGCGATACCGTAGAAGTCAATGAGGAGTTGGGATTGCCTGTTGACTCTAGGGAGTATGGCATTGGTGCGCAGGTAATAGATATACACTTATTGATTCGATGATGAATCTCTTGCAATAACATTTGAACTGTTTTAATACATGCTGATCACAATTGTTATGGAATTTGAAATGCTACTATTTTTGCAGATACTGAGGGATCTAGGTGTTCAATCTATGAAGTTGATGACTAACAATCCATCCAAATATATTGGTCTCAAAGGTTATGGTTTAACTGTTTCTGGTAGGATCCCATTGTTAACTCTTATCACTTCGGAGAACAAGAGATATTTGGAGACAAAACGTGTGAAAATGGGCCACATCTATGGCACGGAACATAACAGTGGCAATGTTAAAACCGATAGTGTTGAAGATTCAAATTCAAACGGAGTTACCAGCCTTTGAAGCCTTAGAAGAGGAAGTAGAAATTAACACTGCAGCTGAATCCAAAATGTGACAGTTGAATAATTCTATTTATGAATTGATTATTTGCATAATTGTTTTGCCTGGTTTTCTTCACCCAGTCACTACTTAATTAGACTTCATTCTGAAACTTAGTGGTTGATAGTTGATAAAATCTTGTCTGTGAACACGCGAAATGCCTCATCTGCCATAGCTTTATCAAGTTCAATCTCAGCATTTGGGGAACAATCAATACGGCGAACTAGTTGGATTTATTATTCAAAGCATCACGAATCTCACTAGAAGAAACTATAGCCTCCAATTGGAATTGGTCCAACACCTGGCCTCTTTTATCAACAAGTAATGGTTTTTCTACAACTGCCTCCAAAACAGTATTTTCCACAACTGCTTCCAAAACAGTATTTTCCACAACTGATGGCTTTTCTACGTGTGATTCCAAAG